>NC_087208.1:7205487-7210487 GCF_015104395.2 Macrobrachium nipponense | reverse complement strand
TTAATATGCCAGAGAGGAACTTATACCTCTGACATTATGTGCTCTAGCCTGCACAGACTCAGTGATGGAACCAACAAGAGCCTGCTTGATCACCTAACGTACATGTTCTGTCCCAATATATTCCAGCTTAAGACTTTGAACACCACACCATGACTTAGAACCCACAAACTCCTATACGACAGAGAAGTCTTTCTCCTACCCTACCAAAAACCAGTTCTGCGTGTCCTCTACGCCACGCACTGTTATTGTTTACCTTTTGTGCCCGACACTGCTGCCATCTTGTCTTCTATGACATCACAACACAAATTAAATACATCAAGACATTTTCTAAAATCAAACACGTTTCCCATACATTGAACATCGACCACATTTCACCAATACAGAAAATAAAAGTATAAAAATAACTGACTAAACTGCTATAAAATCAGCCAAGACCAGCAAGTCGTTGAGGTATCTTAACAGACGAATTTCTTGAGCATAAGCCAATGCCAAAACTAAGGCAAAGACCCTTGAGGAGCTACAGTCAAGCCGAAGCAAATAACCTTGAACTGGAAGACTTGCCCTCCAAGGCTGAAGTAAAGGAATTTCCTGGACAAAGGGGAACTGGAATTTGAAAGTATGCATCCTTCAAGTCTAATGACAGCAAAAAGTAATTTTCCTTCACTGCTGCCAACACCCTCCATCCTGAACCTCGTATTCCTGATGAAATGGTTCAGCATGGAAAGATCTCACTGGTCTCCAAACACCCAAAACCTTTGGAATTAGGAAAATCTGACTGTAAAACCCTGGGGAAGGGTGATGTACTTCTTCCACTGCACCCTTGTCCTGCACCTTCAACAATTCCTCCCAAAGAGTTAAGTATTTCGGAGAGCCTTGAGCTATGGGTTAGATGGAGGAGGGGTCTGTCTGAGAGAGGGGGAGGAAATTCAAAAGGTAGTAGATACCCCACAAAAAAGGACATCTACCACCCACTTCTCTCCGTGGAATTGTCCCACGGCCCATTCCTCTAGTGCCCCTTCCTGGCTTGTAGGGGGGAGATTAAAAGGGACGATGCTGCTCCTTAGGTTTTGATGGAGAGGTTGACTGTGAAGCCCTCGTTGACGTCTAATGTTTGGCTGACCTCAAAGGAGATCGCCTACTCTGTCTTGGAGGAGGGGGAGGAGGGGGAGGGAGGGCAAGAGCATGACTCAACTTCCATACAGTCTGAACTAGCTATCTTTGGTATCAGCATGCCATCGGTCTATCACATCTTCCAAATATGTTCTTGGAAAGAGAAGTTACGACTCCAGGAGGTCCTCATTACGAAGAGTCAACAAGGACTCGGAATCCACTGACCCTGCCACCTCCCTCCTAACCAGGACAAGGTTGGCCCACAAACTAGCACTGAGGTGACCCAGGTATGAGATGGCCTCAGCACCAGACTGCAGCAACATGATAGAGGAGGGCGAACTAATGGAACCTCCATCAGAGTGACACAACGTTATCCTGGCCACCAATGTAGACCAGAAGTCCAGCCAAGATACGGTCTGGAATACAGAAGCAGCAGCAGACTTCATAACAGAGGCTTCTTGAGAAAATAAAAAAGGGCAATCAAGCCCTTACCTGATCCAGAGTCAAGCTAATATTCCCTTAGCTACAGAAGAAGAGCAGGAAGGAGCTTAGAAGACCTAAAAGAGAGAAGAGCGCCATCCTGATCAGAGACCAAGGCGTTAATGTACTGCAAAATTGACTGAGCATCCCCAGAAAGAGGAAGCACAAAAGAAACTCTAGAATCCTGCCTTGGACCACCGAGGCCTCTATACCCATGAGGTTCATAGAAGACTAAGTCTGTGTCCTCATCCCCAAAAGATTACTAAACTCATGACTGAGATCAATAACCTCCGAAAAAGAAGACAGGAACCCTCTGTTCTTTGTTTGCATGGTGTTTTTACGTTGCATGGAACCAGTGGTTATTCAGCAACGGGGCCAATGGCTTTACACGACTTATGAACCATGTTGAGAGTGAATTTTTATCACCAGAAATACACATCTCTCACCCCTCAATGGAATGCCCGAATATCAAAAGTGTGGCCATCGAGGTGGCTCGCCAACACTATACTGACCACGCCACTGAGGCACTTGATAGGAACTCTTGCCTCCCCCCTTCCTCTGGCTCCGGCAAAGGAGACCAACGATGTGAAGTAGAAGGCCTAGAAGTATCCTCATCCTTCCCTAAAGCCACTGGAGAAGCTTCCCTTATAAGCCTGGCACCACACCCTTCACCAGCAGAACTGAAACCTCGAATGATGACAGATCCTAAGAATGAGGGCTCAGGAAAATTGTCAAATGATGAATCACGTACATGTCCTTGAGCCGAACCACGTACATGCTCGTGCGATGAACCAAGTATACATGATTGTGCGACAAACTACAAACATGCTTGAGTGACAAACCACGTATGCTTTCGAGCGATTACTCTCATGCAGCCGTCTGGCGACTTGTACATGGTTGTGAGATAAGAAACGATGCACTAAAGGACATCCTGGAGGAGGAGATTGGTCTTGGAGGTCCCAACCTCTAAAAGGTGAATGACATAAGCTGGCACTCCTAGGGGAACGAGATCCTGAAAGCCTAGGCTTCTTGAATACTGGAGAAGTCTGGACTTCCCAGACTGCCGTGGCAAAGATGTCCTACTAGGTTGAGAAGCACATCCATGGAGTCAAACTGCCTCACTTTTAACACAAACATGTTCACATGGAGGCAGAACTGAACAGTTACCGAGGCAACAGTCTCTGGAAGAAGTGAGCTCCTAGAAGGTGCAGGAACAGACACCTGGGTACTGGGCACCTTCGACCTCTCCTAAGCTTCATCATCCTTTCGACAAACTAAAACAGGCTAAGGCGAAGGAGAAGTTTAAAAACCCCAGGAAGAGGGAAGAGCATCGTGAACTGGAAATTACGTACATGTACAATGCAAGGGTGAGACACGTCCGCACTGAGAAGACAGCAAGCAGCACTCCTCCCACTCCCAGAAGATGAAGCAACAAAGTCCTGAATATTCCAACGCCTAATCCAAGGACAGAGAGGGGGAGAAGGAGATGGTGGAGGAGGAACCATCCTACAATATTTTTTGCTAGAGAGGACAGGATACCTATTGGAAAAAATAGTCCAGCCTATCAACCACTGCTTGTAGGAATGTCTCCAAAGGATCAGTGAGCATCTGTGATGACATTATAGACGATGATGGTAATGACGTCAGGAGTCGATGGTCTCACTGGGAGGGAGATAAGAGGCGGCCAAGTAAACGTCATAGTTGAAAATGGCATCCCGCTAGGCAGCAGCATATAAGAGCCAGAGTAGAGGAGGCCTGCCTGGGGGGAACTGCTGGGGGGACCAGGGAGTTCAAAGAGCAGCCAAGAAATGCAACAGGCCACCTAAGGAGAGAGCAACCTGTAGGCCTAGGAATGCCCAAACAGCTTCCATTGTGTTCAACTCCAAATCTAAGCAGATGGCGTAGCCTCCTCCCTCCTTGGAGAGGGATTATCTCGCACAAAACGGGGCCACATTATACAAAACATCCTGTATGACTTTGATACTTCCAAAGGCGAATCGATGGAAGAAAAGGAAGGGAGACAAGATATCAAAAGAAGCAGCGGGAAAATTTCTGGAAGAAGGGGACACTGAACTGTCCACTTCAGGAGGCAATAAACCTTACCAAGAAGGACAAGTAGATACTCTATGGCGCTCCCTCTTCTTGTAGAAAGCCTTAAACTGACACAGGCAAGGAAGGACACTCCAGGCAAGGGTTAATTGATGGTACAAAAATTAGAACAGTACCTACTGCAAGTGGTATGGAGGTCAGTAAGGGAAGACGCATAGAAATCCTTGAGCACCTGGACACATATGTTGACGGGGCCTAGAACTTTTGGAGGACTCTATGATACACACAATCAGGCACAAACACACTGAAAGCACAAAGAAAACACGGGCGGGCTAACAAAGGAACCAGCTTGATAAGGAGAGCGCAAAAGCAACTACCCTTCAAGGCAGTCAAAAGAAAGACTGATGGGTCATGAGGTACTAAGCCTGGTCGGTGACCCGCTTCCACCTCATATATGCATAAGTTGCCAGATGCTACTCCTTAATTTACAATCCTTGATTGTTTAACTGGTTTCCAGCTGGGGCTAGAAGATTATCCTATTGTTCAGACCAAAGGTTGGTTCCATGTATGAACAATAATAACTTAAGGTTATTTGATGTAGGATGATACTTTTAAGAACTTTCAAGATAAGAAATTATAATCATTTTTAGAAGGGGGAGTTAACTATTCCTGGTGGGTGTCTGGTATGCATACCTGGTGAATACAGGGTTTACTGTATACACTTTCAACTTCCTGTGGAAGATACAGAAAACATTTTTTTTTTAAATATCAAATGCATTTGCAGCATATCATTCTCTTTCCCCAAATTCTTTTTTCTTTTTTAGCTCGCCAACCTTAAAGACTGCCCAGTCTTGGGTTATTCATGTATATATTTTCAGCCAGGCCTGCAAGGGTTAATGCCCCAACAAGAATTTTATAAACTAGTACCAGGTCACCATGAAAGAGAAACAAACAACAACCACTACTGTCAAGTCAAGTTAGGGCTGAGGGGGATTAGATATTAATTTACATTTACCACAGATGTTTACTAAACAGGCCCTGAAAAGGACAAGTAATGACAGGGTAACAAAAAGATTACCTCGTATGCCTACAAAATACCACTGTTGCTTGTGAAACACAAAAGTTTCAAGTCCCCACCCAAACCCTATCACATACAGTGTAGTAGAAAAGGCAAGGTCTCTCACACCAGCAGGTCTGGGCAGATAAAGCTCATCAACATGTATAGGCTGATGAACAATAAGAAGTCGTGGTACAGACATACAGTAGTACCTCGGACTTTGAACTTTAATCTGTTCCGATTTGTTTCAAATAGGAAACAAATATCCCCATAAGAAATACAGGGAATCAGGATAATTTGTTCT
>NC_087208.1:7192212-7204987 GCF_015104395.2 Macrobrachium nipponense | reverse complement strand
AGAACAAATTATCCTGATTCCCTGTATTTCTTATGGGGAGATTTGTTTCCTATTTTGAACAAATCTGGAACAGATTAAGTTCAAAGTCCGAGGTACTACTGTATGTCTGTACCACGACTTCTTATTGTTCATCAGCCTATACATGTTGATGAGCTTCATCTGCCCAGACCTGCTGGTGTGAGAGACCTTGCCTTTTCTACTACACTGTGTGTGATAGGGTTTGGGTGGGGACTTGAAACTTTTGTGTTTCACAAGCAACAGTGGTATTTTGTAGGCATACGAGGTAATCTTTTGTTACCCTGTCATTACTTGTCCTTTTCAGGGCCTGTTTAGTAAACATCTGTGGTAAATGTAATTAATATCTAATCCCCCTCAGCCCTAACTTGACTTGACAGTAAGTGTTGTTGTTGTTTCTCTTTCATGGTGACCTGGTAGGTAGTTTATAAAATTCTTGTTGGGGCATTAACCCTTGCAGGCCTGGCTGAAAATATATACAGAATAACCCAAGACTGGGCAGTCTTTAAGGTTTGGCGAGCTAAAAAAGAAAAAAGAATTTGGGGAAAGAGAATGATATGCTGCAAATGCATTTGATATTTAAAAAAAAAAATGTTGTTCATACACGAAACAAACCTTCGGTCTTAACATTAGGATTTACTAGCGCCAAGCTGGAAAACCGGTAGAATTAAAATTACACTTGTGAGATCCAGGGACTAATGGCATCTATACCAGGTCACGGGCATGTATACCCAGAATGCCCACGGCTACCTGTGACCCATCAGTTATTTTCCTACCGCCTTTAAGATAAGACGTGTTACTGTCTATCCTCATTTAAAGCCGGTTTTTCAGTTTGCCCGTTCTTTATCCATTTCATTTTTATTTCATTCCTTTTCTTTCTCCAAGTGTGATCAGTGTGGTAAGAGTGTATACGTGGTATGATGGAGAATTGCCTCAACATCGGGATCGTCTACCGCTTCGAAGAGGAGACAAAGGAAATGCCAGGAGTCAGTGGCTTCCCTTGTTCTAGGTTCCTAACCTCGGTGTCGACGAATCCTCATCCAACGTGTAGTAGGTGCAGGGAAAACGTATGTACGGTTACTAATCCATGTTCTGTTTGTCGCGGTTGGTCGGTGGAACAGTGGAAGAAGTTCTATGGGAAAAGCCAATACAAAAGAAAGGGGGTGACGCCATCTTTGGATGACCAAACCTTACCGGCTTCTTTTGTATCGGTAATAAACCAGGCTGCTCCATATGTTTCTCCACCTGCTTTTGAATTGTCTCATACCCCTTCGGTTTCTCCTAGCGGTCTGTATCGGAACGTCAGGAGGGGCCTTGGGTAATTTTATGAATAATTTGCACTCTCCTTTGTTCCCAGCAAGTAGAGGGGGAGATCCGCCATCTTTGTTCCAGGCTCCTGCTACGCAAGCGCATAGGTTAGATGGTACGTGGTCAGCGCTAGGCCTACCAGGCGTACCAACCTTGGATGGTCTGCTTGCGCATTATATGACGTCACGGTTCCAGCAGGGTCCGGCAGCGTCTGAATGTTCCTCATCCCCCGGGCTTGCAATTTACGGGAATTAATGCCGCTGCTTCTCCATCCCACTCAGTATTTACAGCGATGCAGAACGTGGGAGATAATTTGGCAGCAAACGTGCGGTTACCAGCAGAAACCTCTCAGTCTCTCCCTACAGAGCGATGACGTCACAACATACGTCACACTCTGAGATGGCAGGCGTGATGACGTCACAGACCGATTCTCGGCCTTTTTTCGCTGCAACCAGACGCTAATAGCCTTCTGATCCGTCAATGCAAACTGTAATGCAGAAGTTACAGTATATAGAGGAGAGAATGAATAAGTGAGACAAAAAGAAAAAGTGTGATTCGCCTTCTTCGTCTTCTTCCTCTAGTTCGGCGTCATCGCTAAGTACGATAACGTCACGGCGAGCGCCAGTCACGCGTTGGAGGAGGATTCGGGAGTTTCCTAGCGGATCCTCGGGCCAAGAGGAGAAGAATCAATTCTTCCTCTCCTTCGGACGAAGACTGTCATTTCCAAGTCAGCAAGAAGGTCGGAAAATCAGTGGCTATTAAGCACAAGGTTGCCAGACGAAGCCGTTCGCAAGAGTCCGAACAAGCGAGAGAGGTGACGGCGGCGAGCTAGCGGCCGAGGCGGAGTTGCCAGTTCGGATCGCAAAAACTGCGATACCTCTGGTAAAATCGACGTTGGCGGCGAAAGGTGCAGCAGAGGATGAAATGCAGATCCCAGTTTCGCCCGTAAGGGGCCGTTCAAAATACGTACGAAGGACGATAAGGCTCCTATTAAAAGTACAAAAAATAGAGAGTTGGCAACCTCGGCGGATACGTTCGTGGAAGGCAGTGTCCGTCTGGATAGAAGGCCGAGGCCGGGCTCGCCGACGCTCGCAAAACGATGCCAATTGCTAATAAAGAAAGACGAACTTACCTCTGTCTTAAGGGAGCCTTCATCTTGGAGATCTAGACGAGATTCTCGCTCTAGATCCGTGAGCAGAGAAAGAGTGAGAGTTCTCGTTCCCCCTGCTGACTATCTGGGATCGAGCCAACAGCGGCCAGCAAAGATGAAGAGGCCGCGGCCGCTAGGGGCAGGCGGCCGTGGAATTCCGGGCCGTCTGTCAGAAGATAGAGGCGAGACAACATCTCTCGTGACGGAGAGTGGTACACTAGAGCCGGAGGAAGAAGGCAAGAGTTTCTGGCCTCATATGCAGAGGTTATTGATTTGATTCGTCAATTCAATAGCCTTTCGGAGAAGACAGAAACACCGGCCAGTATGCTTCCTCCTGGGAAATTGACATGGCGTTTGGACTAAAGAGGGATACCAAGGTGTCGTATGAATTGCCTTGTTCGAGTCAGCGGGAAAGGTCGAAGTCATGCCGGAAGTTTCGAGTCAATTGGCCCGGATCGGTCCTTGCACCCGTAAACGCAAGATTGCAGGGAGGGATAATTCCTTAAGATCTAATAGATCATTTAAATTTATTCCCCCTCCCCCCAATGATAAAGCAAAGGAAATATTTGATACGACACCGAAGGTCCCTTTGCTGTCTAGACAAATGAACCTAATGTTGTAAGGTTAAGGCCATGGATTAACCTTGGATCAGGTTAAAATGGAGTGCCCTTCGATGACGTACCAAGAGGCTGCCACGTTAGAAGCAACAGCTTCTTCTGTCTTTCAGGCTGCGTCCTGGTTAGACCTTTGGTCAACAGCAGTGGCGAAAATTGCATCCTCGGAAGCAACAAGGAAAGTAGTAGATGAACCATTGTTCATTAGATTACTACAGTCAGGGTCCAAGGCGATTGCGTACCTGACAAACGTAAGTGCCAATGTTTGGGCAAATATCCTGCTAATGAGGAGAGATGCAGCATTGGCTAGACTAAGCCGCAATGTGGATTTTGGATTCCCTGTTAGCAATGAGGAATGGGGATATCTTGGAATCGCAACTACTGTTGCCAGAGGTCATACTGGAAGAAGCGATAGATAGAAGAAGGATGGACACTAACGATAGATTGGTGCAACAGGCAGTTTAGGAAAACCTCTAACAGTCAAAACTAGTTCCTTTGGAGGGAAGACAACAAGCAGGATGTCTCGAAAGAAAACCAGTGAGACATAGCATACCCTAATAGAGTCACAAGACCCTCTTCCCCAAAGAGGTAAACTCATCGGCCTTTCCAATAGAAACAACAGAGGAAGGGGCAATAGGGGAAGGGGGAGAGGCTCAAGAAGATAGGGATGGGCGCCTCCCATCACTCGGCCACACCAGTGGGGGGTGTTGCCTGGCAAATCACTGGAAGGTGTGGCAGGAACTAGGGGCAGAGCAGTGGGTGGTGGATGTTCTCAGGATCGGGGGTATTTGATTCCGTTCGAGGGTAACCCCGCCCCTGACAGATCAACCATTACCCCACGTCACTTATGCCCACAAATCTCAGAAGGCCACTATTCTGCAGGACGAAGTGAAGAAGATGATGGAAAAAGGAGCTGTGCAACAAGTATGCAGTCCGACAAAAGGCTTCTACAGCAGGATTTTCCTGGTACCCAAAGCCAACGGGGAGTGGATGGACAGTAATAGACCTGTTCAACGATGAATCTGTTTATAAGGAAAACCAGTTTCAAGATGGAAACTCCGAAAACGGTTTCTACAAGCAGTCAGAATCGGAGACTTTATGCTGACAGTCGATCTAAAGGACGCATACTTTCAGATACCAGTCCATCAGTCTTCAAGGAAATTTCTCCGCTTCAGTCTTGCAGGGAAAGCTTTCGAGTTCAAGGTCCTGTGCTTCGGATTGACAACGTCTCCTCAAGTTTTTACAAGAGTGTTCACCCCTCGTGTCGGCATGGGCGCACGCTCAGGGGATCAGGCTGATAAGATATCTGGACGATTGGCTGGTGATAGCAAAGTCCAAGGGGAGAAATTACTCAGGGACAGGGCGGGGGCCCTCCTGCAGCTTTGTCACAGCTAGGTATTGGTGTGAATCAGCAGAAGTCGCAGCTGGATCCAAGTCAACGTTTGGAATATCTGGGAATGGTGATAGACACAACACAAGCCAAAGTATTCCCGACAGACCAAAGAGTACAGAAATGCAAACAAGTGGTGAATGCCTTTCTGGGAAAGCAGACACAGCCAGCAGACAGTGGCAGGTGGTACTGGGAATCCTAACCTCCTGGAGAAGCTAGTACCACAAGGAAGGCTACACCTTCGGTCCCTACAATGGAGGATGAAGGAGTTTTGGTCACCAACAGTAGATCACCCGTACGAGCAAATTCCCTTGTCGGCAGAAGTGAGGAAAGACTTGCTGTGGTGGGTGGACGACGACAATCTGACAGTGGGTGTCCCCCTTCAACAATCCTCCCCAGACCTCTTGCTGTTCTCGGATGCACACTAGAAGGCTGGGGAGCCCATATGGAGGAGTTGATGGTGTCAGCAAAATGGAGTTGCAAGGACAGAGAACTCCATATAAAACCGTGCTGGAGTTGAAAGCAGCTTTCCTGGCTCTACAAGAATTCAGGGAGAGAGTAAAGGGACAACTCGGTGGTATTGATGTCAGACAACACCACAGTAGTAGCTTATATAAACAAGCAAGGAGGCCTAGTTTCTCGGCAGTTACATGTGATGACAGTTCAACTTCACCAGTGGGCTATAGAGAACCTGGTAGACATCAAGGCCAGGTATATTCCGGGAAAAAGAAACATAGTGGCCGACAAGTTGAGCCGCAGGGATCAGATTCTGGGAACGGAGTGGTTACCCCTACACCAACAGGTAGTGGACAGGATGCTCATGTTGTGGGAAGGACCGATCATAGACCTATTCGCAACCAGGTACAACAAAAAGTTGGAAGTGTATTGTTCAGTAGTCCCGGACGCAGAGGCAGCAGCAGAAGATGCGCTACAACACCCCTGGGACAATCTGGACGTGTACGCATTTTCCTCCATTTTGTCTAATCCGTCAGGTTTCTGAACAGGGTAATGCGGTCTCAGAACCTCAAGATGACCCTGGTAGCCCCGTTATGGCCGAAAGCAGAGTGGTTTCCAGACCTACTGGAACTCCTAGTAGATGCTGCCAAGAAGAGGTTACCTCCATGGAGGCAAAACCTTCTGTGTCAGCCTCACGGAGAGGTACCACCAGTCGGTGAAGTCCCTATCGCTTCACGGTGGAGACTGTCAAGTATCTCCTCCGAGAGCAGGGTTTTCGCAGAAAGCAGCAACTCAGATGGCAGGTAATAATCAGAAAATCATCTGCGACAGTATAACCAAGGAAGTGGTCAGCATACTGTGATTGGTGTCTTTTAATAGGGGAACGTGTCTCCACTCGGTACCACTATTCAGCAGTTAGCAGACTTTCGGATATATCTCAGAACAGAAAAACATATGTCTGTATCTGCAGTGAAGGGGTAACAGGGCTGCTCTAGCCTCAGTCTTACGAATGAAAGGAGTGGACATATCGTCTTCATGGGAGTTGGGCCATGCTGATGAGGAGCTTTGAACAGTCATGCCCACCAAAGGAGCTAAAAACCCCAGATTGGGATCTGACCAAGGTACTGAGTAGTCTGACAAAACCCCCTTACGTACCACTAAGGCAGTCCACGGATAGGAGCCTGACCCTGAAGACAGTCTTCTTATTGGCCCTGGCTTCACCAAAGGGTGGGGGAGCTACATGGCCTCTCATATCTCATAAAGCACTCGAGAGGTTGGAGATCAATGGTGTGTGAGTTTGTCCCAGAATTCGTGGCAAAGACCCAAAATCCAACAATAGTAGACGGCAGATTCGACTCCTTTACCAATACCTTCCTTGGCAGACTTTGTAGACAACGACAAAGCTGAAATGCTCCTGTGCCCCGTCAGGGCACTAAGGGAGTACTTAAAGAGAACAACGGCACCTCAGGCCGGGGTGCCAGAGGTTGTTCGTAAGTACAGGACGGAACAAGAAGGAAGTGTCCAAGAATACAATATCATTTTGGCTAAGGGAGACAATCGAAAATGCTTATACTGCAGAAGACGGAAGGGTCAGATAGCCAGGTGGGAGCTAGAGCTCATGACATCAGGGGTGTGAGTGCTTCCCCTAGCATTTAAGAAGAACATGTCTGTGGAATAAAATTCTGAAAGCTGGCGTGTGGAAGCGCCAAACAACTTTCACCTCATTTTATTTGAAAGATGTTGCCCATGGATCCTTGGACACCTTTTCCTTGGGTCCAGTGGTGGCGGCCCAACAAGTGATATAGTTCATCCAGTGCCCCTGGCGGGTCAGTTTGCGTCTAGTCTAAGATGAAGGTATGAAAGTAGAATGAATGGGATGACTGGTCTTTTTCTTTACTACTTCGTCTACTCCTTTAACTACGGGCAATATGAAGGAGAGTACCGTCATGTGCTGGAAACGGACTAGATGCAGGTGAGATGGTCAGCCCATACTGTGAAGCTATCTTAGCTGATGATATACTTTTCAGTAGCAACACACCCCTCTGGATAATAAGGAAAGAGGGGTGAAGGTGGAGTCCCTAGTCGCAAGGGACAAGAGTAAACAGTAAGGAAATGGTATCTACACCCAGTGGGAGGAAACCAATAGATCCGCTTATATCTTTGGTCCTAGGTTCATTGTCCATTCTCTAGAATTTCCCTATATATTCGGAAATGGATAAGGTGGCAAACTTCCAGTCAGTTGTAGAGACTTACCTCCCTCCAATAGTAAGTCTATCCTAATGTTAAGACCGAAGGTGGTTTGTTTCGTGTATGAACAAATACCAAATTTGTAACTAATTTGTATTTTCATAACTAACAAAACCTGAGGTCTTAACAGTTAAAGGCCCACCTCGAACCACCCCTCTAGCAGTCTAAACTGGGTTAGAAATATAACTGATGGGTCACAGGTAGCCGTGGGCATTCTGGGTATACATGCCCGTGACCTGGTATAGATGCATTAGTCCCTGGATCTCACAAGTGTAATTTTAATTCTACCGGTTTCCAGCTTGGCGCTAGTAAATCCTAATGTTAAGACCTCAGGTTTGTTAGTTATGAAAAATACAAATTAGTTACAAATTTGGTATTTTTCTGTATCTTCCACAGGAAGTTGAAAGTGTATACAGTAAACCCTGTATTCACCAGGTATGCATACCAGACACCCACCAGGAATAGTTAACACCCCCTTCTAAAAATTATTATAATTTCTTATCTTGAAAGTTCTAAAAAGTATCATCCTACATCAAATAACCTTAAGTTATTATTGTTCATACACGGAACCAACCTTTGGTCTGAACAATAGGATAATCTTCTAGCCCCAGCTGGAAACCATTAAACAATCAAGGATTGTAAATTAATGAGTAGCATCTGGCAACTTATGCGTTATATGGCAGGTGGAAGCGGGGGTCACTTGACCAGGCTTAGTACCTCATGACCCATCAGTCTTTCTTTTGACTGCCTTGAAGGGTAGTTGCTTTTGCGCTCTCCTTATCAAGCTGGTTCCTTTGTTAGCCCGCCCGTGTTTTCTTTGTGCTTTCAGTGTGTTTGTGCCTGATTGTGTGTATCATAGAGTCGTCCAAAAGTTCTAGCCACCCCGTCAACATATGTGTCCAGGTGCTCAAGGATTTCTATGCGTCTTCCCTTTACTGACCTCCATACCACTTGCAGTAGGTACTGTTTTCTAATTTTTGTACCATCAATTAACCCTTGCCTGGAGTGTCCTTCCTTGCCTGTGTCAGTTTAAGGCTTTCTACAAGAAGAGGGAGCGCCATAGAGGTTACTATTAATTGTCCTCTTGGGTAAGGTTTATTGCCTCCTGAAGTGGACAGTTCAGTGTCCCCTTCTTCCAGAAATTTTCCCGCTGCTTCTTTTGATATCTTGTCTCCCTTCCTTTTCTTCCATCGATTCGCCTTTGGAAGTATCAAAGTCATACAGGATGTTTTGTATAATGTGGCCCCGTTTTGTGCGAGATAATCCCTCTCCAAGGAGGGAGGAGGCTACGCCATCTGCTTAGATTTGGAGTTGAACACAATGGAAGCTGTTTGGGCATTCCTAGGCCTACAGGTTGCTCCCTCCTTAGGTGGCCTGTTGCATTTCTTGGCTGCTCTTTGAACTCCCTGGTCCCCCCAGCAGTTCCCCCCAGGCAGACCTCCTCTACTTTGGCTCTTACATGCTGCTGCCTAGCGGGATGCCATTTTCAACTATGACGTTTACTTGGCCGCCTCTTATCTCCCTCCCAGTGAGACCATCGACTCCTGACGTCATTACCATCATCGTCTATAATGTCATCACAGATGCTCACTGATCCTTTGGAGGACATTCCTACAAGCAGTGGTTGATAGGCTGGACTATTTTTTCCAATAGGTATCCTGTCCTCTCTAGCAAAAAATATTGTAGGATGGTTCCTCCTCCACCATCTCCTTCTCCCCCTCTCTGTCCTTGGATTAGGTGTTGGAGGATTCAGGACTTTGTTGCTTCATCTTCTGGGAGTGGGAGGAGTGCTTCGCTGTCTTCTCAGTGCGGACGTGTCTCACCCTTGCATGTACGTGTACGTATTCCAGTTCACGATGCTCTTCCCTCTTCCTGGGGTTTTTAAACTTCTCCTTCGCCTTAGCCTGTTTTAGTTTGTCGAAAGGATGATGAAGCTTAGGAGAGGTCGAAGGTGCCCAGTACCCAGGCGTCTGTTCCTGCACCTTCTAGGAGCTCACTTCTTCCAGAGACTGTTGCCTCGGTAACTGTTCAGTTCTGCCTCCATGTGAACATGTTTGTGTTAAAAGTGAGGCAGTTTGACTCCATGGATGTGCTTCTCAACCTAGTAGGACATCTTTGCCACGGCAGTCTGGGAAGTCCAGACTTCTCCAGTATTCAAGAAGCCTAGGCTTTCAGGATCTCGTTCCCCTAGGAGTGCCAGCTTATGTCATTCACCTTTTAGAGGTTGGGACCTCCAAGACCAATCTCCTCCTCCAGGATGTCCTTTAGTGCATCGTTTCTTATCTCACAACCTTGTACAAGTCGCCAGACGGCTGCGTGAGAGTAATCGCTCGGAAGCATATGTGGTTCGGCTCAAGGACATGTACGTGATTCATCATTTGACAATATTCCTGAGCCCTCATTCTTAGGATCTGTCATCATTCGAGGTTTCAGTCCTGCTGGTGAAGGGTGTGGTGCCAGGCTTATAAGGGAAGCTTCTCCAGTGGCTTTAGGGAAGGATGAGGATACTTCTAGGCCTTCTACTTCACATCGTTGGTCTCCTTTGCCGGAGCCAGAGGAATGGGGGGAGGCAAGAGTTCCTATCAAGTGCCTCAGTGGCGTGGTCAGTATAGTGTTGGCACTTTTGATATTCGGGCATTCCATTGAGGGGTGAGAGATGTGTATTTCTGGTGATAAAAATTCACTCTCAACATGGTTCATAAGTCGTGTAAAGCCATTGGTCCCGTTGCTGAATAACCACTGGTTCCATGCAACGTAAAAACACCATGCAAACAAACAACAGAGAATTCCTGTCTTCTTTTTCGGAGGTTATTGATCTCAGTCGTGAGTTTAGTAATCTTTTGGGGATGAGGACACAGACTTGGTCTTCTATGAACCTCATGGGTATAGAGGCCTTGGTGGCCCAAGGCAGGATTCTAGAGTTTCTTTTGTGCTTCCTCTTTCTGGGGATGCTCAGTCAATTTTGCAGTACATTAACGCCTTGGTCTCTGATCAGGATGGCGCTCTTCTCTCTTTTAGGTTTTCTAAGCTCCTTCCTGCTCTTCTTCTGTAGCTAAGGGAATATTAGCTTGACTCTGGATCAGGTAAGGGCTTGATGGCCCTTTTTTATTTTCTCAAGAAGCCTCTGTTATGAAGTCTGCTGCTGCTTCTGTATTCCAGACTGTATCTTGGCTGGACTTCTGGTCTACATTGGTGGCCAGGATAACGTTGTGTCACTCTGATGGAGGTTCCATTAGTTCGCCCTCCTCTATCATGTTGCTGCAGTCTGGTGCTGAGGCCATCTCATACCTGGGTCACCTCAGTGCTAGTTTGTGGGCCAACCTTGTCCTGGTTAGGAGGGAGGTGGCAGGGTCAGTGGATTCCGAGTCCTTGTTGACTCTTCGTAATGAGGGCCTCCTGGAGTCGTAACTTCTCTTTCCAAGAACATATTTGGAAGATGTGATAGACCGATGGCATCCTGATACCAATGATAGCTAGTTCAGCAAGCTGTATGGAAGTCGGAGTCATGCTCTCGCCCTCCCCCTCTTCCCCCTCCTCCAAGACAGAGTAGGCGATCTCCTTTGAGGTCAGCCAAACATTAGACGTCAGCGAGGGCTTCACAGTCAACCTCTCCATCAAAACCTAAGGAGCAGCATCGTCCCTTTTAATCTCCCCCCTACAAGCCAGGAAGGGGCACTAGAGGAATGGGCAGTGGGGCAATTCCACGGAGAGAAGTGGGTGGTATATGTCCTTTTTTGTGGGGTATCTACTACCTTTTGAATTTCCTCCCCCTCTCTCAGACAGACCCCTCCTCCATCTAACCCATAGCTCAAGGCTCTCCGAAGTACTTAACTCTTTGGGAGGAATTGTTGAAGGTGCAGGACAAGGGTGCAGTGGAAGAAGTACATCATCCTTCCCCAGGGTTTTACAGTCAGAGTTTCCTAATTCCAAAGGTTTTGGGTGTTTGGAGACCAGTGAGATCTTTCCATGCTGAACCATTTCATCAGGAAGACGAGGTTCAGGATGGAGGGTGTTGGCAGCAGTGAAGGAAAATTACTTTTTGCTGTCATTAGACTTGAAGGATGCATACTTTCAAATTCCAGTTCCCCTTCGTCCAGGAAATTCCTTCACTTCAGCCTTGGAGGGCAAGTCTTCCAGTTCAAGGTTATTTGCTTCGGCTTGACTGTAGCTCCTCAAGTGTTCACAAGGGTCTTTGCCTTAGTTTCGGCATTGGCTTATGCTCAAGAAATTCTTCTGTTAAGATACCTCAACGACTTGCTGGTCTTGGCTGATTTTATAGGCAGTTTTTATCAGTTATTTTTATACTTTGATTTTCTGTATTGGTGAAATGTGGTCGATGTTCAATGTATGGAAACGTGTTTGATTTAGAAAATGTCTTGATGTATTTAATTTGTGTTGTGATGTCATAGGAAGACAAGATTGGGCAGCAAGTGGGTCGGGCACAAAAGGTAAAACTAAGAACAGTAGCTTGGGAGTAGAGAACACGCAGAACTGGTTTTTGGTTGGGTAGGAGAAAGAGTTCTCTGTCGTATAGGAGTTTGTGGGTTCTAAGTCATGGTGTGGTGTTCAAAGTCTTAAGCTGGAATATATTGGGACAGAACATGTACGTTAGGTAATCAAGCAGGCTCTTGTTGGTTCCGTCACCGAGTCTGTGCAGGCTAGAGCACATAACGTCAGAGGTATAAGTTCCTTTCTGGCATATTAAGAAAAATTTTGCTGTTCATAGGATTTTGAACGCTAGTACGTGGTTGCACCAATCCACGTCCACGTCATTTTACCCGAGAGATTTTACCCACAGGTCTTTGGACACGTTTTCCTACGGCCCTATGGTGGCTGCCCAACAAATTGTGTAACTCATCCATTCACTGGACAATTTTGTATATTGCCTAGGATGATTCTGTGGAAGAAAGAATGAGTGAGTTGGCTGGTCTCTTTCTCTTTGTTCCTCTCTTCTTCCTACAGGCAGGTTGAAGAATAGACATGTCAAATGCTGGACTGGTCTGAGCAGGTAAGTAAGTAGTTGCTTTATGTATTTTTGAAATAATCAAAACCCTCTATGGCAGTATTAAGTACTCTGCTCTCAAGCGAGGGGGAGTGAGGAGTAAAAACAAACCCCCTGTGATTATATGGTTTGTTATTTGAACAGTCAGATTTTTCTTTAGTTCCCTAGATGCTGTGAATCTGCTCATATATCATTGTGTTGCAGCCCTGATGGCTGACTTGTTAGATATCAGTTTATCTTCTCACGGGCATTGGTCCACCTTCTTCTAGAGAGGTGGTCAGGTGGGTTGACGCCTAGCCGGTTTAGGGCACTTGTACCTCCCTCCAAGTATAAGTCTAAGACTGAAGGTTTGTTCCACATATGAACAAGTGACAAATTTTTAAATCAGTTTGTATTTTTCATAACTAACAAACTTGAGGTCTTAACATGAACTGCCCACCTCTAGCTGCTGCTGCTCTATCTCTTATCTCCTGGGTTGGGGAAAGACTAAAGTGTCACGATGTCCAGTGAGCGGTCTCTGACCAGCTTTCACCTCTTTCGTGCAGGCGTTGCCAAATCTCACAGATTCCTTGCTTCGCAGTCATTGATTGTTT
>NC_087208.1:7169712-7187212 GCF_015104395.2 Macrobrachium nipponense | reverse complement strand
AATGGCTGCCGTTTTCCAAATCAAATTAATTAATTAATTGCGGGGTAGACGAACGATCTATAAACGTCACAGCTCCCCCTGTTAAGAAGGCATTCACTCCCTTTCGGGCGTGAAGTCTTGGCTTAAATAAATTGATCGTCTCGACTACCCAGTTCTCCTACTGCCAACTTGAAGTTTTTTTGAGCAGCGATACAGCTACTACAGTGGCCTCACCTAACTTACTAGGCAAAGATGCTAAGTGTACTAACTTAATGTAGTGATTGTAGTCTAGCCTAAGTAATAACTACGGGTTGTCTGTGACGAACAGTCTACTCTACCCCCTAGAATAAGGTTACTTGAAAATTCTACTTGCTACTAACCTAATTGCCTGGTACTAATCATTAGCTAACCTACTCAATACAGTTAAATGAAGACGCAATCATTCCAGAGTGTGGTACGCACAGCAGTAATGTGTCGCCGGAATTGTTACAATACATAATGAGAGGTAATGATGCATGGGGATGATGAGTGGTTAATTGACCAGGAGGGAAATGCAATGAGGGTAATTATATTTAAGTGAGGGTTAGTATTACAATGGCTAGGGGTTAGAGGGTTAGTGCTACTGGCAGAGATCAGGCTGGCTACCTTCTCTGGGTAGGTGCCAGGATCAATTCTGCAAATGAATGCGACACTGTACCTCGGGCACAGGTGTCAAGGAAGAGCATGTGGGCTCTTTTTGTTAATATGTTAATGATTGGTTACGTCCCTTCTTCTTCTTCTTCTTATTCCTCTAGGACCTGGCTATACCAGTCCTAGGAGTAGACGGAGGCACAGGACTCTAGGGGAAAGGCCAGAAACGCCGGCAGGAGCAGAGGCAGTTGGTAGCCTGAGGGATTTCAGGAGAACACCCTACTTCGGTATCTGCAGCAACCGTCGTAGAGGTGGAACCTACTGCAGGGGAGGCCCTCACTCCCGGCTGCTGCGACAGCCGTCGTAAGGGGAAAACTCCAGGCTGACTCCTGGTCGGGCAGTTCCTGGCTTTCCAGAGGAGGTGAGAATGTTAGGTCTGCCGGAGGTTCATCCTCGGGCGACAGTGGTGAGGGTGAAGAAGACGGAACTAGTGATTGGCCATGGGCTGTGGTAAGCTCCATGCCTGTTGGAGGGTCTCCTGTAGGAGGATCCTTGATAAGGTTAGGCGCCGGCGCTAGCTCGGGGCCAGGCGCAGAGGTCAAGTTCGGTGGTGGCTCGATGTCCAGGCTGGACGGAGTTGGCACTGCTCAGTGCTGCCAAGTGGTACTGGCAGAGAGTTGAGGTCGACTGGACCTGTGGCGGGTACCGGAGGTGCAATACCTCTCAGCGTGCCCTTGGTTATGGGAGACAGAGGGTCCTGTCTCTTTTGGAAGGCTAAGCCTTGTGGGACTTGGACAGTGTCCGCTGCACATAACTTGCTAGGGCACCTAGGCCAATTTGTGGAGTGCCCTATTACGTTACAGGTCTTGCAACGGAACTGTGAATGGTCAATCTCCCTCCTTGGTAACGGGGGAGACTGTTGGTGGATGTACTTCTAGAGGAAGTAGAATTCGGTGACTCCTTGCTTTGGAGTGAATTGACATGGGGTTAGGACCCCTAGGCTTTTTGAATTGTGAGGGAGACTTCATGTCTTGCCCTAGGAGGAGGTCGTAACCTCCTGGGATGTAGCTTGCAACTGCAAGAGTACATTCTTTGGAGAAGTGAGGTCTGGTGACCCTCAATTGGACGGTCGGAAGGATCAGTTTAATGTGATTGATGCCTTCAATAGTTATCAGTTGACGTCTGTCAATATTAGCCCCTCGGGGATTCGATCTTCCAGTATCAGGGAGATTTGAGCGCCAGAGTCGTCGTAGGCTCTGACGTGGCTTGGCGGATAATGGCTTTGGAGGGGTGCGACTGTTATAGGGCCCTTAGCTGGGGGTCCTAGTGAAGAAGGATTGGTGACGGCCATTGCGATGGCAGGAATATGGTGGTTTGCGCACCCTCCATAGTTGGCAGACATGTGACCCTTGCGGCCACAGTCTCGGCAGAACGTGTTCCAGAACCTCTTCCGTGGCACTGGATGATATGGCCGAGATGGCCCCACAGGTTGCGAATCTGCAGAGTCACCAAGGCTGGCAGTGTGCTCTGGCACAGGTGAAGAGTCCTCTCTGGCAGTGATGTGGACGTTGGGGAGGTTAAGGGAACCTCCGTTGAATCACCCTCGGAAGCAATTTCGGGGTTAACTGGTGGGCTTACGTCTTCCAAAAGGGAGGAGGTAGGCGGTAAAAAGGTAAAAACGCTGGCAGGATGCGGCAGGAATTTCTATCTCCGGCACTGGATCAGGACCAGGCTCACAAATAGAAAGGATGTCAGGCTGACCAGAGACGGCGGGACTAAGAGAGACAGGGGGTGCAGGGCTGGAAGCTGGCAGAGTGGCTTGAGCTAGGATACTCTCCTTACGGGCCTTCTCCCACGTGATGTCGAGTTCCTTCTCCTTAGAGCGAGCTCATGCTTCGCTCCTCTTCCTTTGCCTTTCCTTTTCTGCTTCTCTGGCTTGTCTCTGGTTTTCTCTTACTTTCTTTTCTTGCAGGCGTGCGGCAGCCTGCTGCGTCTTTATCCACTGGTCAAGTGCTGGTCCAGTGTAACCAGCCTCCTTGCCCAGAGTTATGAGGGCTCCGAGCTTCTCTAGCTCTCTGGCAAAGAAGTCGCGGGAAGCAGGGGAAGACATTTCCCTTAGGCTGCAGTAGAGGCTCGGATGAAAATGATAATAATGACCAGGAAGGGTAAATGGATGGAATGGGAGTGCCTACTGTGGAAAAGTGGCACTCACTTGGAAATGGGTTCTGCGACGTGGTAAGGAAAAAGTCTGAAAAGACTGGGTGCTCGGTGGCACTTTGTGAATGGCACCTTCTGATGAGGTGAAAAAATCGAACGCAGTGTGCGGCGTACGTCACACTTACGGGCGTTCCCAACTTGGGAGACGTTGGAATGGGCTACCTGTAGGTCCAATACAGGTGCACGGCACTTATGAGGAGGCGTTCCTTGGTTCAGTGATCCAAAATGGCGGATACTTTAATGAATGGGACGTTCCGTAAGGACGGACACGCAGGTATAGGGCTACCTGTACGTCTGTACAGGTGCGATGGCACTTCGGGAGGCGTTCCCTTGATTGGTCCGAAGGATCACTGACCCTTGTACATGGACACACTAGTTATTTGGGCGTTCCGTAAGGACGGAACACGCAGGTTTGACAGCACTTAGGGCTGGTATTGCGGCACCTTGGGAGGCGTTCCCTTGGAATGGGTCCGAAAGATCACTGATCCTCGTACATGGACACACTAAAGAATAGGGCGTCGTAGGACGGACACGCTGGTTTAATGGCTACCTGTACAGCCTGTACAGGTGCAATGGCATTTATGGAGGCGTTCCTTGGAGCACTGGTATCGTGCTGGTGTGTCCCGGACACTACATGCAGTATACTTAAATATACTGAAGTGAAATGGCACTGCTCATGGCAGAGTGTAATGGTGGAGGAGAGAAAGTAAAAGGTGGGAGTACTTCAGCAGCCAGTCGATGGACAGTGTCAAGAATTAGTGGCACTGTGAAATGGTAAGACCTGACGTGCACTGGTGGTGGCCAGTCCTAAACTGGTAACGACTTCCCTGTCTGGAAGTAATGAATTTGCGTGGCACACTGTGCGAATTGTGCTTGCGGTACACGCAAGTCTTTTGGGATAAAAAATGAACAAGACCACTCGGGCAACGACAGGTAATGGAAATTTTAGAAATGCTCAGGCCCTCGCTGAAGTACTCGGTAAATGAAATAAATAAATGTTTGCAAACTGCAATGGACACATGCGCGTACATATCACGCTGGTGTAAATTAGACACAAGAGACTGAAGAAGGTTTAACCTTCGGCATGCTATAATTAATGGTAAGATGTAGTACTCTTGGCTTCGTGAATACTGGGTTCTGGTTCTCTCTCTCTCTCTCTCTCTCTCTCTCTCTCTCTCTCTCTCTCTCTCTCTCTCTCTCTCGGACGAGGGGGGTGAAAAATGATATATGAATGAACTCCCTTATATTTGAATTGAACTACTAATGTTCGTTTAATATGACGCAACTTGCGTTAAATGATTTACTTACGTTAACGTGAAACGAAAGAATTGCTTTTGATAACGTTTTATGAAAAATGATAACGCGCTCGCGGTGAACGATGTTTACGTTAATGTTAGCGGCTTGTGCTTATGAAATGATTTGCGTTTCGATATGAATTTTACAAAGACGCGTTTTACGTTAACAATTCTTGTAATTTACTCTACTTTTAAGATTTACGTTAACTTTACGTAAGGACAAGTGAAAAATGACGGTAAGGATTTTAAAACTATGTTAGCAAACAATTGTAAATGAGGTTACGTTAAGTGAAATGAAATTTTCGCTCAGCGCGCGAGTGAGCGATGCGAGGTGAAACACGTGAGGCGAGAAGAGCGGGTTAGCACCACGGTGTGCTAGCATTGATGGCGAATCAGCTGATTCTCTGTAAATGCGAAGGCAATTTACAACCACAAAAAATTCTACTTTTCTTATTCAAGGCGAATTACGTTAATTTCTCTGGCAGGACGATAGATACTAGTACCGAGATTGATATTATTTACGTTAAAACTTTGAGACTTACGTTACTTTGCTTAAATGGTTTAAATAATTCTGAAAGAGATAAGAAACATGGCTGCCGCTGTGAGCGAAAACGAAGGCTGGTTGAGACCGCGCAGGCGCGCAGAGTGCTCTAAGCTGAATTCAAGCAGAGAGGTAAGCTTAACATTGGAATGAAAACTAAGTTAAAAATTGAATAAATCCTAACATATCACAGACAAAAGAATTGTACACATTCTTTTTTGCCGTAACTATTAGTAAAACACTCCTAACTAGCTAGTTCTTTTCGATACAGCAATAAACCCTGGCAAAGCATTCCTAGTCTGATCTGGTCCTTTCTGGCATCTATCTGCACGTGTTCGTGTGAGCTCCTACAACAACAATGCGATTTACAAAATAACCGAACTCGCTCGGCGCTCTGGCCGTTACAATAATAAGATTTCTACCTTCACATTTGTTTAAAACACTTTACAATAAAAATACTTAAACGTACCTTAATCTAACATAGGTTATAGAATAATCATATTAATGAATGGAATACCTTACCGTGAGTCAGTGTGCCGCTCTTTTTTCCCTGCAAGTGTGCTTGATTACGTTTTGTAAAATAATTTACAGTTTAACCGTTTTTACAACGGATAACCGAGATTTTTGATCAAAGCTTTTTTTTAAGCAAGCCTAGGTTCCAAATCCAGGCAAGATTCGCCAATTTTACGTATATAGCGGCCTTGAGAGAGGCTAGATACGTAAACGGAAGTAATTTAGGGATTTCAAGAGGGAATTGCTTTAACTTACCGTAAGCTGAAAGTTATATTAATTTCTTTAGAGGGAAGGTCGCCAGAAAGCTCGTTTACTTAACAACTATTTATTTACTAAAAGGCCGTGCTGGGCTGGAGAAAAGGTAAATGATGGCTCCGTTGAGCTGTTATACTGGTTTTCATACACTTGGGGTAATGCACACTTGCGGGCAGAGAGACGGCACGTGACTCATGGAATCTGGAAAAGAATCCCAGATTAAACAAGATAAAAGGAAAAATGACTTCTTGCTTTGATTAAGGCTGATTAATTCTCTAACATTGGGGAAGGTAAACTCGAATGGTTCACTGAGGTATGAACGAAAGCTTAGTCTTTAACAAGTCACAAAGGGGAGCACGTGGCCCGATGAGGACAAAGGGCTTTTGATGTAGAAGGGGTAAAAATGAGAATTGAAAATGAATTTAGCAAGAGTCGTATGGTAGTAAAAGGTGCTGGGTTGAAGTTTACACTTTCAGACGTACCTTTATGCAATATTCAGTGTATCCTTGTAGAAGAATGCGGTCTGACCTCTGTTCAGGTCTGGGGTTCGTGTCCACCAGTACGTCGTGGGTAGTGCCTAATTTTTTGGGAGGCTGGCAATTTGACCTCTGTCCGAGATCATGTCTCGCCAGCCGACTGAGGAAACAGAATTCAGTTGGTTGCTTGGGGGTTGGAGGTCAGCTTAACCCCCCACGATCAAGGCAAATCCTGGAAAACAAGCATACAGCCAGCAGAGGGGTCACAGGAAAGAGAGCTTAAGGTATAGGTCTAAGAAGTACCAATCTGCCTACACCCTTCCCTTTTGAGATACGTCCCTACAGCTGATAAAAGCACTTTTCCCCCAACTGGGGAACTTCCTATCTCTAGTATGGGGGTTTTGGGTTTCCCGCGTTTACTAAAAAATCAGCTGATATTCTAAAGAAATGGCTGCCGTTTTCCAAATCGAATTAATTAATTAATTGCGGGGTAGACGAACGATCTATAAACGTCACAATATATATATATATATATATATATATATATATAATATTATATATATATATATATATATATATATATATATATATATATATATATATATATATACTTATATATATATAACATATATATATATATACATATACACATATACACATATACACACATACATACACATACATATACAATATATATACATATGTTATATATATATATATATATATTATGTATATGTATGTGTATATATAGTGTGTTATATATGTGTGTATATGTGTATATATATATATGTATGTATATATATGTATATATATGTATATATGTATATACTTATATATATATATATATATGTTATATATATATTGTATATATGTATATATGTATATCTATATATATATATATTATATATATATATTATATGTAATATGGTATGTATGTATATCTGAATCATGAAAGTTAGGAACGTGATAAATCCATAAATAAAGATATACAGTGGACCCCCCGTATTCCCGTTCTCCAGATTCGCGGACTCACACATTCGCGGATTTCTCTGGGGAACGTTTCCCTGCTTTATTCGCGGAAAATTCGCGCATTCGCTGTATTTTTCTATGATAAATATCCACAAATTCCTGTTTTTTTTTTTTTTTTTTTATTAATTTCATCATAAAATGCACTTTTTGTGATAAAACTATTAAAAAAACCAAGTATGAAAATTTTTAGTGTTTTTTCGTGAGTTTTAACTAACAAAATAGGCTGTTTTTAGCATTTTCATAGGGGTTCAAACATTCGCAGGTTCTAACTATTCACGGGGGTGGTCTGGTACGCATCCCCCGCGAATACGGGGGGACCACTGTATGCCACGAAGGAAAAATAAACGAAGGAGGTCTGCAAGATCTTTCGACGTTAAAATTCCTTTACTGAGCAGAGACTGACATACATACAAGAAAAGACAATACAAGAAGATTTGTATAACTGACAGATAGGGATTATAAAGAGATTAGTACCTAGAATCCAAACACCTCTGGAAGAATAAAGAACCCTTCCTTCCCAAACAGCATAAACAATGGGTGCAATTAAAGGTTTTAAGACAATCATCTCAGATACACAATTTCAAGACAATTAAAGGATTATAGGTGACAGCTATTCAGAACTTGGTAAACAAAACCATATTCACAATACATGTCAGACATACATTACAACAAAATTAATAACTCTAAGGCAACTGATTTTTATTTAAGTCAGTACGTAATTATATCTTTGAGGTCATTCTTAAACATCTTACAGATACAAGGGTCTAAAGGAAAAAAGCCACGACTAATATTGAAATTACAATGAAAAGTAAGTTGTATTAAAGCAGATTCTAAAATATTTCGTGATAACATCTCTTGACCTTGCAATTACTGAACTATCAATCCAATTTATTCGGTTGTTGTTTTCACTTAAATGAATGAATAATGCATTAGATTTTTGCCCAGTTTTTACAGAATATTTATGCTGGCTTAGCCTTACTTCTAAGCCTTTGCTAGACTGTCTGAGATAAAATGAGGGACAATCCATACATGGAATATTATATATTATGTTGTTGCTTTCTCTGGGGCCATTTTTTATTAACATTCCTTTTAGTGTGTTATTATAGGAAAAAACAAGGTTAACATTAAAAGCTTTTAACAATGATTTAATGGTTTCAAATCCGTTAAAATGAGGCAAACTGAGAATGCTCTTAGAATTTTCTTTCTGTGTGTTACTTACAGTATAAAACTTTTTGTGGGCTTTATTATAACAAATGTCTAATATATGTGAAGGATAGCATAAATCTTTCCCTATTTTTCTTATGTATTCAATTTCTTGATCCAAATATTGTGGACTGACAATTCGCAATACTCGTAAAAACATGAGGAAAAAATTGATATTTTTATGTTAGGATGGTGGCCTGAGAAGAAATGAACATAAGTTAAGTTGTTAGTCGGTTTCCTATAAATACTGAATTTACATTGAAATGGTTCTCTATGTATCAAAACATCTAAGAAAGGGAGGCAATTGTCTTTTTCTAATTCTAGAGTAAACTTAATCGATGGTACCTGGTTATTTAATTTAGAGAGTAACCCATATCATTGCATCACATATGCTTTGTTTCTTGGTTGTTAGTGATGAAAAATGATAGCCTATCTTGCATCATTTAAGATATAGGCTTGTCATCTTCATATTTAGCACCTGGTTTCATTTGTACAGTAATACCTTGGGTTACGAATTTAATCCGTTTCCAGAACCTGCTTCGTAACCTAAAAAATTCGTAACCCAAATGGATTTTCCCATAAGAATGTTATAAAAAGCAAATAATGCGTTCCATCCGACCATGAATAACCATTTCAATTCATATTTTTCCATTTATTTTTGTTCACTAAGGTTGAAAAATTCGTGTAGGAATTACATAAAAATTATAAAATTGAAGAATGAAATTAAATATAAACACTAGATTTAATATGCATCACAGTAAAACCTGAACTTTACCTTTGGCGAGTGTGGCTGCTGGCTTGACGGAGACGGGAGGAGGTAGGGAAAGGTGAAGGAGGAGAAGGGGTTAGGGCTGGGGGTGGGGGGAAATCTCCCGCCAGTGAAACACTTCTGGAAGTGGACTTTCTGGTTCTTTCTCTAGAGAGCACCGTTCACTACGATCACTAATTTTACGCTTACGCAACACTATGTTGTCTTTCACAATTTTGAAAAAATATTTTCTATGAGCAAATTTTCTACATCGTCGAGAATATAAGGCCGTTATTTCGTCAATACTGTGACACCTTTTGATGCTTTACTGGCTTTAATTTCTTCATTTTTCTTCAAAATAGTGCAGATCGTTGATTGCGACCGCTTGAAGAATGCTGCAATGTCTTTCACGCACATCGCCTTTATCATGCATTTGGATAATTTCCTTCTTCATTTCGACTGTAATCATCTCCTTCTTTCTTATGCTTTCCTTCTTGCTGCTTGCCTTCGTCATCTTGGGAGCCATTGTCTTTAGTATTTGGGTAATAGTAATGTATACAAGCACTATTCACGGAAACACAACACTGCGCAAATCACTAAGCAAATTTGAGAGCGTATCACGGACAGATGCGTTCAATCTTACCGCCAGCGAGATATTGAAAGAGTTATGGTTTAAAAAGGGTCAAGGGATGCTAGGAGGAAGTCACGTGACCCTCGTTAAGTTTTGGCCGAAGAAAAAATGCATTTCGCCAGATCCCACGCTCATACAACCGATGTAAACAAAGCAGGGCATTAACGTTTTGGCCGAAAAAATGCCGTTTCGTCCAGATCCCACGCTCATTCCCGATGTAAACAACAAATCAGGCGGCCTCCCATGATGGAAATTCGCGCATTCGTATTCCAAGCGAAATTCGTATTCCAGAATGAGGGCGTCACTTCGTAAGTTTAAAAAATTCGTATACTAATCGGTTCGTAACCCAAAGTATTACTGTACATCAAAAAGGAAAACATTCTTGGTTATGTTTATGACAGTGTATTTTGTTTGTAGTTAGTAATTTTAAAGTTGTGCCAACAATGCATTTTTAATTTTGAAAGCTTTTCTTCAAGAATACATATTACCAGGAGTAGTTATATTGCAAATACTAAAATTATACTTAATTCCAGAGCCCTCCATGCACAAGTAAAGCCAGTTTTGGAACGTCTAAATGATGACCCAGATACAGATGTTAAATACTTTGCTGCAGAGGCAATGGAAGGTATGTCAAGGTTTGAACAGGTGATGGGTTTTCCCTATTTTTTCATTATGATGCAGTTTGTGTTACTACTGTTTTATGGAGTTAAGATTTGGTGGTAACAGATAAGATTGTTAGTTAAAACAAAATACAGGTATTGTTTGCTTTTCATTGCATATTACTTGCTTCAGAGTTGTGGTGGCATATCCTTTAGCTTCTCATTAACATTTACTGTTTTTTTTTAAAAAGAATTTGGGTTTTGAACATGTTTGCTCTTTCCGTTCATTTTAGGAGTTCTGTTGTGATTCTGTTGGGCAGTGTATGGTCACAGTTTCAAATTTGGCTCGCAGTTTTTAGTAGCATTTTATGTCATCAATATTCTTGTCCTGAAAGGAAAAAGGGAAAGTTATCCTGTGCAGATTTCATTGAATGAGGCTCCATGTATAGTCATATACAGAAACACTGGAAACTTCTCTAAATTTGAGGACTGTGTTACATGTATGGTACCTGAGTGGGTGTTACTTGAGGCATCTATTAAAAAAAATGAATGGTTGGAGTGCATTTTTCATAGTGGGGAAAAAGCTTGGATTTGTATGTGTGGGATTTATCTAATTTAGTTTGTGAGACTGCTTTCTAAAAGGTATTGATAGCGTAGTTTTGTAGTTGGTGTTAATGTGCATGGCTGTGAACAACAAACACCCCAAAAGTAATAATTTCTCTCTCTTGCTTTTTCAGAAAATGGTCTAATCTAAATGGCCTTGTATTTTCTAGCCTATGGCTAAGAAAAAGTTGCTGCTGTAGTATCTTCTGGTAAGATTTGAAGGAACTTCACATGTAGTGGAGTCTCATTCACAAAATTTTTGTAAATACACATAAGGAAAGAATTGGCTCTGCACAGAATTAGGATTCATTGATCAAACTGAACAAATACTTAAATAAAAGAAAGGATGAAATCATTCTTTCTGACTAGTGCCCCACAGAATCTGTTGAGCTATTACCTTCTGCTCTAGCTGGGGCATTCCCATAGAAGAAAAACATCAGGTTCTGTATGGTGTATGGGAATGTAATTGATAGGAAGTAAATATGGATAGTGTATATTTAGAATTTCTCTCCATACGTTGAAAAGGCAGAGATTTTAAGTAACCCGTAGAACATTCAAGCTAATGCAAGTTTTTTGAATGTGTGTGTGTGTGTGTTTGGTGGAATGAGGTGCCTGAGTCAATTTGCATATTAGAAACCCAAAGTGAAATTTACCCCTTGTATAATTTAGCATAGAAATACCATGATCCTGACATTAATTTTAATTAGATCATTCTCTTTGAGTGGTATTGTTGTTGTTGTTGTATTTTTTTTGTGTAACACCATTGTCTTGCTTTTTGTAGCCTTCAATCCCATTTCCTTTCTAAATCAAGTCTCTCTGCCTGTACCTCCATACACCTAGCAAGCTTTGTCATTTGTTTAACCACTCCTTGGCCCCCCTTTCCCCATTAGGTTATGTTGTAGAATACTTAAACGCCATTGGTCTTGGATACTGTAAGCTTTACAAACTGGGTTGGAAGAAAGACTGGTGCATCACGCGGTATCAGCTTCCACCTCATATATGCACTAGTTGCCAGATGCCACAGATTCCTTGCTTTACAAATTTTTATTGTTTTTAACCAGTTTCCAGCTGGCACTAGAAGATTATCCTATTGTTAAGATCGAAGGTTTGTTAACTATGAAAAATGCACATTAAAAATTTTTCATTTTAACAATCTTTGCATGTTTTCAGTCAAGGGGAAGGACTACAAATCACATTACAGGTAATGATTATTGAGGGAGGAATGTGAAAGTGAAATAGACATCAATAAACACAATTTAAAAAATTTAGGCACCAAACAATAGTAAAGCATATTGGGAATGTCATATCCCCCCTCCCGTCACATTTAATGTGGTGAGCTGTATAGTTAAAGATATTGGAAAAAATCAAATGATTATTTGTATTTTTTAAGGTCAGTTGTTCAAAAATTGTGCGTATCCCTTGATTTACTGCTTTCAGGACGAGTCTTGTTTGTAACTTGTAATTGTTGTAAATTAATGGTTTTCTCTTTTATTCAGATAAACTATATAGGTATAAATTTCCACATGTGCACAGTGTTCCAAGCCTTAACGGGATGCTCCCCACCCTCTCACCCCACCCCATCCCATAGTGCCAGATCATTCATTCTTTCAATGTAAACGAAGCCTGTGCACAGTGTTTTAATGTTGAAATGTTTGTAAATAATATCCTTATATTTTATACCCTAAATTATCTAATTGGTTCTTTTATGAAACAAACCTTTGGTCTTAACATCAGGATAATCTTCTAGCGCTAGCTGGAAATCCAGTAAGATTAAAAGAAAATCTTAAGTGTAATCAAGGAACTATTGGCATCTATGCTTGATCACAGGTATGTGGGAGCTCCCACACTGCCTTGGGCTTCCCGTGAGCCCATCAGTTACACCCTTACCGCCTTTATGAGAGAACGTACGTGATTATTCTTTATCTTTTAAAGCTGGTTTAGTTTGCCCATTTTTTTCTTTTCAATCTTTTCTCTGGGTGTGCTCAGTGTGTGATCTTGATCTTGTAGGTTTGTATAAGTTGTGAGAGATCATGGAATGTTTTGCCTCACCAACGAAGTTTTATTCGGGATCCCGCAAGAAACAGGAAAGGCCTGGGGTGAGTGGGTTTCCTTCTTAAGAGATTTTTAACATTTGTGTGTACGGATCCTCACCCAACATGCGTTATGTGCAGAGAAAACATATGTATGGAGAAAGGAGACACCACCATCTTTGGATGACCAAGCATCTTCAGCATCTTTTGTTCTGACTATGTATCATGCTCTTCCATATGTTTCGTCTCATGTATTTGATGCTTCTCATGCCCCTTAGGGTTCTTCTAATGGTTCGTTGTTGGAGGCATCAGGAGGGTTTTGGGTGGTTTTGTACCTAATGTTCCTTCCTTCCTTCCTTGTGGGGAGAAGGGGAACATCACCATCTTTGTCATATGTTTGAACCCCTGAGATGCACAGGATGGAGGGGATATGGATAGCGGTAGTCCTTTCGGGTACCAACCTTGGATGGGTTGTTGTCTCATTATGTGATATCACACTTCCCTCTGGGTTATATGTCTATGGGTGTCCCTCCTCCCCCTGGTCTGCAGTTTTTCGGAGCGAACGCTACAACAGCTCTAGCGGTGCATACGATTCCAACATCACAGTATTTGGGAATTAACTTTGCAGCCCCCTGTAGGGATATCTAGGGTAATGCATCACTTTGTGGACAGGCGGACACTTTCCCAAAAAATAACATTAGCTCTTCCAGTATCCTGAATTAGACTCCGGTCATAACCCAATCAGTATGGAAACAACAGATAGAGACCTCTACTTTCCTCTCGAAGTAAGTGTTTTCTTTCAAGTCACAAAATAATGCCATAGTTTCCAGTTAAACACAAGTTAATGAAAGTCTAGCAACACGCAGTGCAAACTTACCTCCAAGAATATTTCAAAATTTTACTTATAACACCTTACGTGTTGAAGATTAACGCCATCTCGGTGTTTGTGGAGTCACTTGTGTCCATAAACTTTCCATTTCCTGGGACACTTTATTCACAACAATCTTTAACAACGAGGTGTATAGGGTTCGGGTGGGAAAACATGTCGATTGTTCGGGAAGAGGAAGAAGAGTGCAGTAGATAACATTTAAATAATTAGTTAAAGACCAGAATAAGGTTATGAATTGCATATATTTATTACGTATTCATGATCATTTATTTGAAAATATTCATTGTTGTTCCTGACACAAATTATATCGGTTTTGCTGTGATATCGTTACTGTGTTGCCAATTGTTTTTTGTGTTTGCCCTCCAAACTTGGGATAAGACTTACAAAAAATAGTGGAAATAAGTGAATTTAGCATATCTATATATGTACGTATATATATATATATATATGTATATATCATATATCCATATATATGTATAAATAATATATATATATATATATATCCATATATAATATATATATCTATATACTGTACGCATATAAAATATATATAATTGTATAATATATATAATATAATACGTATATATATCTATATATCGATATTATATATATTAATATATATATATAATATATATATAATATAATATGATATATATATATATATATGTGTGTGTGTGTGTGTGTGTGTGTGTGTATGTATAAATATACATAAAAGAGCAATTTTATCATTATTGCATTACTATGACATCTAGAATTCATGGAAACAGTTTGTAAAGGCACCAGCATTGGCAACGAATGAGTCATCCCTAGCACACATTAAAGATTACATTTGTTTCAGCCATACAATTATTAAAAATTATAAAAAAGTTATTTCAGCCATACTATTATAAAAAAAAATTTAAGTCAAAATAGTAATATAGACTTTAATAAATGAAAAGAGCTAGCAAAAAAGTTCATATTTTGTTGTCATAAACAATTCACTAACCTGTTGTCTGATCGACTCATGGATTCCGGCAGCCAGATGTACAAAATTATTCCTGCCGAGAACAAACCCATGTATTTTAAGTTTAATTTGGAGTGAATTAAGAATGAAATGTGTAAAATTACAATCAAATAAGCACTGTGGAGTTTAATTTGTGATGGCATTTCAGGTCAAAACATGATTGCGGGAATAAGACTTCTCATACTTTCACTAATGCCTATAGGCAACAAAGTGTTGTTTTATTGTGCTGATACAACTGCAATATTGAGAAAAAACAATAAATGTTACAGATACGCAAGTTATTGTTCAAATGAGCGCTGGGAAGGACTTGTCCGCTAGTGTTTGCGTGGTGTCCGAGAGACTGTACCAAACTATATTGGATTAAAAAACTCCATTGAAAATATATATTATGGAGACCTCACATTCTTATTTTAGTTCATATGGCGGTTTCATATATCTCATTTTGTTGATGAAACTACAATCTTTTGAATGGTATGCTTAAATATTGAATTGTATTTTTGTTTCATCGATTGAATATATATTGAAAAGTGGCTCATTAGTTCATGCAAGTGCCTGCAGAGAGATGCATTACCCTGTGCATTGTCTTTCATCAAGTGTGGTGATGTCACACCCTGCTGGCATCTCAGTGGCGTGGTTGGTATGGTGTTGCATGCCACCGCGGTGGCCGTGAGTTCCATTTTCAGCCATTCCATTGACGAGTGAGAGATGTGTATTTCTGGTGATAGAAGTTCAGTCTCAACGTGGTTTGGAAGTCACGTAAAGCCGTTGGTCCTGTTGCTGAATAACCACTGGTTCCATGCAATGTAAAAACACCATAACAAACAAACAAACAAACCTGGTCCACATACCACACAAACAAGCAATCACATCATCAAGCCCCATAAAACTCTGTACCAATGTACAAGCACATGGCACGCATAAATGAAAATCTCTTCACCAAACGGGAGAGCAAGGCAATGACACCCAAAAGTGAGCACAGCGGAGGACACATTGGATGAGGTAGGCCATCTCGTTTCACAAGATTCTAAGGCCTACTTTAGGATTTTGTTTTTTCATGTTAGTCACTGACAGCAGGAACATGCATTTTAGGAGAAATTCCATTTATAAAAGTGCAAGTTCATATATGTGAAGGAACAGTGAAGATAATCAAGCGTTGTACAACAGAAATAATCATGTACTTTCTGTACGTAATACGTATACTGTACAGTGTTAGACTGTCCTTTATTCCACACAATGTTGAACTGTAGAACGAACAGTCTCCTCGAGGATGTTTGTGCAATTTGAGCCTCAAAAGTTAAAATGCAACTTATTACTACCCTAAAAAAATTCTCCATGTATTTTAATAATTTTCTTCCATTTTTGTCTATTTATATAGTAATTTGTTGATTTATTTTTTCTTTTTCTAATAATTATGAAGCCATTGTCGTCATGGATTAAACCAGCTTTATGTTGATATGGGCGCTTGCTCCTAGAGCACGGCACAAAAATCAGCCCCAGTGAAATAAATAGTATATGTAATATTGGAATTCCTCCAGAATAAGAAATTCTTTCTCCTATAATTATCAAATAATCGAACCACACATTTGTTAGCTTACAGGATGCAAAGATTTTCTTTATACAACTTACTGATAGTTCCAGGTCTACATCAGGTGTAGGGTTTGCTGCCACATCCAATAAAACATCTGTTCTCCTTACGTAACTGCTTTTATTGTAAAAAGCTTGTGTCCGGTAAATTGAGCAGTTATGGTTATCTAAAAATGCCATGGGGAAAATTTTTCATTTCCACTGACTAGAAGTTTTGTAGAAATTCTACAGAACTAATTTCCTGTAAGTTCTCAAGTGCAACAACTTAAGTTTTCCTTGTGCATCTAATAAGAAGAAATATAATTTTTAAATTTTTGGGAGCCCTACTCACATGTCTATGATGCATGAAACTGAAGATACTGTATTATAAAGTAGCCAATTACCTGTACTTTGATTAAAAGTAGCCGTTCCTGTCTGATTATATTGCATACAAAAAAATCAAGTAATTGTTTAAGACATCATATGAAATAGTGAAAATAACAAAATAAAATAAACCAGTTGTTGGTTGCTACCAAACAGGTTATTTTTTAGAAAAAAATATTTTGTTAAAATTTTATTGTCTCCAATTTGGCATCTCATTTAATCCATGAGTAGTTGATAGATAGATCTCATGACAGAATCCCAGTATGAAAAGTATTTATTTTATGAGAATGTCCAAACTTGTACCACCAGCAAGATGCCAGTTTTAGAAACATAACAGTTGCAGAAATTTTCTTGATGTACTCATATTTAACCTGTCTGATCACAAGTGTACCTTCACTACTTCATGTATGTGTAATCCAGCTCTTTTGCCAATTTTGTACTTATTTCAACCTTCCAAGGTCAAAGTAATTTGAAAATTTACAGGTCATGGCATTTTTTGTTGATCTCTTCATCTGTTGGCACACTGCCGCTGTCATTCTTTAAAACACATGAGATCATTGCTTGTTTTACGTTATTTATTTATGATTTACTCTTCATTTAACCTCTGTTATGGCTCCATGTGTAAGTGTATCCTGTGCTGTGAAAATCATTTGGTGGTGTGTTTGGGTGGGTGGGTGGCTTTTCAAAACTGCAGTGCAGAATGCTGGGCTATATGCATCTGCACAGACTACAATTAAACTAATTACTGATGTAGAGTTTTTACAGTAAAATATGTTAGAGAAGACCATAACTCACTTATCCAAATAAAAGAGGAATTGAAAAAGAATTATGAAAATCATCATAATTATTTTGTTTTATGTTTTCATAACATATACGCAAAGCCTTTTTTTAGACCTCACTCATCTTTACAAA
>NC_087208.1:7124500-7169212 GCF_015104395.2 Macrobrachium nipponense | reverse complement strand
CTCATCTTTACAAATATCTGCATCTGACTGATAGTTTGAGGTTGGGATGAGGGAAGAGGTCAGCTGATTTTAGAAATTGATGGCTGAAAAAAGCTCTTATTTGACGGTTGTTGACATAACATTGGAAATCAATGTAATGATGAACAATTTAAAGTAAAACATAAGCTTTTCATTATTGACATTTAAAGCACTTGACTGCTAAAACTAGCAAACATTGCTAACTTTCATGTTTTGGTCTTTTTAGGTTTTTAATAAATTATATCGAGTAATTTTTGTATGCTAATAGCAGTGCAGATTTCTGTATGTTCTTGATATCAAAGGATAAACATTTTAATGTAAAAATAAAAAAAAAGAATCTTTACTAACTTCTTTTGTAAGTTAGTAAAAATAGTACTCTGCCCCTGGTAATTTTTAGGAAGGTATCTTTTGGCCAAATTTGGGCAGCCTAGTATGTTCCATTTTTAGTAAATTTCAGTAGTCAACTAAAAATGGAATGTGCATAATTGGGCTTGAGCTTGGAGAGCATGTATGCTGGTAATAAAGTGCCAGTTTTTATGGTGGTTATTGTTCATGATTACACTCCTCTATTCTCTAACTTGTTGTAGCATTTTATATATTAAAATCTTATCACTCCTGCATCAGTGTGATAGTATGTAAATCATAGCCCGATGTTTTGATGTCTTATGATAAAATGTTTTTTGTGGCACAAATATGAGCCAGCGCTTTCGTATGTGGAGCACTCGTTGCTCAGCCCACTTTGGCTGTTACTAATAACCTTATAAGACAAAATGCTACCGGTTAGGGTGGCGGTCACAAATTGATCTGGGTTGGCCCCAACCCTTTGAATTGTGATCACAAAATGCATCCTTAGACAGCAGGTACAGAGACTTGTCCTTCTCCGCTTCCTGCCCCTCTGCAAATATCCCAAGCAGCAAGAAGTTGAGACTCCATTCCCCCCTCCCAACCTCTTATGGAGTGGAGGAAGGAACAGTGTCTGTCCTGAGGTAGGCGCACAGAATGCCCATCGGTGCTGCCGAGTCCCATTAGTTGGGGGTTTGATTCTCTGTAGTAAATGACAACTTGCAGAAGTTTCATTAAGGAGATTCTCTGGCCTGCAGGGAGAGAGAATAAACTATACCACTGGGAAAAGGGGGGGAGGGGGGTGGGGGGGACTGTAAAGTAAAGCTGATCGCCAAGGAAGAAGCATACATCAGAACAGAGTTGGAGTCGGAACCCGTCTCCTGGAGAAGAGTGATGTCACTCGTAGAGAGAAAGTTGAAGTATTCCCTCTTTTTCTCTTTTTTATTTTTCTTATCTTGGCTCTTGAGTCTCAAAACCCATCAATGAGTATATCCTAAGGAAATATGACCAAAATTTTCTTTGACCTGTAGAAATGCTTTTATGGAGTCACCATCTCTTAAGGAGTAGTTTTGTAATGAAATTCGATTGGGCTATGTAATAACGTGAATCCTCTTGTGTAAAGAATATTCCCTCTCAGTTAATGAGAGCTTTGAGGAAATTAGCAAGAATTTTTGTAGAAATGATTTTTGTGCTTGGAAGAATCAACACATCTGTTAATGGCGCACGTTGACAAAAAGTTTGACAGGAATTTTCCAAGACAGGTATTAATAATGGGGGGTGGGGGGGCACAGCCATTACCAAAAATGTAGTAGATGTGCCATTTTCCTTGGGTGATAATATACTATTCGTTTTCTCTGGGTCTGCAAGGATCAGTCACTTGCAAGCTCGCATAAATGGGTCTTCCAGGCTGAATCTCTCTTGAGTCCACATAACTGAGACACTCAGAGAGATTTAGGTAGGAGGACGTTAAGTGGTGTGTGCGCGCGCTACATTTCTTCTTAAAAGTACATACATAGCCAGAGTAGAGATGACAATGTTCCAATCAAAGGGAAGCTGTGGCATCTCCTCAATTGGAGCTGGGTAGCAAGATGTTTTAACTCTGCCCTCTCTGACGCAGTAATTAGAGGTGGGGGGATCTGTTGACTTGGAAGTCAAGTCAGGAGCTTTGGGAGGCAAAGAGGTTAGCCATTGCCCTCCTTTGGTTCCTTGGCAGAATATCAAGGGAATTACTCTGGGGTCCCCTCCATTACAGGATTTGTGAGAGACAGCATAGTGACTCCAAGACTAGGTAGTCCCTCCTCTAAAAGAACAAATGTCGAAGAGTTTCATCACAAATCGAGGCGGTGGGAACTGAAAACCAACTGTTATTCCTTTTCACCCCTCCAGCAACGCTGTAGCAGCAGCTTCACTAGACGTCTCAGCATCAGGAGACCTGCATCCCAATCTTGGAGCAGATCAGACAAGGAACAAAATGAATCCTTAAACATCTCTTATGGAGTGGAAGAAGGGACAGTGTCTGTCCTGAGTTAGGTGCACAGAATGCCCATCTGTGCTGCCAAAGTCCATTAGTTGGCAGCCCCGCACATGCTTGGGAAACAGATCTGACTGTGACCACAGAACATCTAGGGACGAGTCCTTGCCCCAGTCTGCTCCTAGTCTCCTGGATCCTCATGCTGAGAGGTAGAGCGACAGCAAATGCAACCGATATCCCCACTGCTCAGACAACCACCCAAGGGGACTTCCTAGACTATCTTGGCATCCATCTCAGGAGGATGGTTACTGGTCAAAGATTTGTCTATCATGAACCTCTACCTACAGCAGATATCCTCCTTAGGGACAGCCACTGCCTGAACTGGCCCCTCTGTTACAAGGATTATGTGGTATCCAAAAATCAGCAGGATTTTGGCCTGTACATCTCCATCCATGAGACATCCAGAAAGTTCGTGGGGTTCATCTCCCGAAGAGTAATGTAACAGTTGGGCGCCCTGTACTGTGCACTGGTGTGAGTGTCCCAAATCTTCACCTGCATGTTCCAACTAGTCTTGCCACAGATACACACCCAGAGGATAAGTCTGCATAGATACTTGGACATCTGGCTGATCCTAGCATCCTCAGGCGTCCAAGTAGAATACCAAGAGGGACCAGGTTCTGTTACTTTGAATGGACCTAGGAGTGGTAGTAAATTTATGCAACTCAAACCTTTCCCCAAAGCAGACCAACCACCTAAGGATGAGGATCGACACCATGGTGGGGAGGATGTTCCCATCAAACGTGAGGATCCCCAACCCAGCGGGGGTATCAGCCGTTCCTTTCCGTGACCCAGCATCTCGGAGGCAGATCATGATTGAACACCTTGTGCCACGGGTAAAAATTGATCCCAGTGGGAGAGCCCATGTCAGATCCCTCCAGTGCCAGCCAAAAACAGCTGTGGCCAATGGAGACATCGACCCCAGTCACAAAGGAACCGAGATGATAGAGAGGTCCCAAGAACCACCTGCAGGGGGTACCACACGGCCAATACCCACGGCAGTGAACAGCAACCTACCAGAGCATTGTCCCTCAGTCCACATCAAAAGAGCAGCTTTGCAGGATGCCTTCCAGCACCCTTGGGACTATATATAGACTTACATGATTTCATGTTCAGTTAACTATGGAAGATCTACAACAGACCTTTTGCATCCCAAGGGTTGTGAATGGATGCTCCAGGGAACTTCCCTCCAATTCTCACGTTATTGAGGCCAGAGCACAAGTGACATAGAGTCAAGCCCTCTTGTAGCTTTACTCAGGAAGAATGACCACCTCAGGTTGGTCACTGGGGAGTGGTGAGTATGTAGACATCACTTCTCACTTCCTGCATGAGGGTGACTTAAAACTAGTTCAGTACAGTACAGGAGATCCTCAACAGGACTAGGTGCCTCATACAGACAAGCCCACCTGACAACTTTCTGAGAGATCGGCCTCCCACCTTTGATTAAGGCTCCATGTATGAAAGTGTAGGTTCATATTCATGTTGGAACAAATACCAAATTCTAAAATAATTGTGATTTTCCTAACATACGTTTGCACACACTCATATGTATAATTTTACCCTCCTCATACCACCCCATGTAGCCCCGATTTTTCCCATCCATGGAGAAAAGTATAGCTGTGGATGGGCTGGGGTTCACAATAGAAGGATCAGGGCTAACCCAAGTTGCCATGCAACTGCCAGTCTATCTTCTAGGATTTTGGTTTTGGGGTGATTCAGTGACAGCTGAAGCATGTCAAGCACGATTATTCCCTATGTGAAAGCATTGGTTCATATGTTAGGAAATTACTTTAGTATTTGGTCCATATTTTTGTGTTTAATGTTCATTATTACAGTACAGTTTTTCTTGTGTAGCTTGTAAGTGATTCTAAAACTGCATATAGTGTCATACCTAACATCATATTTTGTGAAATGCTTGTGGTACTGTCAGTTTGATGAGTGTGTGAGTTGTAGCTCATTGTTTTGATGCAGTTCATCCAGTGATATGAAAAAGCATATTCTTTTAGTATTTCTTTTTTCTTGAGTTTTTTGTGCATATAAATATATCGCAAGTAGGAGCTTATGTAATCCATTGTTTAATCATGTTTTGAATTGTGGAATTTGCTACAGAAAATTTCAGTCTTTTGCCAAAAACAAACTCCTTGTGACAGGTATATACATGTTTTGAGTCTGTAGTCTGTAAACCTTTTAGTAACTTGTAAAGTATTCTGACTGCAACCTATTTGAACTAGCACATATTTGTTTCCTCCTCTGTTGAAACACGTCGTCATTTTTCCTCGCTGTTCATTTGGAAATTATGTTCTTCATAGTTGACTAAGAGCCACTCGTCCTTTATGGTACAAAATCATTTGGTCTGAACCAGTGAAGTCTGCTGTTAAACCAGTAATATACTTTAAAAGTTTTTTATTTCGACTGATTGCAATGTTATTGTAATAAAGCATACATTCAGTTATAAATGGCAATGAGAATGTTTTAGACCTTATGATTTTGGAAATCATTCTTTTGGATATTTGCTTCATGGGTACTGTTTCTAGGCATGTCTTTTCATTCCAATCCATACTGTAGATTTGTTCTTTGCCCTTCTTGATGTCATAAAAGATGGTGGGCTAGATACTAAATTCCTCACTCAAAGAATGTATGCTTGCAATTTTCTCTTAACTTGCTTCACCTGTTCACAAATACATCAAAAACTTTTATTTTGATGTACTTCCACTCTAAAAGACCTTGTAATTATTAGAATTGTAGTTGATTTTAATCATTGTGAACAATGCTGGGAAGTTAAAGGCTTGTAGGCTGTAGATTCCATTCCAAAACCAAGCTGGTTTCTGGAAAAGAGAGCACAGCCAATGCAGTCTTCCCCAACATGATCACCGGTAAAGGCTGGGCTCAACATAAACAATGTAATGCTGGTCATTGTTGCCCAAGGCACAAACATTTTGGCAACCACTCAACTTTAATTTGTAATGTTTGGGAAATATTTTGAAAAGTTTTACAATATGAAAACCTTGTATATAGTGTGGAGTTCTTCCAAATTCTGGAAGTCTAGTAACAAATCATGAAAAGGCTTACTTGTGTTGTGGCAGAGTGTAAGTGCTAGGCTTGATTCCCACTTAGCTGGGATTCAAGGTTTGAAGGAAAAGGAGCTGACCCCTTTATTTCATAATTCTCTTTGTAAGATGTCCCCTATTCATTCAGTGGTATTTTACTTAATTCTACTGGATTAAGAAAATGCATTAGTACAAGACACTATTGTGTACTATACAGTAATAAATGCATTCTCACACGTTTGTGGTTAATCTAATAGCATTGTAATAGTGTTGCAGGTAAGCATGGAGTTCATGCACCTCATCATGTAACTTGCAAGAGGCATACAGACAATTTCTCTCTCTCTCTCTCTCTCTCTCTCTCTCTCTCTCTCTCTCTCTCTCTCTCTCTCTCTCTCTCTCTCAAGAGGCATACAGACAATTTCTCTCTCTCTCTCTCTCTCTCTCTCTCTGCCAGGGTAGAGCTTTCTAATACACGAAATTGATTACGGCAAAATTTGTGAGAAACAAATAGTTTTGATTATTTAATCTTCATGTGTTTCCATTAGTCACTTCATTGTGATGTTTGGAGTTATTCAAGGAAATTCTTGAGGATATGCTAGAAGGCAGTAATTTCTGGTCCTTCAGTGTAAACATTTCTATACTGCAGCTACTGAAAGAAGTCTTGTACTTTTTAGGATGTCCTTATATTGATTTTTAAAGATTGCTATTGAAAGGTTGACATGGTTATTAATTATGAAAGAACTACAGTGGTACCTTGACCTACAAGTTTAATTCATTTTGTGGTCAAGCTTGTAGCTCAATTTGTTGCACATCGAATCACTTTTCCCCATTGAAAATACTTGGAAGTGCCCTTAATCCATTCCAACCCCATATTTTTATGTTTCATGTTACTGAATAAGGAAAATACATTTCTAAATAACAGATATTGCATAAAAACATAATAGAAAGAGTATGTAAAGATATAAGTTTTATACAGGTAGTGTTCAAGTTACAATAGTTCGTCTTACGATAATCCGATTTTATGAGAGACCAAATTACAATAGCCTAACTTTATTCCATCTTCTAGTTAAATAAGTTCAAAAACAGCAAAAAGTTTTGTATTAACGTTATACCCATTGCGCAACTGAATTGGATAACAACATCCATTTTGGCTTGTATTTCAACCATTGTACGATAGTAAACAGTTACTGTAGTTATGTTATAAATGATGCTATGTAGAACAAGACTTGAGATATTTTTATTTAATAACTTTTTGTGTTATAGATCAAATATCAACAAGGAAATATATTGTTAAATTTAAACCTAGTAGTAGCTGAAGCGGAGAAAACTGTTCAAGCTGTTCATGACCATTATCGTGCATTGGCATCTAGGATAAAACTCTTGTGAACTTATGCCATCAAACACAACCGTAGATAAAATTGAGATATAATAATTTTAATCAAAACTACTGGGTTTGCAAGAAAACATTTAACTGTTGGTTTCACACCGATAAACAATAAATAACTTAAACCTCGTATTATAATGAAATAAAGTGAAAATAGCAAATGGAATCATAATTTTTTTACTCTATAAACATGTCGCCAATGCAATCCGTTAACGAAAAAAACAATTTAGTTCAGAACCATAACAAGATGTATTTAATTCATATTTAGACTTAAAAATACGTTGTATAACAAAACATTACCTCATCTCATATAACTCTAGTAGTATCTAGATATTCGTTTATGCTAATTAGAAGCAAGAAAATTTGCTCAGAAATGAGTTAAATATGACGAAACATACTCATATTCACCATCAGCTGATTTCCAAACCAGAACATTGACCGTTATGTTAGTCGTATTTTATAATACACTTATATGAGAATGCATACAGTATTATTGGATACAGTGAAGTAATGTATAACTTTTTAAAAGATGCATATTTACTTTTTCTTCTTTGCTTATCTTAATTTTTGTCACTACGCCATCTATGTAGCAGTGGTATCTCAAGCTCGTACCTCAATTTTTTGCTTCTGTAACAAAGCAAAAAATTGACTGTGACGACTCGTAACTCAGAAAACTTGTACGTATATTAATTCACTCATAGGGCAGGGTATCACTGTATACAGGTACGTAGTTGTCGACTTACGACCAACTGGTCGTAAATCGATTTGGACGTAAGTCGGCCCATGTTAATTTACCATAAGAATATTATACTAGCCTAGCCTACATACGTGTATGGCATTGTAATTAATTTCAGCTAATACTCTAGGTTCAATGCACATTAGCTTATGATAATTCAGTGCAAAGAGAAATTGAATAACATTTTATAAAGAGTTAGCCTCCCTTATATTATGATATCATCATACATATATCATATTTATACGAATACTGTAGCCTACCCGACAGTATACTGTAGTATACCACATATACAACATAATCTAGTAATTTATTAATATACGCCAATTTTGGAGGTTCAATGCATTCTGACTATGATATATAATTAGAAAAAAAATTTGATACAAAATGGAATCAGACTTGGACTGACATCAGCATCCCTAATTGAGCGATGTCAGGCTGCATTGTCTATGTATATTAACCCTTAAAACGCGCGGAAAAAATATTTTTTTCAAAAAATCACAGCGCGCTTAGTTTTCAAGATTAGAGTTCATTTTTGGCTCCTTTTTTTGTCATTGCCTGAAGTTTAGTATGCAACCATCTGAAATGAAAAAATTATAATTATCATATATAAATAATGCGATATATGATAGCGCAAAAACGAAATTTCATATATAATTGTATTTAAATCGCGCTGTGCGCATAACGGTTAAAGGTAACAAGTTACTTTTTTTTAGTTGTAATGTACACTAAATTGTGATCATTTTGGTATATAACACATTGTAAAACGATAAAAGCAACACAGAGAAAATATTATCACAAAATAAAGCTTGAATTCGTAACGCGCGTACGTAAACAAATATTTTTTTCAAAAATTCACAAATCTAAATATTGTCCTAGAGACTTCCAATTTCTTTCAAAATGAAGACAAATGATTGAATATTACTATACTGTAAGAATATTAGCTTACAAATGCAGTTTTTGACCATATCTGATGAGTTAAAGTTGACCGAATGTCGAACTTTTTTTATATATTTTTTTTATATGCAATTATTTCGGAAAGAAGAAAAGCTACAACTTTTAAATATTTTTCGTTTTATTCTACATGAAATTGCGCACATTTTCATATATAAAACTCTATGAAATGCCTAATATGAAACGGAGCAAATATTCCGAGAATGGGACTCACGCATTTCGGAGATTTGTGACGGAGAATCCGGGCGCGGAGGGAAGGAAAGTTTTTTTTTTAAATTCACCATAAATTTAAATATTGTGCTAGAGACTTCGAATTTGTTTCACGATGAAGATAAATGACTGAATATTACTAGACTGTAAGAGTTTTATCTTACAATTGCGTTTTTCGACCATTTCGGTAGAGTCAAATTTTACCGAACGTGGTTTTTTTTCTATTTATCGTGATTTATATGCAAATATTTCAAAAATGAGAAAAGCTACAACCTTCAACTATTTTTTGTTGTATCATACATGAAATTGCGCACATTTTCATATATAAAACATTATGTAACGGCTAATTTAAAATGGTGCAAACATTACCACAATCGCACGTATGATTTTTTCGGAAGAGAGTTCCGCGCGGACGTAAAGAATGTTATTTTTTTCATAAATTCACCATAAATCGAAATATTGTGCTAGAGACTTCCAATTTGTTGCAAAATGAAGGTAAATGATTGAATATTACTAGAATATAAGCGTTTTAGCTTACAAATGCGTTTTTTTACCATTTCGGTAGAGTCAAAGTTGACCGAAGGTTGAAAATTTGTCACTTAACATTTTTTATATGAAAATATTTCAAAATTGAATAAAAGCTACAACCATGGGTTGTTTTTAGTTGTATGCATGAAATTGCGCACATTTTCATATATAAAACTTTATGTAACAGCTAATTTAAAATGGTGCAAACATTACCACAATCGCATGTATGATTTTTTTCGGAAGAGTTACGCGCGGACGTAAGGAAGTTTTTTTCATAAATTCACCCATAATCGAAATATTGTGCTAGAGACTTCCAATTAGTTGAAAAATTAAGGTAAATGATTGAATATTACTAAAATATAAGAGTTTTAGCTTACAATTGCGTTTTTCGACCATTTCGGTAGAGTCAAAGTTGACCGAAGGTTGAAATTTTGGCACTTATCGTTATTTATATGAGAATATCTCAAAACTGATAAAAGCTACAATCATGAGTATTTTATTGTTGTATTCTACATAAAAATGCGCACATTTTCATATATAATACTCTATGTAACGCTAATTTAAAATGGTAAAAAATTATGTCAAAGTGACGAAATAATTTCCGAGATGTGTCACAGATAACTTTTTAGTGCGGCAAGAAAGAAATTCGCGCTTGCGCGCCTGCGTAACGATTATAAAACAAAACAACACCTTGATCCGTGAACTCCCAGCATCCCCCAAGGCGCGTGATTCAAGAGTTTTCGGCTGGTAGGCCTAAAAATATTTTTCCGCGAATTTATAAAAAAAAACTTTTGTATGTCGACGTAAAATACGTCCAGTCGGCGTTTAAGGGTTAATGAAATTAAAACAATGAATATGCATGTTTTCCATGAATCATTTAAAAAGTTGTGCATTACTGTATCCAATAATATTGTATTTACGTATTCTCATATTGTTGTATCATAAAATACTAACAAAGTGGTCAATGTTTTGGTTTGGAAATCAGCTGATGGTAAATATGAGTTTAGTTTGCCGTCTTTACGTTTTATTTTGCCGTATTTAACTCAATTTGGAATGAATTGCCTTGCTTCTAGTTAGCATAAAATATGTAAATACTTATATGAGACAAGGTAATTTATCATTATATGGCGGGTTTGTAAGTCAAAATATGAATTTATTACGTCTCATGAACTAATTGATTTTTTTCGTTAACAGATTGCGTTGTGGGTATGTTTGTGTAAAAATATTACGTGATTCTGTTCGGTATTTTCATGTGATTTCTTCATAGTAGGAGCTTTACCGTTAGTTACGTTACTAATCTTTATAGGCATGAAGTTTTGATTAAAATTATTCTCTCTCAATTTTATCTACGGTTGTGTTTGGTGGCGTAAGTTTACTGGAGTTATATCCTTGTTGCCGATGCATGATAATAGTCATTAGCAGCTTGAAAAGTGAGCTGTGTGTGTGTGTTTGGAGAGGTGGAACCTGGGAAAAAATTGTTGTATGTTCAGCTGGATACCATTCTTGCTTGCTCAAGTCGCTTCTCAGTCGTTTTATTTGTGGGTGGTCGAAAAGTCGATCAGTTGTAACCCGCATAGGTCGTGAGTCGACAACTAGCTGTGTTTGAGCCAAATGAAAGTGGCAAGTGAGAGAAGCTCTCATGTCAATACATCGTATCAGCATAAAAAAATTTGAACATCATACCTTAAAGACTGCTCAGTGAAGATACTAGCAAGCAATCCGACCCATTGAATACTTAATAACTACAGATTAATTGGTTTAGTGTGTCGGACAAAAAAAAAAAAAAATAAATAACTTGTTCCTGGCTGAGAGAGGTTGACATTGATGTGTTTTTTAGTAAATTGCCCAACCTCAAAGTTGACACGGCTTGAGGAGCTACATATCAATATATTTACCCGTCCAGTAAGGTTTAACCAAATCTTGGTGCCATAAATTGCTGATTTTCGGTGAATGGCGGTTTTCACTTACCAGCACCCCACCAAGAACTGAACCTGTCAAAGACTGGGGACTCTGCCTCTATTGATAAAGTCAGTCGCATCCTTGCAGCAGAGATCCAAACTTCAGTCTCTCGGTGAAACCTAATTTTTTAGAAATTTATAATAGGGAGAATAAAATGAACAGATTCTTAAGAAAATTGAAAAATGAGGGCATTTTAGATGAAACCACTTACACTAAAAACTATTTGTAACAGGTTCTTCATTTAGTATTTTAAATGATCTCCCTAAAATACACAAGGATATAGTTCACATTAGACCTATTACGGCAGCGTACAATAGTTGAGCCTATTCAATATATAAATATCTACATAAGGCAGTCCCCGGGTTACGACAGGTTCGGCTTATGACGTTCCGAGGTTAAGGCGCTTTTCAATTATATTCATCAGAAATTATTTTCAGGGTTACGACGCCTACAACGCTCATCTGGCAGAAGAAATGACACCAAAAATGCAAAATAATCAATATTTGAAGGTTTTTGGGATGAAAAATGCATTAAGAATGCAGTTTACATAGTTTTGAATGCACCCAAATCATTAAAAGTAAGGTTTTCTTAGGATTTTTTATGATGATCTGGCTTACGACGATTTTCAGGTTACAACGCGTCTCAAGAACGGAACCCCCGTCGTAACCCGGGGACTGCCTGTAGTTACTTAACAAATTTGCTTTAACTAATTCTCACTAAAAAATTGGATAAGAGTTCCAAGAACAAATAGTTTTACAGGATGGTGAACCACATATGACTAGTTGTTCGTATGCTAAACAAACCTTCCGTCTTAACAATAGGAGGGAGTACCCCCGTAGACCAAGCGATGCTCAGTTTAGATGTAGAATCACTCTTTACAAATGTTCCTTTAAGTGAAACTATTAAGATTATTTTAGATAAGATTTTTTACAAAGATCATATAACTTTTCATGGTTTTATTAGACAACTCTTCGAGACGCTTTTTGAGCTTATGCAAGACTTTAATTTCAAAGGTCAACTCTTCTCAGGTCGATGGAGATGCTATGGGTTCCCCTTTGGGATTTGTTTTTGCTAACATTTTTATGTCTTCTATAGAAAAAACTTTTTTATAACTAACTGCCCAGATGTGTGTAAACCCGCATACTATAAATGGTATGTCGATGACACTTTTGTGTTATTCAAAAGAACCTTGGTAAAATGAGATGTTCTTAGATCATATCAATAAACAACATCAAAATATGAACTTTACTATAGAAAATAAAAGTAACAAAACTACCTTTCTTAGACATTAGAGACTAGAGATAATGGTGAATTTACCACGTCGGTGTATCGGAAAAAATTATGGGAATTCATTAAGGTACCATATGAGAGTGAAGTTTATTTGTTTGTTTATTTATTTATTTATTTATTTATTTATTCTTATTTAGTTATTTATTTTTTTAATCAAACTCATTGTCTGGTATTGCATTATTTGTTTGGGATTTTTCCTAGTACAATAGCCATTATTTATTAAGGTTCATAAATACAAGAAAAAACTGTTTATCAACAAGTTTCCTGAATAGATTTCTTTGAACTGTATTTGGAAATTAAGAGCAAGATGGTTAAATCTATAATGGTACTAAGGTATCATTGCAACATATCCATTACTTAAAATCATGATAGCTATTAAGGCACTAAAGTAAGATAGGGGATTTCTCCTTTTGTCCATATATGCTTAAGTTTTTTTTTTTATTATTTCTTGGTACAATGTTGGTATTGTTGTTGTTTTGGGGATTACTGTATAGTTATGTTGAGACTTATTTGGCTTGACTAAAAGAATTGCACCTTAGTGAAGGGTGAAAATTGGAAGAAGAATGTTCAAGTTGGACAGTAGTTGGCACGAGACCTAAAGGGTACGTAAAGGTAATGCCTAGCAAATATTTTAACACATTACTTTGAGAGAACGATTGTTTAGAAGTAGCAGGTTATAAGTTAGGAACAGATGCACTTTAGTTGTAGAGCAGTCCCAAGATCATTGAAAACCACGTTTCCTACAGGTTTTGGAAAATGTAGATCTACTTCCATGGATTGAGAGTCAAGTGTTATACCACAATATGCCAACAGGTTATGATATACCATTATTAAATTGACAGTAGTTTTTTTCTAGCAATTTAGCAGCAATTGCAAAAGAAAATTGTTATTTCAAAGCATATGTTGTGCATAAACCACTGATCTACCCTCGTCTTTTCCATTTAGGTTTTCAGGAACAGTTACATAGTGATGCAGATAGTAAGTATTTTGAAAGAGAGATTTAGAAAAGTACTCTCTCATCATCTGTTGGCAAGGAGAAAGGTTTATAGTCCATTTCATTGATAGTGAGGATGTTGGTGTTTGATGTAATTTTATTTTTCTTCATTTCTGTGAAAGTTCATTCAAGTTTAGAATAGCACTTACTGCATGTTCAAAGATAGCATATTGATTACTGCCAGCCAGTTACCTTCTCTGATTGTTCTTTTGTATCCCAACAGCAATGACGCCAATGTTTGCAGCCGCGTAAAGCAGTACAAATACATCTATGCGAGGCACAACTGGACATCCTAAAATGATCAATAGATGAGAAAATTATAATTTTAAGTAAATGGCCTTTGACAAATGTGTTATGTTAATGGTGGTGCTGATTTGCCACTGATTACTTTTGTTATAGAAATTCTAGAGGTAAACCTATTAATAGTTTGTATCATAACTTCAGTCTTTCAATTCATCTGCTACAGTAGGCCAAGAATACTTTTCATTTTAAGAACTAATGTAGGCTTGAAGAACTAAGAGGTTCTCAAGGCTTAAGTACTATATGCATAGGTGTAACATTTGAGTGTTTGTAAAGATACTGACTCTTTGCATACTGGTATGTTTAAAAGGAGTCTCTCTCTCTCTCTCTCTCTCTCTCTCTCTCTCTCTCTCTCTCTCTCTCTCTCTCTCTCTCTCTCTCTCTCTCTCTCTCTCTCTCTCTCTCTCTCTCTCTCATCTAGTTGAACATAATAGCTTTTTATGTATTGACACACACTAGGTTGGCTACTGTAGTCAATCAGATGAAATCTCTGAAAGTTGCATATAGATACAAACAGAAGGACCAAGTGCTGTTTATTACAGTCATCCATTAGGACAGGGAGCATTTTTCACAACTTCATTGATGGGGATTTTAAATTTTATCACCAGTATCTGGAATATTTTAACTGGATTTCAAAATATTTGGTGCAACAACTGTTGATAACCAACATATCGGGACACACTGTATTCTTTAAAGAAAATTAGAAATCACTGCTAACACTTCAGGTATTGCATGAAGGACAAGTCTAGTCATGTTAGGAAGTTTTGTAAGGACCTGTCCTAATTTTATATTTTATTCAAATGTTCTGGATAGTCTTGATTTAGTTGTCGTTCAAGAATATTTCATTGTGAAAGGTTTGCTATATTTAAGATTAAAAAACTTGAATATATGAAAGGAGTTATGTAGGATCCTTCTAACAATACTTATAACAACTTGTGATTCCACAGAAAAAAATGTTCACACATTAGATTACATTCTTTTTTTTTCTTTGTGGAGGGGCTTCCGACAGTCGGTTCCCCCTTTAGACTGTCAAGAAACTTGACGGTAGGACTCCCAACGTATGGCATTGTCATGCTTTTTGACACATGCTAAAATAGTTGTTTCAAGATACAATGCAGTAAAGTATATGTAAGAACCTGTAATCAAGCTATTTATTGTTAGAATTGTGAGCATTGCAATCTCTGCTCCAGTTAGGTAGGTCACCTACGTGGGGAAATTTTACCTAATCCTTACACATACTATATATAAGATTATTTTGCCAGGTGTTTCTAAAGCTTTTTTTTTTTTTTTTTTTTTTTTTTTTTTCTGTGATTGCTCTAATTCTATCATTCTAATTATTCTATTATGGTACTTTTCTGTACAAATAAATATACCAAAATTATTATTTTTTTTTATCCTGTGTTATTTTTGAAGGGCATTGATTTTCCACATGGGAAACTGAATAAGTTATCCTGAGCAACTTTGTAAAACCTAAAGTTGCAGTGATCATTTGAATCCATTTTATGCCTGAGTGATTGGTTTAAGTAAGATTAAAAAATTAATAAAATGCCCAGAACATTGTTAGGTATTTTTGTACAATGAAAAGGCCCAGAACATTGAAAGATATTTTTGTACTAAGCAATAATATTTGGACCCTTTTGAGTCTCCTAAATCATCTCTCAAGCTAGAGAGTGGCAACTCACACCAGCTGTTTATAGGACTTGTACCAACTTTCCAGCTTGCTGTAAAAAGAAAATAGCTTCTTATAGCAAAATGCTGGTCATGAAGCTGAGTATCTTATACTTTTGTTGTAAAAAACTCCAGTAGTTGAAATGATCCAAAATTATATGCTCAAAACTCCAGTAGTTGAAATTATCTAAAATTATATGCTTATGTCAGCGCCTCACCGGCGTAGTTGGTATGGTATTAGCATTCCACCTCGGTGGTCGTGGGTTCGATTCTCGGCCATCCCGTTGAGGAGTGAGAGATGTGTATTTCTGGTGATAGAAGTTTACTCTCGACGTGGTTCGGAAGTCACGTAAAGCTGTTGGTCCCGTTGCTGAATAACCACTGGTTTCATGCAACGTAAAAGCACCATACAAACAAACAATATATGCTTATGTCATTAACAGTTAAGCTCTCTAAAGTTGATAGTAGCATGACTACATAAGACATTAGAACACCTAGGGTTGATGTTGATATACTACAATAATAGTTCATTATACACGAGTGTTCAATTTTGTGTAGTCAACCAAGGTAATTTGAAGTGACACTTCCACCTAGTGGGGTAATGCTGCCTGTGTACCTCACACAGTGGACTGTATGCATTACTTGAGGTTCTTTGCAGCATCCCTTAGCTGCAACCTTTCTCATTCCTGTTAATGTATTTCTGTCCATATTCTCATAATTCCATCACTTACGGTCCTTTGCAGCATCCCTTCGGCCCCTAGCTGCAACCCCTTTCTTCCTTTTACTGTATCTCCATTCATATTCTCTCTTCCATCATACTATCCACCCTCTCCTAACATGTTTCCGAGTGCAACTCTGAGGTTTTCCCCCTGTTACACCTTTCAAATCTTTTTGTTGTTTCCCTTTTGAGTGTTGAACGACCTTAGGCCTCAGTACTTGGCCTTTGGCCTAAATTCCATATTCCATTCCATTCTGAATTCCATCATACTTCCATTTCCATCCCCTCCTAACAATTGCTTTATCATTATTTTAAGTGCTGAATGACCTCTTAGGTCTACCCAGCCCTTGCCTCTACCCTAAATTTTATTTGTTCATATACGAATCAAACCTTCGGTCTTAACATTAGGATTTACTAGCGCCAAGCTGGAAACCGGTAGAATTAAAATTACACTTGTGAGATCCAGGGACTAATGGCATCTATACCAGGTCACGGGGCATGTATACCCAGAATGCCCACGGCTACCTGTGACCCACCAGTTATTTTCCTACCGCCTTTAAGATAAGACGTGTTACTGTCTATCTGATTTAAAGCCGGTTTTTCAGTTTGCCCGTTCTTTATCCATTTCATTTTCATTTTTCATTCTATTATTCCTTTTCTTCTCCGAGTGTGATCAATGTGAGGTAAGAGTGTATACGTGGTATGATGGAGAATTTTGCCTCAACATCGGGATCGTCTACCGTTTCGAAGAGGAGACAAAGGAAATGCCCAGGAGTCAGTGGCTTTCCATGTTCTAGGTTCCTAACTTCGGTGTCGACGGATCCTCATCCAACGTGTAGTAGGTGCAGGGAAAACGTATGTACGGTTACTAATCCATGTTCTGTTTGTCGCGGTTGGTCGGTGGAACAGTGGAAGAAGTTTATGGGAAAAGCCAATACAAAAGGAAGGTGGTGACGCCATCTTTGGATGACCAAACCTTACCGGCTTCTTTTGTATCGGCAATAAACCAGGCTGCTCCATATGTTTCTCCACCTGCTTTTGATTTGTCTCATACCCCTTCGGTTTCTCCTAGCGGTTCAGTATCGGAAACGTCAGGAGGGGCCTTGGGTAATCTTATGAATAATATGCACTCTCCTATGTTCCCAGCAAGTAGAGGGGGAGATCCGCCATCTTTGTTCCAGGCTCCTGCTCCTCAAGCGCATAGGTTAGATGGTACGTGGTCAGCGCTAGGCCTACCAAGCGTACCAACCTTGGATGGTATGCTTGCGCATTATATGACGTCACGGTTCCAGCAGGGTCCGGCAGCGCTGAATGTTCCTCATCCCCCGGGCTTGCAATTTATGGGAATTAATGCCGCGGCTTCACCATCACACTCAGTGTTTACAGCGATGCAGAACGTGGGAGGTAGTTTGGCAGCAAACGTGCGGTTGCCAGCAGAAACCTCTCAGTCTCTCCCTACGAGAGGGATGATGTCACAACATACGTCACACTCCGATATGGCAGGCGTGATGACGTCACAGACCGATTCTCGGCCTGTTTCGCTGCACCCAGACGCTAATACGCCTTTTGACCCGTCAATGCAAACTGTAATGCAGAAATTACAGGATATAGAGAAGAGAATGAATAAGAGAGACAAAAAGAAAAAGTGTGATTCGCCTTCTTCGTCTTCTTCCTCTAGTTCGGCGTCATCGCTAAGTCCGATAACGTCACGGCGAGCGCCAGTCAAGCGTTGGAGGAGGATTCGGGAGTTCCTGGCAGATCCTCGGGCTAAGAGGAGAAGAATCAATTCTTCCTCATCTTCGGACCAAGACTGTCATTTCCAAGTCAGCAGGAAGGTCGGGAAGTCAGTGGTTATTATGCACAAGGTTAGCAGACGAAGCCGTTCGCAAGAATCCGAACAAGCGAGAGAGGTGACGGCCGGTGGACTAGCGGCCGATGCGGAGTTGCCAGTTCGGATCGCAAAAACTGCGATACCTCTGGTAAAATCGACATTGGCGGCGAAAGGTGCAGCAGAGGATGGAATGCAGGTCCCAGTTTCGCCCGTAAGGCCGTTCAAAATACGTACGAAGGACGATAAGGCTCCTATTAAAAGTACGAAAAATAGAGAGTTGGCAACCTCGGCGGATACGTTCGTGGAAGGCAGTGTCCGTCTGGATAGAAGGTCGAGGCCGGGCTCGCCGACGCTCGAAAACGATGCCAATACTAATAGAGACGAACTTATATCTGTCTTAAGGGAGCCTTCATCTTGGAGATCTAGAAGAGATTCTCGCTCTAGATCCGTGAGCAGAGAAAGAGTGAGACGTTCTCGTTCCCCTGCTGACTATCCGGGATCGAGCCAACAGCGGCCAGCAAAGATCAAAGAGACCGTGGCCGTGGAATTCCGGGCCGTCTGTCAGAAGATAGGGGCGAGACAACATCCCTTGTGACGGAGAATGGTACACTAGAGCTGGAGGAAGGAGAAAACCAAGAGTTTCTGGCCTCGTATGCAGAGGTGATTGATTTGATTCGTCAATTCAATAACCTTTCGGAGAAGACAGAAACACCTCACCAGTATGCTTCCGCCTGGAATTGACATGGCATTTGGACTAAAGAGGGATACCAAGGTGTCGTATGAATTGCCTTGTTCGAGTCATGCGGAATCGGTCTTGCAACACGTAAACGCAAAGATTGCAGGGAGGGATAATTCCTTAAGATCTAATAGATCATTTAAATTTATTCCCCCTCCAATGATAAAGCAAAGGAAATATTATACGACACCGAAGGTCCCTTTGCTGTCTAGACAAATGAACCCTAATGTTGTAAGGTTAAGGCCTGGATTAACCTTGGATCAGGTTAAAATGGAGTGCCCTTCGATGATGTACCAAGAGGCTGCTACGTTAGAAGCAACAGCTTCTTCTGTCTTTCAGGCTGCTTCTTGGTTAGGCCTTTGGTCAACAGCAGTGGCGAAGATTGCATCCTCGGAAGCAACAAGAAAAGTAGTGGATGAACCATTGTTCATTAGATTACTACAGTCAGGGTCCAAGGCGATTGCGTACCTGACAAACGTAAGTGCCAATGTTTGGGCAAATATCCTGCTAATGAGGAGAGATGCAGCGTTGGCTAGACTAAGCCGCAATGTGGATTTGGATTCCCTGTTAACAATGAGGAATGGGGATATCTTGGAATCGCAACTGCTGTTGCCAGAGGTCATACTGGAAGAGGCGATAGATAGAAGAAGGATGGACACTAACGATAGGTTGGTGCAACAGGCAGTTAGGAAAACGTCTAACAGTCAAACTACTCCTTTGGAGGGAAGACAACAGCAGATGTCTCGAAAGAAGACAGTGAGACATAGCATCCTTAATAGACCCTCTTCCCCAAAGAGGCTAACTCATCGGCCCTTTCACAATAGAAACAACAGAGGAAGGGGCAATAGGGGAAGAGGGAGAGGCTCAAGAAGATAGGATGGGCGCCTCCCATCACTCGGCCACACCAGTGATTTGCCTGGCAAATCACTGGAAGGTGTGGCAGGAACTAGGGGCAGAGCAGTGGGTGGTGGATGTTCTCAGGATCAGGTATTTGATCCCGTTCGAGGTAACCCCGCCCCTGACAGATCAACCATTACCCCACGTCACTTATGCCCACAAATCTCAGAAGGCCACTATTCTTCAGGACGAAGTGAAGAAGATGATGGAAAAAGGAGTGCAACAAGTATGCAGTCCGGCAAAAGGCTTCTACAGCAGGATTTTCCTGGTACCCAAAGCCAACGGGGAGTGGAGGACAGTAATAGACCTGTCAACGCTGAATCTGTTTATAAGGAAAACCAGTTTCAAGATGGAAACTCCGAAAATGGTTCTACAAGCAGTCAGAATCGGAGACTTTATGCTGACAGTCGATCTAAAGGACGCATACTTTTAGATACCAGTCCATCAGTCTTCAAGGAAATTTCTCCGCTTCAGTCTTGCAGGGAAAGCTTTCGAATTCAAGGTCCTGTGCTTCGGATTGACGTCTCCTCAAGTTTTTACAAGAGTGTTCACCCTCGTGTCGGCGTGGGCGCATGCTCAGGGGATCAGGCTAATAAGATATCTGGACGATTGGCTGGTGATAGCAAAGTCCAGGGAGAAATTACTCAGGGACAGGGCGGCCCTCCTGCAGCTTTGTCACAGCCTAGGTATTGTGGTAAATCAGGAGAAGTCGCAGTTGGATCCAAGTCAACGTTTGGAATATCTGGGAATGGTGATAGACACAACACAAGCCAAAGTATTCCGGACAGACCAAAGAATAGAGAAATGCAAACAAGTGGTGAATGCCTTTCTGGGAAAACAGACACAGCCAGCAAGACAGTGGCAGGTGGTGCTGGGAATCCTAACCTCCCTGGAGAAGCTAGTACCACAAGGAAGGCTACACCTTTGGTCCCTACAATGGAGGATGAAGGAGTTTTGGTCACCAATAGTAGATCACCCGTACGAGATAATTCCCTTGTCGGCAGAAGTGAGGAAAGACTTGCTGTGGTGGGTGAACGACGACAATCTGACAGTGGGTGTCCCCCTTCAACAATCCTCTCCAGACCTCTTGCTGTTCTCGGATGCGTCACTAGAAGGCTGGGGAGCCCATATGGAGGAGTTGATGGTGTCAGCAAAATGGAGTTGCAAGGACAGAGAACTCCATATAAACGTGCTGGAGTTGAAAGCAGCTTTTCTAGCTCTACAGGAATTCAGGGAGAGAGTAAAGGGACACTCAGTGGTATTGATGTCAGACAACACCACAGTAGTAGCTTATATAAACAAGCAAGGAGGCCTAGTTTCTCGGCAGTTACATGTGATGACAGTTCAACTTCACCAGTGGGCTATAGAGAACCTGGTAGACATCAAGGCCAGGTATATTCTGGGAAAAAGAAACATAGTGGCCGACAAGTTGAGCCGCAGGGATCATATTCTGGGAACGGAGTGGTCCCTGCACCAACAGGTAGTGGACAGGATGCTCATGTTGTGTGAAGGACCGATCATAGACCTATTCGCAACCAGGTACAACAAAAAGTTGGAAGTGTATTGTTCAGTAGTCCCAGACGCAGAGGCAGTAGCAGAAGATGCGCTACAACACCCCTGGGACAATCTGGACGTGTACACATTTCCTCCATTTTGTCTAATCCGTCAGGTTCTGAACAGGGTAATGCAGTCTCAGAACCTCAAGATGACCCTGGTAGCCCCGTTATGGCCGAAAGCAGAGTGGTTTCCAGACCTACTGGAACTCCTATTAGATGTGCCAAGAGAGTTACCTCCATGGAGCAACCTACTGTGTCAGCCGCACATGGAGAGGTACCACCAGTCGGTGAAGTCCCTATCGCTTCACGGGTGGAGACTGTCAAGTATCTCCTGCGAGCGAGAGGGTTTTCGCAGAAAGCAGCAACTTAGATGGCAGGTAATATCAGAAAATCATCTGCGACAGTATACCAAGGAAAGTGGTCAGCATACTGTGATTGGTGTCGTAGAGGGAACTTGTCTCCACTCGGTACCACTATTCAGCAGTTAGCAGACTTTCTGATATATCTCAGAACAGAAAAACATATGTCTGTATCTGCAGTGAAGGGGTACAGGGCGGCTCTAGCTTCAGTCTTACGAATGAAAGGAGTGGACATATCGTCTTCATGGGAGTTGGCCATGCTGATGAGGAGCTTTGAACAGTCATGCCCACCAAAGGAGCTAAAAGCCCCAGATTGGGATCTGACCAAGGTACTGAGTAGTCTGACAAAACCCCCCTACGAACCACTAAGGCAGTCCACAGATAGGAGCCTGACCCTGAAGACAGTCTTCTTATTGGCCCTGGCTTCAACCAAAAGGGTGGGGGAGCTACATGACCTCTCATATCTCATAAAGCACTCGAGAGGTTGGAGATCAATGGTATTTGAGTTTGTCCCAGAATTCGTGGCCAAGACCCAAAATCCAACAAGAGTAGACGGCAGATTCGACTCCTTTACCATACCTTCCTTGGCAGACTTTGTAGACAACGACAAAGCTGAGATGCTCCTGTTCCCCGTCAGGGCACTAAGGGAGTACTTAAAGAGAACAAGGCACCTCAGGCCGGGGTGCCGGAGGTTGTTCGTAAGTACAGGACGGAACAAGAAGGAAGTGTCCAGGAATACAATATCGTTTTTGGCTAAGGGAGACGATCAGAGATGCTTATACGGCAGAAGACAGAGGGTCAGATAGCCAGGTGGGAGCTAGAGCTCATGACATCAGGGGCGTGAGTGCTTCCCTGGCATTTAAGAAGAACATGTCTGTGGATAGAATTCTGAAAGCTGGTGTGTGGAAACGCCAAACAACTTTCACCTCATTTTATTTGAAAGATGTTGCCCATAGATCCTTGGACACCTTTTCCTTGGGTCCAGTGGTGGCGGCCCAACAAGTGATATAGTTCATCCAGTGCCCCTCCTGGCGGGTCAGTTTGCGTCTAGTCTAAGATGAAGGTATGAAAGTAGAATGAATGGGATGACTGGTCTTTTTTCTTTACTACTTTCTTCCTACTCCTTTAATATGAAGGAGAGTACCGTCATGTGCTGGAACGGACTAGATGCAGGTGAGGTGGTCAGCCATACTGTGAAGCTATCTTAGGTTATGATATACTTTTCAGTAGCAACACACCCCTCTGGATAATAGGGAAAAGAGGGGTGAAGGTGGATCCAGTTGCAAGGGACAAGAGTAAACAGTAGAATGGTATCTACACCCAGTGGGGGAAAACCAATAGATCCGCTTATATCTTTGGTCCTAGGTTCATTGTCCATTCTCTTAGAATTTCCCTATATATTCGGAAATGGATAAGGTGGCAAACTCCCAGTCAGTTGTAGAGACTTACCTCCCTCCAATAGTAAGTCTATCCTAATGTTAAAACCGAAGGTTTGTTTCGTATATGAACAAATACCAAATTTGTAACTAATTTGTATTTTTCATAACTAACAAACCTGAGGTCTTAACATTAGGATTTACTAGAGCCAAGCTGGAAACCGGTAGAATTAAAATTACACTTGTGAGATCCAGGGACTAATGGCATCTATACCAGGTCACGGGGCATGTATACCCAGAATGCCCACAGCTACCTGTGACCCACCAGTTATATTTCTAACCCAGTTTAGACTGCTAGAGGGGTGGTTCGAGGTGGGCCTTTACCTGTTAAGACCTCAGGTTTGTTAGTTATGAAAAATACAAATTAGTTACAAATTTGGTATGTCCTGATTCCACATGGCCCACTTGGACTAGATGGCCACCTTTGCCCTCCCACTATGTGATCTTTGGCTCACATCTGGATGGCCATGTGCATCCCCCTTCTTCCCACTCTCCTGGGTCTGCTGACAAGGTAGTTGCAGCTCAGATTAACCACTCCCATGAGTGGGTGAGTTGCAGTGAGCCAGTGTTCCTTAACCTCTCTGCTCTTTTGGCCTTTGCAGTGGTGAGCAACATGGTCTCCTGCCTCATACACTTTCAGGGCAATGTAGAGGAAACAATCAAGTTCTCTGTCTTTTGGGGCATGTGCAATTCAAGCATACTTGAGGGGGAGATCTCCTTTGATCTTTCCACTTCTCATGTGTGTGTAAGATAAGTGTTGCAACCTTTTTTTCTTCTTTTTTCTATCTTTGCATCTAGTTTTGACCAAGTTCTGAATTCTGTTCAGATGGTGAACTCGAAGGAGTGAGAAGAGGCGAGGAAGTCTGGTGTGGCTTTGTCTCTGGGAGAGGAGGTAGCTTGGGCCTGTGGGGATCCTTTGGGTCTTGTGGGATCCCCTCCTCCAGAACTCATTTAGGCCAAGAAACTTTCAAGAGGTTATTTTGCTCGTTCACAAATGCAATGATCTTAAGCAGGCAAACTGACTTTCTTACCTGCCCACTGTTTTGTCTACATTGCTAGTCTTGGGGTTTGCCCTGGGAGCAAGATCATTTGTCAGGTTGCTGTGGTCTGAGTTGGCTTTTGGTGTTTTGGGTCAGCGAGTTTGTTCACCTCCGGCAGATAAAGCAAACTGCCGTTTCACAGCTTTCACACCCGTGGAAGTTCTACACTGTTGGCTGTGAAGGCTGCTAATCTGCATTTTGATGTCTGTCTGCCAACTGACAAGCCAACCTACCCCTTAGGAGACTCCATGAGGCTTAAAGGACTTTGCCTTCATAGTTCACCAGGTCAACTGGTGGGCAGCAAGCATGGTCCTTGGGAAGGAAGAGTACTATTCTGTCCTTGTTCTTTAAGTAGGTGTCCCACAAGAATTGCTTCTTGCTTCTGTAGTTTGGTGATGGGCTCATCTCTATACTTTCCCTGGGAAAGATAAGCTGCAGTTAAATTTCTGAGGAAGGAATTCTGAGATTCCTTCTTCAGATGTGCTGTGTCCTTCAACCTTTTACACGGGCTAAGGCAGCTGTTGCTAGCCGTCCAAATTCAGCAAAACCCCATGCAATCTGATGTGCAGAGGAGACCTTTGGTCTAGAAGCCCAGATAGGAGCTTGGACATCCCTCCTCTTCAAAAAAAGGTAGTAAATCTTCCCGGAACCTACATCTTTCTCCAGCCAGTCCAGGAACAAAGAAAAAGGTACCTAATTATTTTTTTCTATCCTATTCGACTGGGTAGTATTTATAATGTGGCATTACGGGTTGCATCCTGTCTCCTTAAGAGTCCATCACTTATCTATGTACGCTGTTTCTAATTGCAGACTTTTGCATGAGTTCTGGAGCTACTTCATCATCTAGTTTTTTCAGGTTCCTTTTCAGGGATCTTGGGATCATGCTTAGTGTTCCTATGATTATGGGTACAATTCCCCTGTCCTATAGGGGGGGTTAGTGCTGTCGGTGGACTTCATGAAGTGCACTGTAGGCATTACTGAAGGTTCTTTGCAGCGTTCCTTCAGGCCCTAGTTGCAACCCCTTTTGCTCCTTTCACTGTACCTCCTCTCATATTCTCTTTCTTCCATCTTACTTTCCACCCTCTCCTAACACTTGATTCATAGTGCTACTGTGAGGTTTTCCTCCCATTACACCTTTCAAACCTTTTACTGTCAATTTCCATATCAGCACTGAATGATCCATAGGTCCCAGTGCTTGGCCTTTGGCATAAATTCTGTATTCAACTCAACTACAATTCCACTGGTATATCCCATATCCTTCATATTTCTGTTTTCAGGTCTCTCAAGGACATTGTCAAATGGAACTCCCTTAACTCCTCCATATATCCTCCCCTGTTACATTTGGCAACGTCTCCTTACACTCACAACACCCACACTAAATAGCTTTCCACAGCACCCACGGATGCTTGGACGCAGGCCCCCTGCATCTTGTTTGAAGGCCCTCATACACACACTCAGTTACACCACCATCCACTTGACCTGCCACCTCGGTGGCCGTGAGTTCGATTCTCGGGCATTCCATTGAGGTGTTAAGAGATGTGTATTGCTGTTGATAGTAGTTCATTCTCAACGTGGTTCGGTGTCACGTAAAGCCGGTGGTCCCGTTGCTGAATAACCACAGGTTCCATGCAATCTTAAAACACCATACAAACAAACAAATGCCACCATCCACTTCTCCCAGACCACTTCCAGTCAGACTCCCATTTCCATCTCCCTCACTACCATCCTCCCAAATCCCATTCACTATCTCGTCTACCCCTTCTAACTCTTGTCCGAACATCTCGTAACTCTGCCACCAAATCACTTACCTCAGTTACACTCCTGCCAAACTCCCGAAAAGACTCATTCATACTGCCAACCACAACTTTAACACCTGATTCCCTTCCTGGTGAAACTTCACTAAACCCTGACAATTCAAACCCACACACGCTATATATATCATTCCTCCCCTCAAAGTCATCCGTATTGCATGCCTTATTCACCATTTTTACCCCAACACTAACCCCTCTATCATGCAGCTCACGTTTCTCCCTTTCATTCCCTTTCCTTACCTTCTGCTTTCATTCATACGCAACCAACACTAACTGCCGATCTTCCAGACCCATTTGCTCACTGACACTTGTCTCACATTTATTCACTCCAAACCACTCTCGTCACATTCTCCCGAATACACACTGTCGCATACTAGAGGACCCACTCAACTGAATCCCCCCCAGCGCCTCAGTAGCGTGGTTGGTTTGGTGTTTGCTTCTCACCTCGGTGGTTGCGGGTTCGATTCTTGGCCATTCCATTGAGGAGTGAGATGTGTATTTCTGGTGATAGAAGTTCACTCTCGACGTGGTTCGGAAGTCACATAAAGCCGTTTGTCCCGTTTCTGAATAACCACTGGTTCCATGCAATGTAAAAACCATACAAACAAACAAACAACTGAATCCCCTTTTCGCTTAGTTTCCCAAATTCCCAACCTGACTCATCCTCTTTTGCCTACACACACTGGCCACATGACCTTCCATTCCACATTCAACACACTTCGCATGTGGCTCCTTACACATCATAGCATAATGATCGTTCTTTCCACAGTTGCCGCAAACCACATTCACACAGGTACCCTAACATCCACTAGCTATGTGCCCTACCTGGCCACACCTGTAACATTTAATATCCCCATCTTTCTTCCACTCACTCACCAAATGCCCCATTTGCCCACACCCGAACCACACTCCTAACACTTACCAACATTCATTCTTCCTGTGTCTTGGCTTACCACATCTGTAACACTGCTGTTCTCGCTCACAACTAACTGACCCTACTCTTCCGACACTTGCACTCCTATCTCTTTTAGGGCTAACTACACTCACATTACTTGCCCTAATGCTCGTATCAACCACTCGCTCTGCTATTCGCCTCGGCCCTTCTAAAACTGCCTCCCTATAGCTCTTAAAGTCTGGCATAACCTCAGCTACTTCAGTCCTAATACTAACACTTCTCTCTTTCATACACCTATTTAACTCATAATCCTCTACTATTTCTAAAGTGTCGTTCCACGTCAACCTTTCATTCGTCCATCGCATTTTCTCCTTATGTCTTAGATTTATAAACTTGTATACATTCTCAGGCACAGTTGCCAACAACTTTTGCACTAACTCCTTACACTCATTTATCGCTTTGTCCCCAAACTTTTTCCTGGCCAATATTTCTAACCTACAGACATACATTGACAACGACTCACAAACATTCATTCTTGCCTCTTCAAAATCATGCTTTCTCCTAGATCTAACACTACTCTTTATCCTCTTTGCCTGTTCCATAATCCTGGCTTTCACACACTCATCATTACCCCATAAATACTCAACAAAAGTCCTGTCAAGAAGTTACCTAACTCTCTTGCCCAGACTCTCTTGTTATCCCATACTTAGCGTCACAATACTTCTCATATTCCTTAAAGTCCCCTATGTCCCTACTACCATATTCCTCGTATTGTGCACATCGGGGTACCTCTCTCATATACACAGCCTTTCGTACTTCCTGCTCACTCTCACTTTCACTACTTCCATTCTGACCCTTCTTTCCTTCTTCCAAATACAGCGAGTCAACTTCCATATTCACGTCCATACTCTTGATTACTCAAAACTATCAAAATCACTCTCAGCCCTTTCCCCAATGTATTCCGTCCTAGTCTCATCCTGTCCGTCACCCTTACTAACCTTCTTTCCCTTAGTCTTCTTCTTTTCCTCAGCCCTCTTCTTATTCTTGTCCTCAGGTGTATCCTTATCCTTTGTTTTCCCCTTCTTTCCCTTACTTATCACAACCAAATCACCTTCGTCACTCGTACTCTCATCCACCTGTTCTTTCACTTTCTTAATCACTCCTGGCCCATCACAAGACCCAGTATGCTTACCTCCTATTGTTCCCTCTCCCATGAATCCCTTAATCATTTCCTGCATCATCTCTTGCACTACATTCATCACTACCCCAAATTTTTTGTCCATTTTCTCAACCATTCTCTCTTCCGCTCCTTTCACCTCTTTCATTTCCACTTTCGCACTTCCTAGAATTCCTCACATTTCCTCTAACTCACTCTTCAGCTCCTCACACTTACCCTTAACCTCTCATTCTCCACTTCCAATCTTTCCCCAGCTTCCCTCACCAACCACAACTCCTCCTTCAACCTCTCCATCTCCTTCAACCCTTCCATCCTCACTTTCCCTCATCAATCACACAACTCACTACTCCAATCATCCTGCAGCTGCCTCACCAACAGTCCCCGTTTGGGGGCCTAAAAATAATGTGGCGGGATCACAAGCTTAAAAACAAGCGGACAAAATCCCCGCAACATAAACCCAATCCTCTTTACACTACTGAATACATGCAGGACAATTGACTTTACACAGAACAAAAAAAACCCAAACACATGTACTCACCCAACTCGCAGATACTCCAGGCTATGCTGTGCTGTCCAACAACAACAAAGACAACAACCAAGAACCACAACTAACAACACAACACCCAAGGACCACACCCCACAACTCAACAACACAACAACAAACAAGGAATACAACCACAACTCAACAACACAGCAAATAAACAACACACAGAAATCACAACAGCTCACCAACAACTCACAACCACAACAACTCACATGTAACTCAACAAAACTCAGCAGAACAAATCTAACAACCACTCTTAAGCAAACAATATCAAACTCAACAACTAAACAACAAACCAACAACACAACTCAACTGACTTTCAGTGCCTCCAACACTTCATAGACCGCAGCCGACACTACTCATCTTCACAGGCTCTGCCTAAAAACTGACCAAAGACTGACTGAAACACAGAACTCTAACAACTAACTCCAGCTGCACCAGCAAACAACCCAGAACTCACCAACAGCCAATTCAATTGCTAACTATCCATCCACCAATTACACCCTCTCTCTCTCTCTCTCTCTCTCTCTCTCTCTCTCTCTCTCTCGGACATTGTCAAATGGAACTCCTATAACTCCTCCATAGCGCCAAGTTTGGTGTGTTGGATTGTATCACCTTAGCTGTTCTGATATATACCATAGTTCCAGAGAATCTTTGCCTGATCATTTTCTATCACTCCCTCAGGTTGGTGTTCATACCACTTATTACTGCAGGCTACCTGGTTTTTCTTGCACAGGCTCCAGTGAAGGGCTTATGCAACTTAATTATATCTCTTTTTGTAATGGTTCTGTGCAAACACCAGACATTGGCCTGCTAATGAGGCCTGTGGTCTCGTTTTACATACTGCACTTCCTGTATATGGGTGAGGTGTTATATCCGTCTGTTGTTGTTTGGACATATCTTGTTTATAGGGCCTCATCTTGTGCCACAGTTAGCTATCCTTCCATTTCCTTCTTGAGTTCTCTCTTCTGTAGCCATTGCCATGTTTTGTTGCTGGCCAGTTCTTCAGTCAGTCTTGTGTACTGAACGTGCATTGGTTTGCTGTGCCGTTTTTCATTCTCGTGTCTGTATTTTAATGGGTCTCCATCTACTTTAGTCAGTCCTCCTTCCCATGCACTCCTTAGCCATTTGTCTTCACTTGTTTTCAGGTATTTGTTAAGGCACCAGACAGATGTATTAAGTGGGTACACAGGCAGTCCCCGGGTTATGTCGGGGGTTCCGTTCTTGAGTCGCGTCGTAAGCCGAAAATCGCTGTAAGCCGGAACATCGTGAAAAATCCTAAGAAGGCCTTACTTTTAATGCTTAGGGTGCATCAAAAACTATGTAAACTGCATTCTTACTGCATTTTACGTAAAAAAAACTTAAAATATTGATTATTTTGCATTTCTGGTGTCATATTTTTTCTGCCAGATCAGCGTTGTAGGTGCCGTAACCCTGGATCATGTGTTGTAACCCTGGAAATAATTTCTGATGAATATAATTGAAAAGCGCCCTAACCTCGGAATGTTGTAAGCCGAACCCGTCGTAACCCTGGGACTGCCAGTATATTAAAATAAATGGGGTTGATAGCCTTAGCGCTTGGCGTTTAGAGACAGGTGCAAAACAGTGAATTCCTTAAGATGCTGATATGAGACACAAGTCGAAAACACACCGATGATGACTAAATTGTGGAGAGATGAGGTAAACCAGCAAGGAAAGGTCACTTCAGGTCGTCGATACATGTGCTAGATAAAATGTGTACACAGGAAATAGAAACGCACAGAATAGACTAGTGTGCATGCATTCATGTGTTCAGTAGCGTGTGTATGTCCGTACGTCCATTAGAACCGATGAATGAGAGATAATCTCTAGTATGGGAATTAATGGGGCAATTAGATGACAAACTGTCGTAGTGGTCACAAGAGACTTTGGAGATCCGAGGAGGCGCTAAGATCCATTGGAAAAGGTAAAGTGAAAAGACTGAAAAAGTTATATATTTTATGTAGTGACATAGAGTTCAGCTTCTAGAGAAGGGAAGTGTGGTGAGACACTCAATATTATTGATGAACTTTAACATTTCATTGTTTGATAATTATATTCTCATTTTCAGATCGATTCGAAGTCACCATTAACAATTAATTCTCTAGACTTGTGTTGACAATTATTGATAAGGACTGATGAATAGTCGGACAGAAGTAGATAAGGGCGGGTACTTATCTAATATGATTTCGTGGAAGAGTAATGGTGGTTTAATGATTTTGGGGATGTTCTTTAACTCATTTTATTCCATTTTCATGTTAGCTATTTTGGGAAATAAAGATTATATTTTTGTAATAGCAGAAGTTTGAATTCGCCTAGAGTTTTGATAACTGATTTTCAGCTAGCTACAGAGATGACACTCAAAGGTAGGTTTACCTTCCAGTTAGGAATTCTCTCCTATTATTTAGACGGGGTCATTTTGACCCTCGTAAGATATTGCCTCAGTGCTGTGCTCAAAATGTTTATGCAGTCCTCTACGCTTGGTACCCCTCGAGTAAGACTTTCCAGTGGTGAGAGGATAAAGGGACTCTGGCTACTGTGGGAGTGTAATAGCACTCTCACAGGTGCCCTGGGTCCTGACAGAACATACTACAACCCTTTCTCTCTCACTTTTAATCCTTCTCCCTCCTACTTTCTCTACTTTTTCCTGAATACTTTTTCCTGAATCCATCTATTCAACCTCTTTAAATTTCTATTCCATTTTTTGGACTGCCTTTGTCGACGACTTTTGGAATGGATCTGACCAAGCTTTGACAGGCCTCTTGAGTTGATGGAGGGTTGGGTTGGACAGCATTCCTCCTCACCCAAAGAACTGGAGTACCAGACGTGCTCGAGCGAGGGGAAACTTTTATGTTAAACGCTGCATTCGGTGCTGGGTCTGATCTCAACGGACTGACGACCCCCAGGGCACTGGGTTGGGGTGTATATCTGGGTTGGGCTCCTAGGGTGCTATATCATCCTCTAATTGTGGCTCCATGGTGGGTATGGGGCCAACCTGGATGAATGGTCATATCATAGTCACATGGATTTTGTTCTTCCCCTTCTGTTAATGGCTCGCTTAATTAAGAATTCCACTTTGTCCTTCTATGTGACCAAACACCGGGATGCTAGGGTGTGAATACTGGTGGTATAAATGAAAATCTTTGAGGTTTGTATTGTAGCAACGTAAGTGATCAAGTCAATTTTGACATATTGCATAATCACATGAAACAGTTTGGCAAGGTAGATAGAATCATATTATGAATTGTTGAAAGTCCCATCTCTTATGAATGTTACATTATTTTTTTGCAAAGCTGGAAATGCCTCCAAACACCAGATAATCTTGATGCCATGCAAAGTTGTTCAACATAACATACACAATTTGAATGAGACAGAATATGTACCCAGCAAGTTTGAGGCTATTATCCAAAAACATCTGACAAAAGACGGCCCAAAATTGGTTTGGGATGTCGGCAACTACAAACAGTACAAAAAATCTTCTTATCAGCATGCAAATATCTACAGAGGAAGATTAGCGCATTCCTAAAGGTAATATGGCAAAGTAATCTTGATCAAAGCAAACAATGATATTCAAATTAAGATGGTTTAAAAATTCCAACCAACTGAAGATGGAAATATTTTAGATGTATCCCCTCATCGATCATTTAATATTAAAAGGGGGTATAATATATAGCAGAGATCTTTATGAATTTGAAGAGGACGAAATGTTAAATATGTGTCCTGCATCTGTCATTGAAGTTAGAAAATTAAAAGGCACTCGGCATGCCACTGAATTGACTTTCACCTGCTCTTACTTACCGGAATTTATTGATATAGACCACTCTCGGGTTTTGATTAAGTCATTTAAATATCAACCAACCCAGTGTTATAAATGCTTCGATTATGGCCATGTATCAAACTCCTGTACAAAACCAAGAAAGTGTTTTTTATGCTCCAGTGAACACGTAAAGAACAACTGCAAGGCTGATGAATATTGTCTCCACTGTGCTGGCAATCATTCTCCCAATTGGAGGGGCTGCCCACAATATATTTTCCGACAAGGAGTTGTTAACACTGCTCTTAATAACTTTATCAGCATAGGAGAAGCCAGACGCTTGGTTGGTGGGGATAACAAAAATGCTGGATCCTCATTTGCTTCCCCTGTTAAGGGAAATAATGCATTCCACCTCAGCTTGCTAAACCCATCATTAAAAATAACACCCTCTCAGGATATTTAAATTCCTCTAAGTAATGAACTTCGAACTGAAGTGATGCAAGCTGATTTGCAAGAAAATGCTGTTTCAGAGTTGAGCTCAACTGTTAAGCCCAAAGAGAAAATAAAATTTAAAGGAAATCTTAACAAATCTTATGACAGTTTTCAGTCTCCCCCGAAGCCAAAGAAATGTAGAACATCCTCTCCTATAGAATTTAAAACATATTTCCAACGATTCAGTGTAGTAGGTGACCCTTTTAAGCCATTATCAACCTCACAGCAAATTGTTTTTATTATGATTATTTTTATTAATATTTTTATTTTTTTATTTTTATATTTTTATTTTTCACTTATTTATTTATTATTTATTATTATTTTTTTTTTTGGGGGGGGGCAGGGGGGTTTATCACAGTCCTCCAATTCGACTGGGTGGTATTTATAGTGTGCAGTTCCGGGTTGCATCCTGCCTCCTTAGGAGTCCATCACTTTTCTTACTATGTGCGCCGTTTCTAGGATCACACTCTTTTGCATGAGTCCTGGAGCTACTTCAGTCTCTAGTTTTTCCAAATTCCTTTTCAGGGATCTTGGGATCGTGCCTAGTGTTCCTATGATTATGGGTACAATTTCCACTGGCATATCCCATATCCTTCTTATTTCTATTTTCAGGTCTTGATACTTATCCATTGTTTCCCTTTCTCTTCAACTCTGGTGTCCCTTGGTATTGCGACATCAATGATTGATACTTTCTTCTTGATTTTGTCAATCAACGTCACGTCTGGTCTATTTGCACGTATCACCCTATCTGTTCTGATACCATATTCCCAGAGGATCTTTGCCTGATCGTTTTCTATCACTCCTTCAGGTTGGTGTTCATACCACTTATTACTGCAAGGTAGCTGGTGTTTCTTGCACAGGCTCCAGTGGAGGGCTTTTGCCACTGAATCATGCCTCTTTTTGTACTGATTCTATGCAAGTGCCGGACATTCGCTTGCTATGTGGTTTATGGTTTCATTTTTCGTATTGCACTTCATACATATGGGAGAGATGTTATTTCCATCTATCGTTCTTTGGACATATCTGGTTCTTAGGGCCTGATCTTGTGCCACTGTTATCATTCCTTCAGTTTCCTTCTTTAGCTCTCCCCTCAGTAGCCATTGCCACGTATCATCGCTGGCTAGTTCTTTAGTCCGTGCATTGGTTTGTTATGCCATTCCTCTGTTCTGCTTGTCATTCTCCTGTCTCTGTATATTTGTGGGTCTTCGTCTACTTTTATCAGTCCTTCTTCCCATGTACTCTTGAGCCACTTGTCTTCGCTGGTTTTCAGATATTGCCCCAGTGCTAAGTATAGAGGACGCAGTCCTCTATACTTAGTAGTCCTCTCCCTCCTTCCTTTCGTGTTATGTATAGTCTGTCCGTATTTGCTCTTGGGTAGTGCTTTGTGTATTGTCATATGTTTCCTAGTTTTCTGGTCTATGTTGCGGAGTTCTGCCTTCGTCCATTCCTATATTCCTGCGCTGTATCTGATTACTGGCACTGCCCATGTGTTTATGGCTTTTATCATATTTCCGGTGTTGAGTTTTGACTTGAGTATCCCTTTGAGTCTGTCTCTGCATATATTCTTTCCTGATCGTGTCCTTCATCTCTTGGTGTTTTATATCCCCTCCTTCCATTATTCCCAGGTATTTGTATCCAGTCTCATCTATGTGTTTAATGTTGCTCCCATCTGGTAGCTTTATCCCTTCAGTCCTTGTTACTTTGCCCTTTTGTATGTTGACTAAGGCGCATTTTCTATTCCAAACTCCATCCTGATGTCCCCAGATACAATCCTTACAGTCTGGATTAGGGTATCTATTTCCTTGATGCTCTTACCATACAGCTTGATGTCGTCCATGAACATCAGATGGTTAATTCTGTTGCCTCTTTTCTTGAGTTGGTACCCAGCATCCATCTTCTGCAGTACTTTTGTCATGGGAATCATGGCTACTACGAAGAGTAGTGGGGACAGTGAGTCGCCCTGGAAGATCCCTCTCCTGATATTAACCTCTGCTAGTCTTATTCCAGAGCTTGTAAGTATTGTATTCCAGTTGCGCATTGTATTTTTGAGGAAGCTGATGGTGTTTTCCTCTGCCCCATATATTTTCAGGCATTCTATTAGCCATGTGTGTGGTATCATGTCGAAGGCTTTCTTATAGTCTATCCATGCCATGCTTAGGTTGGTTTTCCTTCTCTTACTGTTCTTCATTACCATTTTGTCTATCAGGAGCTGGTCTTTTGTGCCCCTACACTTCCTTCTACAGCCTTTCTGTTGGTGGGGGATGGTGTTTGTATCCTCTAGATAGTTGTATAGCCTTTCAATGATGATACCTGTTATTAACTTCCACATTATTGGTAGGCAGGTCATAGGCCTGTAGTTATTGGCTATATTTCCCTTACTCTTGTCTTTCTGGGCTAAGGATGTTCTTCCTGTGGTCATCCATTTGGGCGCATGGTGATTTGAGATACAATGCTGGAGTTGTTCTGCTATTCTGGGTGTAGTGCCTTGAAGTTTTTGAGCCAGTATCCATGGACTTCATCGGGACCTGTGGCTTTCCAGTTTGGCATTTTCTTTAGTTGGTGTCTGACTGTGTCTGTCGTGATGTCAGTGAATCTTTGTTTTATTCTCCCTGTTTCTTCTGCCTTGACTTCCTGGAGCCATGTTGCATGTGTGTTGTGTGATACCGGATTGCTCCATATGTTTTCCCAGAGTTTCTTACTTGGTTCGGCTTCAGGAATTTCTGGGTGGTTGTCTTCCCCTCTTAGCTGGCTGTATAGTCTTTTCTGGTTGGTTCCGAATAGTTTGTTCTGTTGGTATCCCTTATTCCTGTTCATGTACCGTTGGATCTTATGTGCTTTGGCCTTAAGCCTCTGTTTTACATCCTCTATTGTGTTGTTTAGTCCCCTCTCCTGTACTTTGTATTTCTCATTGAGTTCCTCCCTTGTTTTCTTGCTTCTTAGCCTTTTTTCTGCCATCTCTTTCAGTTTACTCAAGTCAGATCTCATCACCATGATATATGCTTTTCCAGGCGCCTTTTCCAAGGAGGTTGCTGTTTTGGTTTCTGTTGGGTTGGTTGTGCTGGTGGTGTTGGTGTTCGAATCCCCATCAGTTCTGTTACTAATCTTGCTCCTGCAAATGTCAAGTTATTTGTTTCTGTGATATTGGTGGTGTGTATTATGCCCATTATTTCATTGACCTCACTTGTTTTCTCCCTTAATTTCTTGGTGTTGTAGGCTTTCATGGAGGGGACCTTTGTTCTCTCTGTGTCTGGCTTCATCCATTGTCTGATCTTTTCTACCCATTCCGTCCTGTCTGTTACTTCGTCGGTGTTTCCTCGTGTGTCGTTGTTTGATACGTCATCATCCCTGTCGTCTTCTGTGGCATCGTCTCTCAGTTCGTCTTTGTGTAATTCATTGCCGTGCGTCATTTCCCTTTCGAGTTCCTCTCTTACTGTTGGGGAGAGCCAGTTCTTTTTCTTTATGTTCCTTACTTGGTCTGCCAGCCTCTGCTCTGTTTGGGGGGTGTTATTCCTCTCATTCCAGATGTTGACTAACCTTCTTCTATATCCTCTCTCCGTCGGGTTGTTTCTGATGTAGCATCTCCATATTTCCTTATTTCCTTCTCTTGTCCATTTCTTCCTCTGGTTTGCTTCTGTAGCTCCAGTCTCTGGTTGTTGGTTACTGTCGTTGTGGTGGTCAGTTGCTGGATGACGACCTCCAAGTACCTGACCGTCTTCCCCTTCAATTGGGTTTTGAATAACCTGGCTGCCGGTCGAAGCTCCTCTGTTGCCAGAGGTTCCATTTACGTCGTTGTCGTTTAATTCTTCATTTCTTTCCATCATTGCTGAGTTTTGCTATTTAACCCATGCTGGACCCTACCCCATCAGGGATAGGTACTCATTTACAGCTGAGTAGACTGAGGAAATTATGGTAAAGATTCTTTCCCAAGGAAAGAACGCCGAGGAGAGCGGTCACCCATCCAACGACTGACCAGCCCCAATGTTTCTTAACCAGTCAATTGACGACCTAACCCCACTCTGCCATGGCGCCACACATTATTATTGTATATTTATTAATTATTATTATTTTTATTATTATTATTAAAAATTTTTATAGAGTCTTCTCTATTTTCCTTATTAAGGATTTCTCAATGTTGCTGAAACTGGCAAGCAACGTGCCAAAGGGGATCGTCAATCCCAGTGTAGTCATATTGAATGATGTTTATTACTGCTATATACATGTATTACTGTTACAATTTTCTCTCTCTCTCTCTCTCTCTCTGACGTTTCGCCCAGATCTGCCAGGGCATGTCACAACGATGGTTGCTGGAGGACTGAATCTTAGTGGTCAGTCCTCCAGCAACCATCGCTGTGCCATGCCCTGGCAGATCTGGGCGAAACGTCAGAGAGAGAGAGAGAGAGAGAGAGAAGAGAGAAACTTGTAACAGTAATATTATGTATATAGCAATAATCAAACATAATTCAATATGACTACACTGGATTTGACGATCCCCTTTGGGCTTTTTTTTTTTTTTTTTTTTTTTTTTTTTTTTTGGACCTTTGCTTGCCAGTTTCAGCAACATTGAGAAATCCTTAATAATGGAAAATAGAGAAGACTCTAACAACAAAATTTAAGTGGAGCTGATGCAGCAATCCTTTTCAACAAGAACTTTGTATTTTTAAAAGGAGGGTCCTACTCCCCAAGTATATTATTATTATTATTATTATTATTTATTATTATTATTAGTTATTATTAGTTATTATTATTATTATTATTATTATTATTATTATTATTATTTTAATTGTTATTACTTTTAGTTTTAGTTTTATTTCTATTTTTATTTTTTTTTTTCATTTTGATTATCTTTATTTTTATTTATATCATTTTTGTTTTTATTGTTTTTATTATTTTTATTTGTATTTGTATTATTTTTTTTTATTTTTGGTTTTATTATTTTATTTTTATTTTTTATCTTTATTAATTATTATTATTAATTATTATTTATAATTGTTTTTAATATTTATTATTGTTATTATTATTATTTTTATTTTTATTTTACTATTTTATTTTATTTTTTTTTATTTTGTATTTTATTATTATTATTATTATTATTATTATTATTATTATTATTTTTTTTTTTTTTTGGTCTATCACAGTCCTCCAATTCGACTGGGTGGTATTTATAGTGTGCGGATTTTGCCGGGTTGCATCCTGCCTCCTTAGGGAGTCCCTCACTCTTCTTACTATGTGTGCCGTTTCTAGGATCAACACTCATTCTGCATGAGTCCTGGAGCTACTTCAGCCTCTAGTTTTTCTAGATTCCTTTTCAGGGATCTTTGGGATCGTGCCTAGTGCTTCTATGATTATGGTACGATTTCCACTGCATATCCCATATCCTTCTTATTTCTATTTTCAGATCTTGATACTTATCCATTTTTTTCCCTCTCTTTCTCTCAACTCTGGTGTCCCATGGTATTGCGACATCATGAGTGATACTTTCTTCTTGACTTTGTCAATCAACGTCACGTCTGCCTGTTTGCACGTATCACCCTATCCGTTCTGATACCATAGTCCCAGAGGATCTTTGCCTGATCGTTTTCTATCACTCCCTCAGGTTGTGCTCGTACCACTTATTACTGCAAGGTAGCTGATGTTTCTTGCACAGGCTCCAGTGGAGGGCTTTTGCCACTGAATCATGCCTCTTTTTGTACTGGTTCTGTGCAAGTGCCGGGCATTCACTTGCTATGTGATTTATGGTTTCATTTTTCGTATTGCACTTCCTACATATGGGAGAGATGTTATTTCCGTCTATCGTACTTTGAACATATCTGGTTCTTAGGCCCTGATCTTGTGCCGCTGTTATCATTCCTTCAGTTTCCTTCTTTAGCTCTCCCCTCTGTAGCCATTGCCAATTGTCATCGCTGGCTAGTTCTTTAGTCTGTCTCATGTATTGTCCGTGCATTGGTTTGTTGTGCCCGTCCTCTGTTCTTTCTGTCTTTCTCCTGTCTCTGTATATTTCTGGGTCTTCGTCTACTTTTATTAGTCCTTCTTCCCATGCACTCTTTAGCCACTCGTCTTCACTGGTTTTTAGATATTGCCCCAGTGCTCTGTTTTCGATGTTAACGCAGTCCTCTATACTTAGTAGTCCTCTCCCTCCTTCCTTTCGTGTTATGTATAGTCTGTCCGTATTTGCTCTTGGGTGTAGTGCTTTGTGTATTGTCATATGTTTCCTTGTTTTCTGATCTATGCTGCGGAGTTCTGCCTTCGTCCATTCGACTATTCTTGCGCTATCTGATTACTGGCACTGCCCATGTGTTTTATGGCTTTTATCATATTTCCGGCGTTGAGTTTTGACTTGAGTATCGCCTTGAGTCTCTGCATATATTCTTTCCTGATCGTGTCCTTCATCTCTTGGTGTTTTATATCTACTCCTTCCATTATTCCCAGGTATTTGTATCCTGTCTCATCTATGTGTTTGATGTTGCTCCCATCTGGTAGCTTTATCCCTTCAGTTCTCGTTTTACTTTGTTTTCCTTTTTTGTATGTTGACTAAGGCGCATTTTTCTATTCCAAACTCCATCCTGATGTCCCCAGATACAATCCTTACAGTCTGGATTAGGGTATCTATTTCCTTGATGCTCTTACCATACAGCTTGATGTCGTCCATGAACATCAGATGGTTGATTCTGTTGCCTCTTTTCTTGAGTTGGTACCCAACATCCATCTTCTGCAGTACTTTTGTCATCGGAATCATGGCTACTACGATATTAACCTCTGCTAGTCTTATTCCAGAGCTTGTAAGTATTGTATTCCAGTTGCGCATTGTATTTTTGAGGAAGCTGATGGTATTTTCCTCTGCCCCATATATTTTCAGGCATTCTATTAGCCATGTGTGTGGTATCATGTCGAAGGCTTTCTTATAGTCTATCCATGCCATGCTTAGGTTGGTTTTCCTTCTCCTACTGTTCTTCATTACCATTTTGTCTATCAGGAGCTGGTCTTTTGTGCCCCTACACTTCCTTGTGCAGCCTTTCTGTTGGTGGGGGATGGTGTTTGTCTCCTCTAGGTAGTTGTATAGCCTTTCACTGATGATACCTGTTAGTAACTTCCACATTATTGGTAGGCAGGTGATAGGCTGTAGTTACTGGCTATATTTCCCTTACTCTTGTCTTTTTGTACTAAGGATGTTCTTCCTGTGGTCATCCATTTGGGTGCTTGGTGATTTGAGATACAATGCTGGAGTTGTTCTGCTATTCGTGGGTGTAGGGCCTTGAAGTTTGTTTTTGAGCCAGTATCCATGGTCTTCATCGGGACCTGTGGCTTTCCAGTTTGGCATTTTCTTTAGTTGGTGTCTGACTATGTCTGTCGTGATGTCTGTGAATCTTTGTTTTATTCTCCCTGTTTCTTCTTCCTTGACTTCCTGGAGCCATGTTGCATGTGTGTTGTGTGATACCGGATTGCTCCATATGTTTTCCCAGAGTCTCTTACTTGGTTCGGCTTCAGGAATTTCTGGGTGGTTGTCTTCCCCTCTTAGTTGGCTGTATAGTCTTTTTTCTGGTTGGTTCCGAATAGTTTGTTCTGTTGTATCCCTTATTCCTGTTCATGTACCGTTGGATCTTATGTGCTTTTGGCGGCCTTAAGCCTCTGTTGTTTTTACATCTTCTATGGTGCTGTTTAGTCCCCTCTCTTGTACTTTGTATTTCTCGTTGAGTTCCTCCCTTGTTTTCTTGCTTCTTAGCCTTTTTCTGCCATCTCTTTCAGTTTACTCAAGTCAGATCTCATCACCATGATTTGCTTTTCCAGGCGCCTTTTCCAAGGAGGTTGCTGTTTTGTTTCTGTTGGGTTGGTTGTGGCTGGTGGTTGGTTGGGTGTTCGAATCCCCAATCAGTTCTGCTACTAATCTTGCTCCTGCATATGTCAAGTTATTTGTTTCTGTGATACTGGTGGTCTGTATTATGCCCATTATTCATTGACCTCACTTGTTTTCTCCCTTAATTTCTGGTGTTGTAGTCTTTCATGGAGGGGATCTTGTTCTCTCTGTATCTGGCTCCATCCATTGTCTGATCTTTTCTACCCATTCCGTCCTCTCTGTTACTTCATCGGTGTTTCTTCGTGTGTCGTTGTTTGACACCTCATCCTCCTGTCGTCTTCTGTGGCATCGTCTCTCAGTTCGTCTTCGTGTAATTCGTTGTCGTGTGACATTTCCCTTTCCAGTTCTTCTCTTTTCTGTTGGGGAGAGCCAGTTCTTTTTCTTTATGTTCCTTACTTGGTCTGCCAGCCTCTGCTCTGATTGAGGGTGTTATTCCTCTCATTCCAGATGTTGACCAATCTTCTTCTATATCCTCTCTCCGTCGGGTTGCTTCTGATGTAGCATCTCCATATTTCCTTATTTTCTCTCTTGTCATTTCTTCCTTTTTGCCTCTGTAGCTCCAATCTCAGGCTGTTGATTATTGTCGTTGTGGTGATCAGTTGCTGGATGACGACCTCCAAGTACCTGACCGTCTTCTCCTTCAATTGGGTTGAATACCTGGTTGCCGGACGAAGCTCCTCTGTTGCCAGAGGTTCCATTTACGTCGTTGTCGTTTATTCCTTCATTTCTTTCCCATCATTGCTGAGTTTTGCTATTTAACCCATAGCTGGACAACCCTACCCCAATCAGGGATAGATACTCATTTACAGCTGAGTAGACTGAGGAAATTATGGTAAAGATCCTTTCCCAAGGAATCAATGCCGAGGAGAGCGGTCACCCATCCAACTACTGACCTCCAGCCCCAATGTTGCTTAACTTGACTTAAGTCTATTGACGACCTAACCCACTCCTCCACGGCGCCACATATTATTATTATTATTTTATTTTATTTTTTTTATTTTTTGCTCTATCACAGTCCTCCAATTCGACTGGGTGGTATTTATAGTGTGGGGTTCCGGGTTGCATCCTGCCTCCTTAGGAGTCCATCACTTTTCTTACTATGTGCGCCGTTTCTAGGATCACACTCTTCTGCATGATTCCTGGAGCTACTTCAAGCCTCTAGTTTTTCTAGATTCCTTTTCAGGGATCTTGGGATCGTGCCTAGTGCTCCTATGATTATGGGTACTATTTCCACTGGCATATCCCATATCCTTCTTATTTCTATTTTCAGATCTTGATACTTATCCATTGTTTCCCTTTCTCTTCAACTCTGGTGTCCCTTGGTATTGCGACATCAATGAGTGATATTTTCTTCTTGACTTTGTCAATCAACGTCACGTCTGGTCTGTTTGCACGTATCACCCTATCCGTTCTGATACCATAGTCCCAGAGGATCTTTGCGTGATCATTTTCTATCACTCCCTCAGGTTGGTGCTCGTACCACTTATTACTGCAAGGTAGCTGATGTTTCTTGCACAGCTCCAGTGAGGGCTTTTGCCACTGAATCATGCCTCTTTTTGTACTGGTTCTGTGCAAGTGCCGGGCATTCACTGCTATGTGGTTTATGGTTTCATTTTTCGTATTGCACTTCCTACATATGGGAAAGATGTTATTTACGCCTATCGTTCATTGAACATATCTGTTTCTTAGGGCCTGATCTTGTGCCGCTGTTATCATTCCTTCAGTTTCCTTCTTTAGCTCTCCCCTCTGTAGCCATTGCCATGTGTCATCGCTGGCTAGTTCTTTAGTCTGTCTCATGTATTGTCCGTGCATTGGTTTGTTGTCCAGTCCTCTATTCTGTCTGTCATTCTCCTGTCTCTGTATATTTCTGGGTCTTCGTCTACTTTTATTAGTCCTTCTTCCCATGCACTCTTGAGCCACTTGTCTTCACTGGTTTTCAGATATTGCCCCAGTGCTCTGTTCTCGATGTTGACGCAGACCTCTATACTTAGTTAGTCCCCTCTCTCCCTCCTTCCTTTCGTGTTATGTATAGTCTGTCCGTATTTGCTCTTGGGTGTAGTGCTTTTGTGTATTGTCATATGTTTTCCTGGTTTTCTGATCTATGCTGTGGAGTTCTGCCTTCGTCCATTCCGACTATTCCTGCGCTGTATCTGATTACTGGCACTGCCCATGTGTTTATGGCTTTTATCATATTTTCCGGCGTTGAGTTTTTGAATTGAGTATCGCCTTGAGTCTCTGCATATATTCTTTCCTGATCGTGTCCTTCATGTCTTGGTGTTTTATATCCCCTCCTTCCATTATTCCCAGGTATTTGTATCCTGTCTCATCTATGTGTTTAATGTTGCTCCCATCTGGTAGCTTTATCCCTTCAGTCCTTGTTACTTTGCCTTTTTGTATGTTGACTAAGGCGCATTTTTCTATTCCAAACTCCATCCTGATGTCCCCAGATTCAATCCTTACAGTCTGGATTAGGGTATCTATTTCCTTGATGCTCTTACCATACAGCTTGATGTCGTCCATGAACATCAGATGGTTAATTCTGTTGCCTCTTTTCTTGAGTTGGTACCCGGCATCCATCTTCTGCAGTACTTTTGTCATGGGAATCATGGCTACTACGAAGAGTAGTGGGGACAGTGAGTCACCCTGGAAGATCCCTCTCCTGATATTAACCTCTGCTAGTCTTGTTCCAGAGCTTGTAAGTATTGTATTCCAGTTGCGCATTGTATTTTTGAGGAAGCTGATGGTGTTTTCCTCTGCCCCATATATTTTCAGGCATTCTATTAGCCATGTGTGTGGTATCATGTCGAAGGCTTTCTTATAGTCTATCCATCCCATGACTTAGGTTGGGTTTTCTTTTCCTTCCTTACTGTTCTTCATTGCCATTTTGTCTATCAGGAGCTGGTCTTTTGTGCCCTACACTTCCTTCTACAGCCTTTCTGTGGTGGGGATGGTGTTTGTCTCCTCTAGGTAGTTGTATAGCCTTTCAATGATGATACCTTTTAGTACCTTCCACATTATTGGTAGGCAGGTGATAGGCCTGTAGTTACTGGCTATATTTCCCTTACACTTGTCTTTTTGTACTAAGGATGTTCTTCCTGTGGTCATCTATTTGGGTTGCATGGTGATTTTTGAGATACAATGCTGGAGTTGTTCTGCTATTCGTGGGTGTAGGGCCTTGAAGTTTTTGAGCCAGTATCCATGGACTTCATCGGGTCCTGGGGTCTTTCCAGTTTGGCATTTTCTTTAGTTTGGTGTCTAACTGTGTCTGTCGTGATATCTGTGAATCTTTGTTATATTCTCCCTGTTTCTTCTTCCTTGACTTCCTGGAGTCAGTTGCATGTGTGTTGTGTGATACCGGATTGCTCCATATGTTTTTCCCAGAGTTTCTTACTTGGTTCGGCTTCAGGAATTTCTGGGTGTTGTCTTCCCTCTTAGTTGGCTGTATAGTCTTTTCTGGTTGGTTCCGAATAGTTTGTTCTGTTGGTATCCCTTATTCCTGTTTCATGTACCGTTGGATCTTATGTGCTTTGGCCTTAAGCCTCTGTTTTACATCTTCTATAGTGTTTGTTTAGTCACCCCTCTCTTGTACGTTTGAATATTTTCTCGTTGAGTTCCTCCCTTGTTTTCTTTTGCTTCTTTAGCCGTTTTTTCTGCCATCTCTTTCAGTTTACTCAAGTCAGATCTCACACCATGATTTGCTTTTCCAGGTGCCTTTTCCAAGGAGGTTGCTGTTTTGGTTTCTGTTGGGTTGGTTTGTGCTGTGGTGTTGGTGTTCGAATCCCCATCAGTTCTGCTACTAATCTTGCTCCTGCATAGCCAAGTATTTGTTTCTGTGATACTGGTGGTGTGTATTATGCCCATTATTTCATTGACCTCACTTGTTTTCTCACTTAATTTCTTGGTGTTGTAGGCTTTCATGGAGGGGATCTTTTGTTCTCTCTGTATCTGACTCCATCCATTGTCTAATCTTTTCTACCCATTCCGTCCTCTCTGTTACTTCGTCGGTGTTTCTTCGTGTGTCGTTGTTTGATACCTCATCCTCCCTGTCGTCTTCTGTGGCATCATCTCTCAGTTTCGTCTTTGTGTAATTCGTTGTCGTGTGATACTCATCTCTCTGTCGTCTTCTGTGGCATCATCTCTCAG
>NC_087208.1:7096007-7124000 GCF_015104395.2 Macrobrachium nipponense | reverse complement strand
CATCTCTCAGTTCGTCTTTGTGTAATTCGTTGTCGTGTGACATTTCCCTTTCCAGTTCTTCTCCTTCTGTTGGGGAGAGCCAGTTCTTTTTCTTTATGTTCCTTTCTTGGTCTGCCAGCCTCTGCTCTGTTTGGGGGGGTGTTATTATTCCTCTCATTCCAGATGTTGACCAATCTTCTTCTATATCCTCTCTCCGTCGGGTTGTTTTCTGATGTAGCATCTCCATATTTCCTTATTTTCTTCTCTTGTCCATTTCTTCCTCTGGTTTGCTTCTGTAGCTCCAATCTCAGGCTGTTGATTACTGTTGTTGTGTGATCAGTTGCTGGATGACGACCTCCAAGTACCTGACCGTCTTCCCCTTCAATTGGGTTGAATACCTGGTTGGCGGACGAAGCTCCCTCTGTTGCCAGAGGTTTCCATTTACGTCGTTGTCGTTTATTCCTTCATTTCTTTCCATCATTGCTGAGTTTTGCTATTTAACCCATAACTAGACCCTACCCCATCAGGGATAGGTACTCATTTACAGCTGAGTAGACTGAGGAAATTATGGTAAAGATCCTTTCCCAAGGAATCAACGCCGAGGAGAGCGGTCACCCATCCAACGACTGACCAGCCCCAATGTTGCTTAACTTGACCTAGGTCCATTGACGGCCTAACCCACTCCTCCTCGGCGCCACACTTATTATTATTATTATTATTATTATTATTATTATTATTATTATTATTATTATTGTTATTATTATTATTATTATTTGCATTTGTCATAAAGATATAGTTTTGGTCTTCTACTATTCTCTCATTTTCAGTTCCGGGCCGCCCAGGAAGAACAATTAGAGTCCGTGGTCGCATTTCGCCAACTTAATTTACATCACCAGCACCATCAACTGATTTTATTTTCGGGGTTGGCGATTATTTTGCTCTGTCTTTTTGCTTCAAGTGACAGTAGGGAACTCTAAAATCCTAATAATTAATGTTTATATGCCATGAAAAAATAACAATAATTTTGATCTTTACTGCATGATCCTAGGGGAGTTACACAGTATTATTCAAGATTCTCCTGCTGATCATATTTGTATAATAGGGGACCTTAATTCTCACCCCACAAAACAATTTTATAATGAACTTACTCGCTTCTGTCAAAATCATGCTCTCCAAATTAGCGATGTAATGCTCCTCCCTCCCTCCTCCTCCTCATATGTACATAATAGAGCGGACGCAATTACAACCTCCTGGCTTGACCACTGCATCACATCTCCACAACTTCATGATTCTATTATGACCTGCAATATTCGCTACGATCTTGCAACGGGCTACGATCACATCCCATTACAGGGGTCATTCAGTACCCCATCCCTCTCTACCGTGAACCCACTAACTGACCGCCAGCGGTTAACTGGGAGTTTAAAAACCAACAGAAAACCAGATACTTTAGGGCGACCACGGAAACCAGGTTGCGGTCAATAATTCAACCGGCTGACGCCTTACTGTGTACCAACACAAAATGTAGAAATGACCACCACAAGAGGGATCTGAATGAATTCTATTCGAACATAATCTCCGCTATGCTTGCTTCGGGCAGGACTGCCTATAGATTTCAAGGTAATTCTCGTAATATACCTGGTTGGAATGACTTGGTTAAGGATCTGTATACATACTCACGAGAAATGTTTTTACTGTGGAGGCAAAATGGCAGCCCGAGGGAAGTAGACACTGCATTACTAATGAGGCAGGCGAGAGCGCAATTCAAACTTGCTCTTAAGACTGCACTTGTACAAGGTTAAATGCAAAAACAAAACCTAAGACCGACGTGCAAATGTCTAGAAACGTAGAATCTGGTGATTACCCTCGTCTTTGGAAAGATATCCAGTCCCTTAAATCCCAAAACTAAAAAGCTATCACAGAGAGTAGGGGAAGCAGTCGGAGACGAGGCTATCGCAAGGATGTGGGGTGATCACTTCAACAATATCCTGAATTGCATAAATGATCAGGATTCCCGAAGCGAGGTAGATAACCTCCTTAATGACAACATTCAATTTAATTTTGCAGACCGTATTACGCCAGGTAACATCAGCGATGCCATAAACAGCATACCTAATAATAAATCGCCCGGCTGTGATGGTCTTCCCGCAGAGGCTTTCAAATTCTGCCATCCGATAATTTACATTTTGCTAGCTGCCTTATTCAATGCGTGCATAATTCACCAGTTTCTTCCAGACTCCGTACTCTTAGTTCACTTGATACCATTAATCAAAAACAAGCTAAAGGATGCAGCTGACCCTGGCAACTACCGGCCAATTGCAATCACAACGATCGCATCGAAGATACTTGAGTCGGTTCTTCTTGGGGAGACTTCTCCCCACTATTTCTACACACCACTGACAACCAGTTCGGGTTTAAAGCAAACCACTCAACCGACACCTGCATCTACATACTGAAAGAATTGCTGAACTACTACCTATCATCAGCATCTCCTGTTTTCCTGTGTTTCGTAGATGTGAGAAAAGCATTTGACAGAGTAAGAAACTACCTGAAGCTATTCCTGAAGCTGCATAAAAGGGGCACACCCCTATCTAATTGGCATTTTACATTGCTGGTTCTCCACACAGCAATTCTGTGTCAAATGGGGCAACGTATTACCGTACACCTTCGGCTCCCTAAACGGGCTTCGGCAAGGGGGCATTCTCTCTCCATACCTGTTTAATACGTACACAGATGCCTTGAATGTCAAACTGAACTCACTCCAATCGGATGCACTGTCAATGAAACAACTATAAACAACCTCTGTTACCCCGACGATATGGTTCTGATTTCCCCATCAGTGCATGGCCTTCCAACGACTCATCGACACTTGCCGCCAATATGCAGAGGAATTTAATATAATCTACAACGAAACCAAGACCCAGTGCATGTCGCTGCTCCCGAGATCGCTTAAGCATATTGCAGAACCACAACTTTTCCTCGAAACCATCGGCTGGAATTTGTGCGCGAATTTCCGCCGTGTTTGGTCACATTATTACCGACGACCTAAAAGATACGGCAGACATTGAACAGAGGCGTCGTAAACTATGTGCACTGGCAACATGATTGCAAGGTTTGCCTTCTGTCACCGAGACGCGAAACTGCTGCTCTTCCGCTCGTAATGCTACAGATCTAAGGGTCATTCCCTCTGGGCGAACTATACCGACGAGAGCCATGAGACGTATCACTGTTGTGCACAATGACATTCTGAGACGGCCTCACAAAACACTCCACGCTACCACTCCGCCCACCACAGAGTTCTTAGAAAACCACCTGGACAAATTTAAAAATCATTGTAAGGCGAACAATGTCCCAGCCTGATAACCCGAGTGAGAAACAGCGGCAACTCGCTCATACAAAGCATCCTAAGGAGTGAAAGCAAGAAGAAGATCTAAATTGTGGGAAAGATGGGAAAATGAGGCCTTTGTCCCCTAAAGGACTTAAATCTCTGTAATTAGCAAGATGCCATCTGCAGATTTTGTCATTATTATATTTATTGCTGATATTTTATTTTTTTCATTATCTCTGTGATTACTATCAAGTTAAAGTTTATATATATATATATATATATATATATATATATATATATATATATATATATATATATATATATATATATATACATTCAATTTATGTATTTAGCCCTCTGGACCTGACTACTGTAACCACCTAAGGTCTCTAGTTGAAATTTAAGTTATATAATCTGTGCGCTAACTGTTATAACTCTCAATGCATTTTTTTCTCACCAATATTATTACTATTACCAGTATTATGATTACTATCTTTTATGCTACCTCAGCTATTTTGTGGGTAAGTGCCGATTACTCATTTTTCCTATCATGTTGACTCATATTTCTAGATTGTGTATGTTACTGTGTATTTTGTATATTCATTGTATATGGCTCTGAACCGAAATAGATGATATTATTATTATTATTATTATTATTATTATTATTTTTTTTTTTTTTTTTTTTTTTTTTTTTTTTTTTTTTGCTCTATCACAGTCCTCCAATTCGACTGGGTGGTATTTATAGTGTGGGGTTCCGGGTTGCATCCTGCCTCCTTAGGAGTCCATCACTTTTCTTACTATGTGTGCCGTTTCTAGGATCACACCCTTCTGCATGAGACCTGGAGCTACTTCAGCCTCTAGTTTTTCTAGATTCCTTTTCAGGGATCTTGGATCGTGCCTAGTGCTCCTATGATTATGGGTACGATTTCCACTGGCATATCCCATATCCTTCTTATTTCTATTTTCAGATCTTGATACTATCCATTTTTTCCCTCGTCGTTTCTCTTCAACGCTGGTGTCCCATGGTATTTGCGAACATCAATGAGTGATACTTTCTTCTTGACTTTGTCAATCAACGTCACGTCTGGTCTATTTGCACGTATCACCCTATCCGTTCTGATACCATATCGTCCCAGAGGATCTTTGCCTGATCGTTTCTATCACTCCCTCAGGTTGGTGCTCGTACCACTTATTTACTGCAAGGTAGCTGATGTTTCTTGCACAGGGCTCCAGTGGGAGGTTGCTTGCCACTGAATCATGCCTCTTTTTGTACTGGTTCTGTGGCAAGTGCGGGCATTCACTTGCTATGTGATTTATGGTTTCATTTTTTCGTATTGCACTTCCTACATATGGGAGAGATGTTATTTCCGTCTATCGTACTTTGAACATATCTGGTTCTTAGGGCCTGATCTTGTGCCGCTGTTATCATTCCTTCAGTTTCCTTCTTTAGCTCTCCCCTCTGTAGCCATTGCCAATTGTCATCGCTGGCTAGTTCTTTAGTCTGTCTCATGTATTGTCCGTGCATTGGTTTGTTGTGCCAGTCCTCTTCCCATGCACTCTTTAGCCACTCGTCTTCACTGGTTTTCAGATATTGCCCCAGTGCTCTGTTTTCAATGTTGACGCAGTCCTCTATACTTAGTAGTCCCTATCCCTCCTTCCTTTCGTGTTATGTACAGTCTGTCCGTATTGCTCTTGGGTGTAGTGCTTTGTGTATTGTCATTTGTTTCCTGGTTTTCTGATCTATGCTGCGGAGTTCTGCCTTCGTCCATTCCACTATTCCTGCGCTGTATCTGATTACTCACTGGCACTGCCCAAGTGTTTATGGGCTTTTATCATGTTTCCGGCGTTGAGTTTGACTTGAGTATCGCCTTGAGTCTCTGCATATATTCTTTCCTGATCGTGTCCTTCATCTCTTGGTGTTTTATATCTCCTCCTTCCATTATTCCCAGGTATTTGTATCCTGTCTCATCTATGTGTTTGATGTTGCTCCCATCTGGTAGCTTTATCCCTTCAGTTCTCGTTACTTTGCCTTTTTGTATGTTGACTAAGGCGCATTTTTCTCATTCCAAACTCCATTCTGATGTCCCCAGATACAATCCTTACAGTCTGGATTAGGGTATCTATTTCCTTGATGCTTTACCATACAGCTTGATGTCGTCCATGAGAACATCAGGATGGTTGATTTTATTGCCTCTTTTCTTGAGTTGGTACCCGGCATCCATCTTCTGTAGTACTTTTGTCATGGGAATCATGGCTACTACGAAGAGTAGTGGGACAGTGAGTCGCCCTGGAAGATCCCTCTCCTGATATTAACCTCTGCTAGTCTTATTCCAGAGCTTGTAAGTATTGTATTCCAGTTGCGCATTGTATTTTTTGAGGAAGCTGATGGGTATTTTCCTCTGCCCCAACCTATATTTTCAGGCATTCCTATTAGCCATGTGTGTGGTATCATGTCGAAGGCTTTCTTATAGTCTATCCATGCCATGCTTAGGTTGGTTTTTCCTTCTCCTACTGTTCTTCATTACCATTTTTGTCTATCAGGAGCTGGTCTTTTGTGCCCCTACACTTCCTTCTGCAGCCTTTCTGTTGATAGGGGATGGTGTTTGTCCCTCCTCTAGGTAGTTGTATAGCCTTTCACTGATGATACCTGTTAGTAACTTCCACATTATTGGTAGGCAGGTGATAGGCTGTAGTTACTGGCTATATTTCCCTTACCTCTTGTCTTTTTGTACTAAGGATGTTCTTCCTGTGGTCATCCATATTTGGGTGCTTGGTGATTTGAGATACAATGCTGGAGTTGTTCTGCTATTCGTGGGTGTAGGGCCTTGAAGTTTTTAAGCCAGTATCCATGGACTTCATCGGACCGTGGGGCTTTCCAGTTTGGCATTTTCTTTAGTTGGTGTCTGACTGTGTCTGTCGTGATCTCTGTGAATCTTTGTTTTATTCTCCCTGTTTCTTCTTCCTTGACTTCCTGGAGCCATGTTGCGTGCTTTGTGTGATACGGATTGCTCCATATGTTTTCCCAGAGTCTCTTACTTGGTTCGGCTTCAGGATTTCTGGGTGGTTGTCTTCCCCTCTTAGTTGGCTGTATAGTCTTTTCTGGTTGGGGTTCCGAATAGTTTGTTCTGTTGGTATCCCTTATTCCTGTTCATGTACCGTTGGATCTTGTGTGCTTTGGCCTTAAGCCTCTGTTTTACATCTTCTTGTGTTGTTTAGTCCCTCTCTTGTACTTTGTATTTCTCGTTGAGTTCCTCCCTTGTTTTTCTTGCTTCTTAGCCTTTTTTCTGCCATCTCTTTCAGTTTACTCAAGTCAGATCTCATCACCATGATTTGCTTTCCAGGCGCCTTTCCAAGGAGGTTGCTGTTTTGGTTTCTGTTGGGTTGGTTGTGACGGTGTGTTGGTGTTCGAATCCCCCATCAGTTCTGCTACTAATCTTGCTCATGCATATGTCAAGTTATTTGTTTCTGTGATACTGGTGGTGTGTATTAGGCCCATTATTTCATTGACCTCACTTGTTTTCTCCCTTAATTTCTTGGTGTTGTAGGCTTTCATGGAGGGGATCTTTGTTCTCTCTGTATCTGGGCTCCATCCATTGTCTAATCTTTTCTACCCATTCCGTCCTCTCTGTTGCTTCGTCGGTGTTTCTTCGTGTGTCGTTGTTTGATACTTCATCCTCCCTGTCTCTTCTGTGGCATCGTCTCTCAGTTCGTCTTCGTGTAATTCGTTGTCGTGACATTTCCCTTTCCAGTTCTTCTCTTTCTGTTGGGGAGAGCCAGTTCTTTTTCTTTATGTTCCTTACTTGGTCTCCGCAGCCTCTGCTCTGTTTGGGGGGTGTTATTCCTCTCATTCCAGATGTTGATCAATCTTCTTCTATATCCTCTCTCCGTCGGGTGCTTCTGATGTAGCATCTCCATATTTCCTTATTTCTTCTCTTGTCCATTCTTCCTTTTTGCCTCTGTAGCTCCAATCTCAGGCTGTTGATTACTTTCGTTGTGGTGATCAGTTGCTGGATGACGACCTCCAAGTACCTGACCGTCTTCCCCTTCAATTGGGTTTGAATACCTGGTTGCCGGACGAAGCTCCTCTGTTGCCAGAGGTTCCATTTACGTCGTTGTCGTTTATTCCTTCATTTCTTTCCATCATTGCTGAGTTTTGCTATTTAACCCATAGCTGGACCCTACCCCATCAGGGATAGTACTTCATTTACAGCTGAGTAGACTGAGGAAATTATGGTAAAGATCCTTTCCCAAGGAATCACGCCACCAAAGGAAGAGCGGTCCACCCATCCAACGACTGACCAGCCCCAATGTTGCTAACTTGACTTAAGTCTATTGAAGACCTAACCAACTCCTCCACGGCGCCACATTTATTATTATTATTATTATTATTATTATTATTATTATTATTATTATTATTATTATTATTGATTGCAGGTCCACAATAATATCGCATGTGAAGTATATAAAGTGTTTAATACTAAGAGCTTTCGAACCCTGCACCAGGTTCATCCTCAGCCAAGTGGTGCAGGGTTCGAAAGCTCTTAGTATTAAACACTTTATATACTTCACATGCGATATTATTGTGGACCTGCAATCATTATTATCATTTTCGACACTGAAAATTGTGCCCATTATTAATATTATTATTATTATTATTATTATTATTATTCTGTTAAAAAGGATGGCAGAATAAGCGAGTTGATTTTATATATTGTTTTTTCTATTTTCCTTACAATTCGCTTCTCAGCTCAGCGATGTTTCTGAGTAACTGGCCATATTCATATTGGGAATTTTCAAAAATTATAAATGCTGAAGGAATCTTTATTAGAACAAGATATCAGGTCCAGGTCAAGCAGGGGTCGTCGTCAGTGCTGGTATTATTCCGTAGGCGTAGTCCGGTTCGGGGCCGGGTCGTCTTAGGTTTTAAGGGCTGGTATTGGTGCTGGTATAGCTGGTATCACGTGACGTTTCGACCTTCTCGTAGGTCATCTTCTGACGAGTCGGTTGAAGTGACTGTAGCAAGATAGTTTTGCGGAACGTTATTTATAGCGGCTTCGGACCTAGAGTTGCATTCTCATTGGTTGGGCCGGTCTTGGACGAAGCCGTGGATCTCGCCTCGAAAGGTCTCGGGGATTCTCTCGTGCGAGCGGCCACAGTAGCGTGCCTGGGGATGAACGTCAGGAATTCCGTCTGCAGCAGGAATCGTATCATCCTGTGGGGGTTCTGATTATCTGGCATCGTCGGGGGGTCGCTCGCTGCTCTAACGGGCGGCGGTGGGAAGGAGAAACGTTTCTTGAGTGATATTCAAGTTTGGTTTCTCCTTGCCTAATGGAGGGCTTCTAGGAGGCGCAGACGTCGGGGATCCGTTGTTTGATCGATTATGGTGATATTAGGGATAATCATCATTTCTTCTTATCCGTGTGTTTATGAGCAGTCCTGGCGTGGTTGAATATGGCTCCTTCTTGGGCGTGGCAGGAGATTCGCTTGGAGAAACGCATGGAGGTCATACCGACGTATTGCCGAGGCATCCTCGGACGGGGCATGTGTAACGGTAGACCACACTCGTCTTCTTCAGGGATCCTGCAGTGGCGCCGAAGGATTGTTTCTCATCACCAGGCTGCTCGTCTTCTTCGTTTTTATATATATAATCATCTTAATATTTCTGTCTGGGTCGGTGGGGCTGACATTTTCCTCGATGATCTTTTGAGGGCTTGTTCGTCCTCCTTGTACCTCCGGTGGAAGTGCCCTTGTAGAAAAGCTTGATGGCTCTGCAACGTCCCGGGCGGGTTCCCGGTGGGGGTACCAGGCTTCCATACCTTTCCTTATTGACTCATCAACAGCACGATTGTGTGTCCCGTTGTCGACGAGGACCTGGGCGGCGCGCTCCAACTCACTGTGTGTGTCATTCCAGGAGGAGCAGTGTGAGAGGGCCCTCCTGACGAAGGCGCTGATGGTGGAGCGCTTATACCTCTCAGGGCACTCACTTCGCACGTTTCATGCACATTCCCAGGTTCGTCGGCTTCGTGTGCACCTCGTGGGCTGAATCCGGAATCTCGCTGTTCGACAAGGACGTCAAGGAAGGGGAGGCGGCGATCTTGGCAATGTTCAATCGTGAACGTGAGGCAGCTGTGGTCATGAAATGCACGTCGCAGCTGCTCTATATTATCCTGGAGTCGGCGCAGACGAAGGTGTCATCAATGTAGCGCACATACATCCTCGGTTTCCTGGAAATCTGGAAGACCCTCTCTTCGACGGTACCCATATAGAAATTGGCGAAAAGAACCCCAAGGGAGATCCCATCGCCATGCCGTCGATCTGGGTGAACATGTAGTTGCGGTGATCAGCAAAAGGGGCCTTCTTTAGTGCAGATTTCAGCAGGGCTCGAAGGCATGCTCTTGGGATGTTTTAAGGATGGAGTGTCGGGGTCCCTGTAAACTCTGTCCAAGATCATTTGTATGGTCTCATCAACGGGGACGTTGGTGAACAGGGACTCTACATCCATCGAAGCGATGCATCCTCCGGGGGACGTTGCTCGTAGGGCGTCCAAGAACTCGGCCGACGACTTCAGCTGTGCCTATCTGGGACGTACGGGGTTAAGACGGTGTTGAGTCTCTTGGCCAACAGGTACGTAGGGGCAGGGATCTGACTGATTATGGGCGAAGGGTTTCCCTTGTTTATGGGTCTTAACATTCCCATAGATGTAGCCTAAATCATGGTCACCCGTTATGGAGATATTGCAATTTCCAAGAGTTTATCCATCGGCCGCAGGCTGCGTGATGGAAGTGGGCAGTGTTGATGGTCCATCCGCAGGATCTTGTCTTCGTCAGGTGTTGGGACGTGACTTGTAAGGTTGATGTACTCGTCGCGCCCTTGTGGAGGAAGAGTACATCAACCGTTACAAGTCACCGTCCCAAAAACACCTGACGAAGACAAGATCCTGCGGATGGGCCTCAACTGCCACTTCATCACGCAGCCGAGGCCGATGGATAAACGCTTGGAAATTGAATATCTCCTCGATGGTATCCAGAAGCAAGAGGACCTTGGGAACTTGCGGACGACTGACGCCCTTCAACCCCTTCTGCTAGCCGAGGCCCTCACCGATCGTGGAGACTACCGCAGTGGTATCATCAGCCGTGACCTGAGGGAAGCAGCGAAGCAGTTAAGGAAGCGTGAGGACGTCACTGTACGCAGGGCCGATAAAACTGCTGCTTTCGTCCTTATCCAGACTGAGGAATACCGCCGGAAGATTGAAGAAATCCTGGCGGACTCCACGAAATTCCGCAGAATCACCAAGAACCCCGTCGACGACATCAAGCGAGAGGCCAACCGGATTATTGAAACGGTCAACGCCGCCTCGAACGCCCTGCATTTGCCACCCATAACGGGTGACCATGATTTAGGCTACATCTATGGGAATGTTAAGACCATAAACAAGGGAACCCCCTTCGGCCCAATAATCAGTCAGATCCCTGCCCCTACGTACCTGTTGGGCCAAAGAGGACTACAACCACCCCGTATTAACCCCGTACGTCCCAGATAGGCACAGCCTGAAGTCATCGGCCGAGTTCTTGGACGCCCTACGAGCAACGTCCCCCGGAGGATGCATCGCTTCGATGGATGTAGAGTCCCTGTTCACCAACGTCCCCGTTGACGAGACCATACAAAATGATCTTGGACAGAGTTTTACAGGGGACCCCGACACTCCATCCTTAAACATCCCAGAGCATGCCCTTCGAGCCCTGCTGAAATCTTGCACTAAGAAGGCCCCTTTTGCTGTCACCGCAACTACAGTTTCACCCAGATCGACGGCGTGGCGATGGGATCTCCCCTTTTGGGGTTCTTTCGCCAATTTCTATATGGGTACCGTCGAAGAGAGGGTCTTCCAGATTTCCAGGAAACGAGGATGTATGTGCGCTACATTGATGACACCTTCGTCTGCGCCGACTCCCAGGATGAGATAGAGCAGCTGCGACGTGCATTTCATGACCACAGCTGCCTCACGTTCACGATTGAACATTGCCAAGATCGCCGCCTCCCCTTCCTTGACGTCCTTGTCGAACAGCGAGATTCCGGATTCAGCACGAGGGTGCACACGAAGCCGACGAACCTGGGAATGTGCATGAACGGTGAGAGTGAGTGCCCTGAGAGGTATAAGCGCTCCACCATCAGCGCCTTCGTCAGGAGGGCCCTCTCACACTGCTCCTCCTGGAATGACACACACAGTGGAGTTGGAGCGCGCCGCCCAGGTCCTCGTCGACAACGGACACACCAATCGTGCTGTTGATGAGTCAATAAGGAAAGGTATGGAAGCCTGGTACCACCGGGAACCCCGCCCCGACGTTGCAGAGCCCATCAAGCTTTTCTACAAGGGGCACTTCCACCGGAGGTACAAGGAGGACGAACAAGCCCTCAAAAAGATCATCGAGGAAAACGTCAGCCCCACCGACCCAGACAGAAATATTAAGATGATTATATATTATAAAACGAAGAAGACGAGCAGCCTGGTGATGAGAAACAATCCTTCGGCGCCACTGCAGGATCCCTTGAAGAAGACGAGTGTGGTCTACCGTTACACATGCCCCGTCCGAGGATGCCTCGGCAAATACGTCGGTATGACCTCCATGCGTTTCTCCAAGCGAATCTCCTGCCACGCCCAAGAAGGAGCCATATTCAACCACGCCAGGACTGCTCATAACACACGGATAAGAAGAAATGATATTATCCTAATATCACCATAATCGATCAAACAACGGATCCCCGACGTCTGCGCCTCCTAGAAGCCCTCCATATAGGCAAGGAGAAACAAACTTGAATATCACTCAAGAAACGTTTCTCCTTCCCACCGCCGCCCGGAGAGCAGCGAGCGACCCCCCGACGATGCCAGATAATCAGGAACCCCCACCAGGATGATACGATTCCTGCTGCAGACGGAATTCCTGACGTTCATCCCCAGGCAACGCTACTGTGGCGCTCGCACGAGAGAATCCCCGAGACCTTCGAGGCGAGATCCACGGCTTCGTCCAAGACCCCCGGCCCAACCAATGAGAATGCAACTCTAGGTCCGAGCCGCTATAAATACCGTTCCGCAAACTATCTTTGCTACAGTCACTTCAACCGACTCGTCAGAAGATGACCTACGGAGAAGGTCGAAACGTTCACGTGATACCAGCTATACCAGCACCAATACCAGCCCTTAAAACCTAAGACGACCCCGGCCCGAACCGGACTACGCCTACGGAATAATACCAGCACTGACGACGACCCCTGCTTGACCTGGACCTGATATCTTGTTCTAATAAAAGATTCCTTCAGCATTTATAATTTTTTGAAAAGTTCCCAATATGAATATTGGCCAGTTACTCAGAAACATCGCTGAGGCCTGAGAAGCGAATTGTAAGGAAAATAGAAAAAACAATATATAAATCAACTCGCTTAATTCTGCCATCCTTTTTAACAGCATTTGTTTGCCTCAAAAGAGGGTCTTCTACCAAAATACATATTATTATTATTATTATTATTATTATTATTATTATTATTATTATTATTATTATTATTATTATTATTATTACTTATTATAAATTGCGATTTGAAACCTCACTATTTGGAATTATTATTTTCTGATATATATCTATACACAATAAATAAAAAGCCTCCCAGATAGTCGCTCTGTCTGACCATCTCACTGATTATGTGTGTATGTGTGTGTGTCATACAGTGGCGTAACTGGTTCCAACCAAAAAGTTAGGGGACAATGGGGTGGCAGGGGCGAGCCTGTACAGCTGGCGGGTATGGGGGGGGGGTCGCTGTGAGCCCCTAAAACCACTTTTTGAAATTTTAGCGCTTTTTTAGGGCCCTGTAAGGCCTGCAAGGGCAGGTAAACTAAATAATATGGGTGGTTTAACATTAAGCGTATGAAAACATATTTATGGCATTTATGGCTGCCATGATATTGATATTCGGCGGACACGCTTAGAATTTGTCGATAGCTGTGCGGTATTGATTTTCAATATAAATATATATTCATGTGTAGAATCACAAGCACAATTTTCTTATATATGAAACAAAGCACCTTAAATCCCTTGGAACTTTTCTGCCTTATCTGTTCAAAAAATATGAAACAAGGGAGGTAGGATTTCGCCCCTTCCCACATATACAGTAATGCTAATAATAATGATGATAATGACAATAATTAATAATGATAATAATAATAATTTTCATAATCAAGGTAAAGTAATAACAGATACTAATACATATAGGCTACAGCCTACAGGATATATAAAGGTGCTATATTTACCTTATATTGAGATGCATAGCTTCTGCATACATAGCTTGGTGATTTCTCATACAAAGCACTAGACATTCATAGAAATTAAAAGTATATAACTGTTCACAGGGTAAGGCAATATAGTCCAGTAGAATTAGGGCTGAACCTAGAAAAAACTTAGATAGATTGACAAGATACTCTTTTAATTCAGAATTTTATGAGCTTTTCGATGGTGCATCTTGTCACTTTGTAGTTGTTAGACAAATAAAGTTATGAAGCAAAATATGAAGTACGTCGGCAAAATTTTCTGTCGCCAAAATTACGTGTCATTGAATTTCAAATTATCATAACTTGGGAACTATTGGAGTTAGAACAATGATTTACCCACCAAAATGTATCTCATAATGAGTTCTTTTATTTTATGTAAGATATGTATAAATAAGTTTAGTATCAAGGTCACTAAAGGTCACAAAATCGTGACTAATACAGATTTCGAGAGGAGATAATTACATGCTCTCTGTGGGGTGGAAATATTTTTTAAAAAGTCAATTATGGCCTAAATCTGCTTTAAATTATATATTTGCATTGTTTTAACCCATTCATATTCAAATATTAGTCATTGTTAAAGAAGAGAAAAAAAACATTACATTTTTACCAGAAATGTTTTGTCCCAAAATTTACGTGTAACTAAAACCAAAACCATCATAAGTTGGGACCTATGAAAGATGCAACGTTAAGACCCATTAAAATGTAGCTTTTTGATGGACTCTTTCGTTTCTTATAAGAAAAAAACATTATTGAACATGATACAAAGTCAAGAAGGTTTGAAAGGTCACTTTGACCTCCCCACATATTTCTGAAAAAATTTTGATATATTCACAGTATTGTTCTTTTTTTTACAATTTCACGTGATTTCATTGGTATATCTTGTGAAATGTTATCTGTTGTTCAAAACAACTTTATAGTATCTTAAAATTGAAGCTAATTTCAAAACAACCCAAAAATAATGTAGAACAAATATAATGAAGCAAAAATGTACTTTCCACCGAGAAATTTTATTATACTCAAATTGTTTTAAAATGCTCGGTATTTCATTGATGGTTTATGAATAATCAAACCACAAAAGAGCGCTAGAGTTACATTGTATAAACATTCTAAAAAAAGCTGTAGGAGTAAATCTTAAAAAATGGAAATGTGAGTTAATTCACCATTCTAACTTTTGATTGTACCAGATAAAAAATGAAGCTCTACTGTACAAATTCAATTCCGAATATTATCTCAGAGTCTTCAGATTCTGGTACATTGGAGCACGTGATTCCATGACAATCTTTACATGATGGCGTACATTGCAAACCAGCTTTGCTACAGGAACATCTGTTTCCACATTGTCCTTTCCAACCACAACGAATTATTTTCAATAACTCTGACGGACCAGCAGCAATATCAGTCATGATGGTTCTAAACTTATCATTACACATTTGCCAGTCCCAGCTAAGTGGTTCAATATCAGTATCAGAAAGTGCCTGCCAAACCTGAATTTGATGATAGACCCTCAGTCCATGATAGAATGCTGCTCTTGGAGAAGGAGAAAGCAAATCAGGGTCAATTTTAAATCTATCAGCTGCCACTATTGCATCATACTTTTGTCTCCTTGTTTGCTGCAAGGTACATGTTGGGAAGTTCAGGAGCTCAAAAACTCGTACAGCTGCGCTTCCATTATCTTAGCAATCCATATCTTCTAAGTAGAACTGATCTGCAATCTACTGCAACTCTCATGAATTCTTCAATTTTGACAGAACTGATGCTTTTCCTAAATTTGTGTATGATGGAAGTAGTGTCACACCCAAAAAGGGTGTGAGCAAATAAAATGCATGTTTTGTGTACTTTATTACAAGCTTCAACAATGTCATTGATACCATAAAAGATACGCTCCTGTTTGTCCTTAAGAGTTCTCATGGTCTTCAAGAAAATGTCTTGAGAGTCTTATGACAGTATACATGATGGAAGGCAGAGGATAGCAGTATCATCAGCCAAAACTTAGGGTAACTGTTCGGCCTAGCAACAACATTTAAGAGCTGTCTTGATGATGGCTTAGTCTGGCAGCGCCTAGACAATAAAACAACGTTGGAGACCTATTTTCCTCTAATTTCACACCCCGACAAATCTACCAAACTTTTTCTTGTTAACATAGCTACTTAATTAAGAATTCTAGTGCGATCACACCCGGGCAAAGATTATCGTCATGGATCTGCCAAACTTGGGATACTTTGGCTGGCCTTGATTTGTGAGTAAGCATTTTAGCATAGGATGCAAATCTATCAAATACCACAACATTGATTCTTAGGTATTGACATTTGACAATATACTTCTGAAAAATTCTGCTGAACATCTCATTTCTCTTCCATTACAACACCAAAGTGCAGCTCCCCCATCAGCCACAACGTACCACCAGAAGCTTCTCTCGGTGTAATGGTAGCAAAAGATGATTTTTCAGTGTAGCTTTATTCCAAGCAGCTCTCATAACACCTCCTGCAAACAAAGATGTGGGATTTGATGTTAGATCATAATAAAGGTAACTTTCTATCTCTGTTATCTGGTTTTCTCTCTACAACAACCAATAAACGGAAAAAGAGTCATGGATCTATGGATATATCTTCTTTGTCAAACTGTTATTGAAGAATAAAGGCTTTGCAAGTTTGAGTTTTTTTTTCTTGAATGTGCAGTCAGTAAATGATTTGCCATCTAAACTTTCCTGAATGAAGCACCAGTTTCTTCAGCACGATCACAACTTACATTATTGCTTTCATCAATAAGTCCTGACTCGAGGCACACCAGTTTTTCATCATCTATTGAGAGGGTTGTGACTCCGAAACCATGTGAGAATTTTGACAGTCATCACTGTCATGCTGAATGCGCCCTGGAAGCATTTCTTTGTGTTTTTTAAGAGAATTGTTCACTGAAGTTAACTCTTCTATGGCTTCACTTACTTCTGGATTTTGGTTGTGCACCAGCAACTATTGCTTGAGATATTGAGGCTTGCTTCACTGGATGCTTTATAAGTTCACCAGCTAACATGCTACAATGCGTTCATTGTTAAAATAGCACCAATGTTATTAAGCGTAAATGTCACTCATTCCACTTCTATTAACAAATTGCACACTCTCTCCGTACTTCTCTTTAAGTTTAATTTGAGTCATTTTTATGCAGTAAACCTCTTCACTTTGTTTTTCCATGCGTTCTTGAAATTCTTTAACAGTATACAATTCCATGTCATCCTCCAAAATCTGACCTGTCTTTTCAAAGGTAGTATCAACTTTTCTATAGATTTAGGTCTTCCTTTCGATGAATACTTAGGTAGAGGATTTTCAAAACTTGACCTGCACGACTTATGATATTTAGCCTCTGCTTCAACAAGATCACCAACACTCCAAAAGCCCTTTCTATACTTTGCGAAATTATCCTCTCTAACCTTACATAAACTCAAAGGTCTTAATGAAGATTTTTTTTTATCCTTGTAGATACGTACTTCCCACCTCATCGCGCTATATCGATGTTTTCATAAAAAATACAGGCTTTTCCACAGTAGAAACACTGACCTTTAAAATAAAAATTTTCAACGTCTGGTCTTGAAATACGTTTAGACATGTCTCATTTTCCACTGCGGCTTTGCGTTTTGCACGTGATTTGTTTTTTAGGAGAGTTCGACAAGACAAGTGGATATAAGTTGGCACATGATGCTGTTTGTGCTCATTTGACTTTGTGGCTAAGGTATCCAATTTTAGTTTTGTGGCATGTTCAGTTATGGTATCTAAGGGGTGTTTTCTGCCATCATCACCCTGAATCTCGAAGCCATATGATTCAAAGGATCGCCATCTCTAGAGCCATCTCCACGGTAAACACTTTCTCTTCATCAGGCACTGCTTCCATCATACTTTAGTCATGTTTAATCCTTCTTAGGTCCCTGAAGTAAGAAAAATAAACTTTCATATGTTGTTGTGAAATTTAAAACAGTTTTAACAGGAAACTTTAATGCAAATGTAATATGAAAAGTTTGAATTTTTTGCAGTAGTCAAATATTGCGACCTTTAGTTACCTTGAAATTAAACTCAATGATATTACTATCTAATATTAAATGAAAGTAATAATCACAAACTACATTTTGGTGGGCGAATCGTTGTTCTAACTCCAATAGTTCCCAAAAAAATGATAATTTGAATATCATTAACACGTAATTTTGGCGACAGAAAATTTTGCCGACGTACTTTATATTTTGCTTCATAACTTTTTTTGTCCAACAGATACAAATTGACAAGATGCATGGGAAAAGCTCATAAAAAATTCTGCTTAGAAAAAGTATACATATTGTTAATCTATCTAATTTTTTTCTAGGTTAGCCATTTTTTTGGGCCCAAATTCTACGGGACTAACAGCTATATACAGGCAGCCAAGACTTTTGTCTTCCTTTTTAACATAAAAAGAAAGAAAGAAAGAAAGAAACATTTCATGGGGTTAAGAAGCTGCCAAATATATTTTGTCGAGTCTCATTTGATTGAGCTATGAATTTTTCTTTCTGTCTTCGTAGAAGCGTGATATTTAACCATAATATTTACTTTTTGGGGAGGGAGAGACAGAGTATACTGTGTCCCCCCTAACTCTAACATTGGGGGGACATGTCCCCGCATGAGTTACGAAATATTTGTTTGTTTGTATGGTGTTTTTACGTTGCAGATTAAGCTGGCCTTATGTCAGCACGGGTTCTTGCTCATAGAGCAGCCCGTAGGAATAGGATACGAAAAACATCGGGGAGGAGGAGGCGACGGAATGCCCTTAGGTCGATGCTGTTTTGTTTCATCGTGTTTCCTGCTGACTGTCAACACGAAGGTTTGAAGGGTTTACACGTCTATAGCAATGTGTATCATCTGATTCTTCAAAACAAAGTTGAACTGGCACACGCAATGGTAATTCATATTTCCGTTGATAGCAATAAGGACTCTTATCAGATGTGTGAGGACGATTGTATAGTATTTGTATGTCGTCACGGCCTGTCAGGAATTCAACTTGGTGAGTCTCTGGCTAACTCAAGGAGGCTGTCATCCTAGTAGCTAGGTAGTAGGACTATACTACTACTAGCTAGCTACTACTACCTAGGCTAGGTTGCCTCTAGGTACCTAGCCTAGTAGGTACTAGCTAGGCTAGGTCGTACCTGGTAGTTCATCCGAACTCCTAGTCACCGACTACTGCCTACTCCTCAGGCCCACGTCCAGATTTAGGTATCCACGAGGCCTACCTACTCTGCCTTGTCCAGGTAGCTAGGTATCCCTAGTACGTACCCCTAAGGTCTCAGCTGCTTCGCAAATGTCAAAGATGAGTCGTCGGCTCAAGTGAGAAGCCTCAGTACCTACCAGGCCTAGGTACCTACTACCTAGACCTAGCATACTAGGGTAAAACACCGCATGGCCTGCATCAAGCCAACGACGATCATAGCATGCCACCCTCTGAAAAAGTACTTAGGGTAAAGCACCACGGCAGGCCAAACAGGCCACCTACAATCAACGCTTGCCACCCTTCGAAAAAGTACATTATAACGCGTCCTGACACCGGAGATGGGCATCAGTCGCGACTTGTTGTTGGTGAGAAACGGAGCTAAAGACCTCTACTCTCCTTTCGTAGTAAGTATTTTCTCCAAAGTTAGAAATTAAGGCCAAATTTTAAGATTTAAACAGAGGGTACTGAAAAGGGCGTCCACGGCAGTGGAAATCTCACCAAAACGCTTTAGAAATTTTTACTTACAACTAAAAATGTTTCGAAGATTGAGACCATCTCGATGTTTATGGAGTTGCTTGTGTCAACAAACTTTCCATTTCCTGTGATAAATCCGCACACCACTTGTACCCACAGACGCTGGGGCACTTTTCATCACAACAATCGAAACACGGTTTCTCACCAGCAAACAAGTTAGGAGTAAACAACTGTTTTGGTAGAAGATGACGAGAGCGTGCTCTTAGCTAATTTTTTAAATAAATAGTAAAACATCAATATTTTACATATTTATGATGATTAATTTGAAAATATTCGTTATTGAAAAAGTAACTCGACTCTGACTCAAATTTAAGTAATTATTTTTCTGAATTAGAACGTTCTTTTAAGTTCTGTATTATGACGTCACGACATCTTGACTTTCGTACTTATTGTAAATAATTGCTATACTCAACTGTCTTGCAGAACAGTTTACCAGTTATTCATGCAGATTGTTATCAGCTATTCATGTAATTGTTATAATCGTAATGCGCATATCTATCTTTATTATTTACTTTTTGGATATATGGAGATGTTTTACTGCCGGATTATCGCCGTAGTGTGACGCAATCATTTTCGGTCCCTGGGCCTCTGTCTGTTTTCGCACCATAAGAAATTATGGGGCCGAATTTGCAATGACCAGAAAGTCGTTAAAAGAGGAAAGTTAGCATTGAGGGGCATATGTTTTGATTGAGAAAAATACAATTTGTTCATGAAACTTACCTGTCAGATATAATATAAGCTGTATTTTTCCGAATCCGACAGAAATTTAAACACTTACGACACACGCAGTGTGGGAGTCAGGTGGTTAGTACCCATTCCGCCGCTGGGAGGGGGGTATACAGGAATCATTCCCATTTTCTATTCATAATTTTCTGTCGCCGGTGCTGAAAAACACCTGTTGCAGCACCTCCGTTCCAAGTTTTGGAACTTACTAGCTACTTGGAGTATCCCTTTTGGTTTTTCTTTGGTATCTGAATTGGATCGGTGGCTTGGCACACGTGACTTTGGATTGATTTGAATTGGTATTGATTGTTTTTCTTTGATCAAGATGTCATGGGTCTAGTTCTGCTAGCGCTAGATTTTGTTCTATGTCCGAATGTAGAGGTAGGATACTGAAAGCTTCAGTAGACCACATTCTGTTTGTAAAGTTTGCAGGGGGAATGAATGTACGTTTGAAAGTCGTTGTAAGGAGTGTGAAAGATTAACAGGTCGGAATGGAAGGCGTATGAAACCTATCTTAAGAAACTTGAGCGAGATAGGTTAAGGAGGTCTTCCTCAGGAGTGTTTCAGGTAGGCAAGAGTTTTAATTATTTCTCCTGCTAACCCTCCTTCTGTAGATTATGCTCCTACCCCTGTAGTGTTGCCTCCGGCCCCTGAAACAGGTCGGTAGAAGGTAATACTTTATTGCTAATTCTTGAATCGATTCGTAACTTAGAATCAAAAGTGTTAGCTCTGGAGAGCAAAAGTGAAGAGAAGTGCAGTGAAAGTGCCCTTGTGTAGTGGAGGGTGCGTCAGATCGGCCTCATTCCGCCTCTAGACCTAGACCTCTGCTTGACTCCCAGATTACGGGGAGAGAGCATGTCGAAAGTCGGAAGGGAGGGTTACGAGGAAACCCCCACCGGATCTGGCGTGCCTTCGGCAGCTTCTGAAGAACCTACCCAGACTGCCAAGGAGCGTGCGCGTGCACGTCTTCTCAAGGAGTGCTTTTCTTTTTCTGAAGTTTCCTCCCCGCGCTGCGTTTGCTGCTTTTCCTCCGCAGAAGAAGCGTAAGGATTATTCGGAGGCGGAGTCTTTCCTAGATGTTTCTTTCGAGCGCCGCAGTCGCTCTAAGGTGCGTGAAGTGGCGGTTCCTGGGAGTAGGAAGAAGGCGTCCCCTCGCCACTCGCCTGCTCACAGGATCAGCCCCTCCCCAGAAAAGGAGGCTTCACCTACAAGCAAGATTCTCCAGTCTCTTCAGCAGCAACTTCGAGATGTTTTTTCTTCAAGAGAGACTGTTCCACGTCGCCGTAAGAAGGATGACAATCTTCCTGTGAAGAGGTCGAGGCGTTCTCCCTCTCCCTCTCTCGCTCGTCTCTCTCTCCGTTTGAGTCTCTCTCTAGAGTTCGTTCTGCTCCCCAGCAACTTGCTAGAGGAGGCGAGAAATTCTTTTCTCGCTCTCAGTGAAGCGGTTGTTTTCCGCTGAACTACGAAACTTGTTGATAAGAAGCGCGTTTCTTTAGATGCCGAGCGCGCTTCTGTGAAAGTCAAGCGAGCTTTAGTGGACGCCGAGCGTGATTCGGTGCAAGGTACGCGAGCGCCAGTGACGCATCAGCGCGTTTTAGTGGACGCTCGGCGCGCACCAGTGGACGCTCAGCGTGCGCCAGTGGACGCCAGGTGTACACCTGTTGCGGTCGAGCGCGCTTTCAGTCGGCGCCAGTAGATTGGCTTCGGACGCCAAGCGCGCGCCTACGGACGTCAGTTTTCCACCTCCGCAAGCGCAAGCGGAAGCGGGAACTCTTCCTGTCGCCGCTCTTTCTCTTTTGAGAAAGCTCGTGACTCTTCTTGTTTTACTTCCTCCGACTTCTCCAGTGTCTGAAGAGGAAATTAGTGACGCTTTCGTCGAAGTGGACGAAGAACAGCAGTTGGCTCCGGTTTCGACGGACTACAAGGTTTTGACTCGTTTGCTACAGTCAGTCTTTGCAGACACTTTCCAACCTGAAGCTCCACTACTCCCTCTCAGTTTTTCGTCATCCAAAGCTACTAAGATCTCGGGCTTTGTGAAAATGAAGAAGAATCGCTTTCTACGAAGCAAGCAACTTGTTTCCGATACGTAATACAAACCATCGGTCCTTTAACAATAGGAAGGAAGTAGCCTAGCGGCAGCTGGAACGGTCGTAAAGCTTCCAAGAACAAGGGGAGAACGGTAGTTAACTGCTTGTCCGACAGTCGCGCGTCCGCGCGACTGGGAGGTAAACAAATCACTTTTGCTTTCGGCAGCGGGTGTGAAGGGGACGTGTTCGTCATCGCTCTCTGCCCGCTTCATCGTCGTATGCTTTGGTTTATATTGTGTTTTCTACTAATGGTTGTTTGACTTGAAAATGAAACTGTAAGTACACTGTTTCATTTTCATTACTTAATTATGAACCCTTGAATTATGTCTCGGTGCCGAGGGCGGGCGCGCTCGCGCCAGAGTCATGTATTTGGGCGAAAGGGTGTAATTGAAAAATGTAAGTACTTTTTTTTTTTTCATTATATTTTTGCCCTGTGCGTTCGTTACCGAGAGTGTGAGTGCGCTCGGCACGAACTTTTAATTTTGTATATAGAATGCAATGAAAGTGGATTCGCAATTGCAATATTCTTTTCATTTTCATTTATTGATTGCATGAATTTAATCTGGATCAATTTTCGTTCTTACCCGGGAATTGATCCTTACGATTTTTTATGTGAATGAAATCGCAAGTGCAGTATTCTGTTTCATTTTCATATATATTTTATGATAGCATCATATTATTGGATCAAGTTTCCGTTCTTACCCGGGAATTGATCTTTTCTCCTTTAAGTTCTATGAAGTGAATCGCAATGGGCAGTATTCTGTTTCATTTTCATATTACTTTTCACTGCTGTGCGGGGGTGGGGGAAGCGAAGGTCTGCCAGGAAGTTGGTAGCCGATTCTTCGTCTTCCTTCCTGCCCCCCGCTCAGCTTCTTCATTGTATTTTGTAGTGGGGGCTTCCTTGCGTTCGGGGTGGGGCATGTCTTCCCCCCCGTGCGTGAGGGAACCCCCCCTCTTACTAAATCTATCTATGTTACGCAGGTGCTACATCCGTGGGAGACGACCTTGAATGTAGATGTAGATCCTCACGAGGTTTGTACTCGTTGTCGGGGGCGAGAGTGCTCCCGCAACGAGCCCTGTGTAACGTGTTGCATTCGTCAGAGGCGCAGTGGGTGCTGTACGAGGACACAAGAAGTCATCGGAAGTCCAGTGACTCCTTTGGTAACGGACGTCCAGTTGTACTCGGGGTCTTCCGTCCGCTCTGGGTGGGGTTCTCCCCCCAGGCGCGAGGAAGCCCCTCTAATTAACCCGACTGATTGCTTTCCGCAGGTTTGCCACAGCGAGGACGACCTGGGACAGGTGTGAGAGTCGCTGGACTGCAGGGGTTGATTCAGCGGTTGGCGGGGTCGGCAGTGGTCACTCATGATACGGTAACCACTACAACAACCACAATCTCGACACCAGCATATGAGATGTCACCGCACCTGGTGTACACACCACATGTCATGTCGGTAACACCCACGGCTGCAATCCAGAACCAATTCCTGCCGTGCCAATCATGGGACGGTGCCACCGCCACCTGGGTTCTTTGTATTGCCGACCCCGGGACTGCCGCTGCCCAAAGAGATACCCCCCTGACCTGCCGCCAGTGCCGAGGGATGACGGTAGCTGCCGACAGGACGCCTGTCTCTCCTGTGGTACCTGCCGTGCCTGCCGTACCTGTTGCTGTCCCAGCCGCTCATCCCTTTCAGATCAGGTGCCTGCTGCTCATTCACTTCAGATGTTCCTGCGGTTCCTGGACCTGTTCCTGTTGTTCCTGCTGTTGGTGATGCTGTCACAGTCTCAGGTCTTTCCGACAGGTGCAGTCGGGCCCTGTTGCTTCGGCAACTGCCCCCCGGCTCCTCCTGGATGGAAGACCTGACGTCTGTCCTGCGCCCCTGGCGAAGAAGAGAGGAAGAGGAAGAAGGTGTCGTCGTCGGTCTTCTTTTCGTCGTCCGCTGCCTCTCCTTTCCCCTTCGACTTCCAAGGCCAAACAGCCGAAGAAGAAGAAGGTTGCCTCCTTCCCCCCTAAGAAGACTCCTTCGGGATCTTCTAAGGGCCCGGCTCGCTCAGGCGAGCTGGGGAGCTCTCTGCTGGTCCTCCTGTTCCTTCGGGAACGGGGCCCGTCGCTTCTTCTGCAAAGAAGAAGTCGACGGGGACCAGAGGGCACAGCCTCGGCTGGTGCGTCCTCACCTGGTGCTAGCGGGTCTGCCGCTAAACCAGGTTCCGTCTCGGCCGCTTCTCGTTCGCGAGAAGCACCGAGTGGACGCTCTTCCAAGAAGACCGTCCAGCCAAAGTTTTGACGCCCGAGCTCGCTCGCCGTCAAGACAGCGGCGCGGAGCAGAAGACTGGCGAGAGTCGTGCACACGACTCTCGCCAGGCCAGTGGACGCTCTCGCAGCGATCAACTGGCTGCTCGGGCTAACGTGACGGTCGCTGATCAGCCACGGGTTGAGGCGAGGAAGGAGATCCCCGCGGCCGCCGAGGTACCAGCCACGGCTGGTACCAGCGACTCGACGCGCCGAGAGGACGTGGCGGTCTCGACGCGACAGAGAGCCTAGCAGGTCACCCGTCCGCCGCTCCCGATGGGACCGGGCGGAGACGGTGACCAGCGGCAGCTCGCCTGACGCTAGAGATCGGTCTCGACGTTCTCAGCCGAGCCAATCGCCCCAGGCGAGCGGTAAGGCTAGGCCTGCTGCTCGACCGTACACCGCGGGTTGACGATCAGCAGCAGCCCTCCACGCACGCTGGTATCCGGCCAGCGAGCGAGGGGGAGCGTCAGGTCTGCCTCTCCCATAACGGGTTGAGGCGAGGAAGGGGTCCCCGCGGCCGTCGGTACCAGCCACGGCTGGTACCAGCGGCTCGACGCGCCGAGAGGGACGCTCGCCCGGTCTCACCGTGACAGCGAGCCTAGCAGGTCACCTGACGCCGCTCCCATCGGGACCGGGCGGAGACGGTAACCAGCAACAGCTCGCCTGACGCTAGAGATCAGCGTCGACGTTCTCAGCCAAGCCTCTCGCCTCAGGCGAGCGGCAAGGCTAGGCATGCTGCTCGATCGCCACCGCGGGTTGACGATCAGCAGCAGACCTCCAAGCACGCTGGTCCTGCCAGCGAGCTAGGGGGGAGCGTCAGGTCTGCCTCTATGTACCTTCAACCTCCTCGGGCTACGCCGGGAGGAGCGAGAGGTACCTATGAGTGATCGCGAGAGGTGCGCCGCTCGCCGACCCCGCTATGACGCCGTATGGACCAGGCACGGGTTCTAGGACCGACCAGGACATACGCGCAATTAGCTGGAGGCGACCGTCAGGGGTCTGTCCTGCTTCTTCCTCCTTCTGAAGGAGGAGTATCTAGGGATCTGTTCTTGTTGGAGGGACTGGACGGTCCTACTCCGCAAGACGCGGTTACTCCCGAGATACAGAGGAATTTGCAGAAGTCATTAAGCTGATTCGTCAGCATAATGACCCTGCGGAAGGATTGCCGCTCCACCAGCAGAGCCCACGTCTCTGCTCGAGTCGTTTTGGGGCCCGAGAGGGAAGAACCCAAAAAACGACGGTGGGTCTGCCGCGATCGGAGCTTGCCGATTCTGTCTCGAACCAGTGTCTCGTCTCCGGACAAGAAGGCTCTCTCAGTTCTGGCCGGTCGATCAAGCTACTTCCACCTCCTCTACTGCGACAGCGGCGTTTTCTACGTGTCTTCGGACACCGTATATTTAAATACTCCTCCGGTCCTCCTGAGAGGTTTCGACCTCGACGAGGACTGGAATGAGTCGGAGGACGGTATCGGCTCTCTCCTGTCAGGTGTCGATCAGCCCCACCCAGACGACGTTCACAGTGGCGGCAGACCCTTACCTACAGTGAGAGTTCGTAACCCTCCGCGGGAAAACGTTTTCTCCTGACGATACGTTTTCCCAGACTCTGAGAGGCCATCGCCGCAAGGCGATGGCTGCTCCTACTCTTCTCCAACTGCTAGTTCCACTGGGAAGGCGAGCGAGTATCCAATTCCTTCCCCATTCCCTCTCTCCTTACGGCTACGAGGGAAAGGGGAAGGATCCTACAGAGATTTCTTGTAGGTATCCCACGTTCGGGACTGCGCTACCGGGGGGACCTTCGGGTCCTACCTGACGTAAGCCCGGTCGTTGAGGAGGAATCCTGCTCCATTCTCGATTTCTACGGGAATCGAGAGGACCACCAGCCGATATCGTTTGACGAATTCGGTGGTGGGGGTTTCGCAGGACTGCTTAGAATTCTACGGAATTTCTAGCGCATTCAGAGTGTTCGAGTTTTTACGATCTTCAAACACTTACGCGAGACCACGGTCCAAAGTGAGCGAGACGAGAATCCCCGATATGTTACACGATAATCGGGAACCTCGCCTATGCTCGAATTCCTGGAATTTCTAGCATTGGAAGAAGACTGCTGCTGAAAGAAACTATCTCACAGTAGGCGACCAACCTGGGAATAGAGGAGATCGGACGGGCGGGAATATCCAGTTTGGCTTGAACTATCGTCTTAGTATTCTGTTCACCATTGAAGCTTTCCTTCGAGGAAGGACTTCTCCTTCACTCTCTTGATAGAGAACGAAGGTGGTCGATCTCCAATCCTTATTTTGTTTTCTTGAAGGAAAGAATTTAGGATGGAGATCGTTTGTTCAGAATCCTACAAATATACTACGTATATTAACCTCGCGACCTGATTCTGCTAAGCAGTTGAATTGTCCGAGGGGTAGGCGCATATCCTAGTTATTCTACGGATTGCGACTTAGACGAGAAGTATTATAATTGAACTGCAACTCGGGGTTGCCTGCAACCACCCAGGAGTTTTCAGTTTCAATTTTATATACTTATAGGTTTTGTCACGACAACACCATTTCAACATATATTTACCGAACTTCGTTTCGCCTAAATATAATTGCCCGAGCATATCTTTTATGCTCGGTAGTTCTAGCCGAACGCATTCCTTCGTGGAATAATGGATTACCTGGCAACTCAGGATGACGAGTCAGCAGGCTCAACCACTGCGTATTGAACTGCCTGATATAAGCAGCTCAGTATCAGCTGGGCCTCCGAGATTCACGGTCATGTATGTCTCTCTCTCCCCTGCTTGATTGACTACCGAACCGTATATCTGCCTAACAATCATGGACTTAGGTCTCTGATTAACGGGGATTCTCGCAATAATGAAGGACCATCTACTGCGGTGACGCTAGATTCCATCGCCTTCGACATTGCGAGAATTTTCAACAGAGATATCTCTTGGACTCTTTCATCTTCTGTTTACCGCACGGTAACAGAACGTCTGTACAAGTCTCCCGCTGCATCGCACTGCGATAATGCGAATGATTTTGCAGGACATCTGACTTTGTCTTCAAAATACTCTCGTATTAGTAGGTGTACAATTGTTCATTGTTCAACCCGAATTACAAGATGTGTCAGAAGACATCGCCTACTCTCCGACCTGACAGCTCTACCTCCAAATGTTACAGCCCATGAGAAGCGTTCTTCAGGCGGCTTTCACCTGTGTTTTCATTACTGAAGAACGCCCCGCTTTCATTGCAAACTACGACTTCTCACCGGACAGCAATGAAATAGCGGTAGCGTTTTCAGTCATTTGTAAGCACAGGTTCATGAATCTTGAGATCCTTCTCTCGATTCATATGTGAAGACGTAGGTTGCATCAATATCTACCTTCGTCTTCAACGGTACATAGTGTTGTTTCTCTTAGCTGAGATTCAACAAACATGAGATGTTTTACCTTCCAGGGACCTCGGTCTCTAGAAGGCAATTGACTTTCGCCTGTTGGGTACATGCCTTAAGAGAATCATCACCTCGCTGTCCGG
>NC_087208.1:7073784-7095507 GCF_015104395.2 Macrobrachium nipponense | reverse complement strand
CTAGACGACGTGTTGAGCAGCCACCACGGGTCCTAAGGAAACCGATCCAAGGACCTATGGGCAATATCCAAGAGGTATAAGGAAGTTGCCGGTGGTCTGGTTGTACCAGACCCCTGCCTTCCATACCTGCGCCACGGAGAAGTTCTTACGAAACGCCAACGAGGGGCCAATACTTCTGACTTCGTGAGTTCTCGGACGGGACGTACGGATGTCGTCACTACCATCAGCCTCATACGCCCTCCTGAAGACCTCACGCAGCCAGGACGAAAGAGTGTTCTTGATACTTCTTTCTTATTGACCCCGTTGCTAACGAAGAGGCGTCGACACTCAGGCCCGAGGTGTCGAGTTCTCATCAGATAGCGCCGTAGCGTCCTCCCAGGACAAAGCAGCATCTCATCCACATCATTATCTGCATGACGCTCCCGTACTCTCTTCGCCGATGCCAGGTCCAGCAAGACGAGGGTCATTTGAGTTCCCTGGGTTAGCCAGACCTTTGGAAGCTGCTCCTAAGCAAGGAGATCTCGCACGAGTTCGAGATGTCCAATCCCGTCAGTTTCAGGACGAGCGACAAGGCGGCTCTGTATCCTTTGACTGTGGGAACTTAGAGGAGCTTCCTCGGCGAAGAAAAAACGAGGAAATCCGCTACCTGCTGAAGAGTGGCTCTGAGAAGAGATAGGCCCCGTCTACGACACCAACCACCGAAGACGGCCGACTTCCCCTGGTACACAGCTGCAGAGGACTGACAGACGTTTCCAGCCATCTCTGTTGCTGCGCTACGAAAAAAGCTTCTCGTTCACAAGAGAAGGTGGATAACAGCCAACCGTGAAGACGTAGGGACTGGACTGCTCGGTGGTACCGCTCGACGTGTGGCTGGCCGAGAAGGTTGTGCCAATGGGGAATCTCTCTCGGTTCTCTTGCGAGAAGAGCCAGCAGGTCCGGATACCAATAAAAGCGGAGCGCTTCCAGTAATGAAGACAGGGAACTACCGCCTGAAGAACTGCTTCTCATGGGCTGAACATTTGGAAGTAGAGCTGTCAGGTCGGAGAGTAGGCGATGTCTTCTGACATATCTGTTAATTCGGGGCGAGCAATGAAATTGCACACCTACGAATACGAGATATTTTGAAGACAAACTCAGATGTCTGCAAAAATCATTCGCATTATCGCAGTGCGATGCAGCGGTTGACTAGTACAGACTTCTGTTACCGTGCGGTAAACAGAAAGATGAAAGAGTCCAAGAGATATCTCTGTTGAAAATTCTCGCAATGTCGAAGGCGATGAAATCGAGCGTCACAGCAGTAGATGGTCCTTCATTATTGCGAGAATCCCCGTTAATCAGAGACCTAAGTCCATGATTGTTGGGCAGAGATACGGTTCGGTAGTCAATCCAACCAGGGGAGAGAGAGACGTAACCGACCGTGCATCTCCGAGACCTAGCTGATACTGAGCCGCTATCAGGCAGCTCAATACGCAGTAGCTCTCGGTGACTCGTCATCCTGAGTTGCCAGGTAATCCATTATTCCACGAAGGAATGCGTTCGGCTAGAACCATCGAGCATAAAGAATACGCTCGGAGCAATTATATTTAACCGAAACGGATTTCGGTAAATACAAAAGCTGATTTGGTGTTGTCATGACAATACCAAGTATCTAAAATCGAAACTGATAACTGCTGGGGAGGTTGCACGGCAACCCCGAGTTGCAGTTCATTAAGATACAATTCGTCTCGGTCACAAACCGTAGAGTTAAACTACGGTATGCGCCTACCCCCGGACAATTCAACTGTTAAAGAATCATGTCGCGAGGGTAATATACGTAGTATATTTGTAGGTTCTGTACCACGACCTCCATCCTATCTGTTCCCCTCGAGAATGAGAATAAGGATTGGAGATCGACCGCCTTCGTTCTCTAGTCAAGAGAGTGAAGGAGAAGTCTTTCCCAAAGGAAAGCTTCAATGGTGAACAGAATACCGAAGACGATAGTTTAAGCCAAACTGGAAGTTCCCGTCCGTTCTTCTCTATTCCAGGTTAAGCGCCTACTGTGAGATACTCTTCTTTCAGCAGCAGTCTTCTTCCAAATGCTAGAAATTACAGGAATTCGAGCATAAGCGAGTTCCCGATTATCGTGTAACAATTATCGGGGATTCTCGCTCAGTTTGGACCGTGGTCTCGCCTAAGTTGTTTGGAGATCGTAAAAAAACCTCGAACACTCTGAGTGCGCTAGAAATTCCGTAGGAAATTCTAAGCACTCTGCGAAACCCCCCACCACCGAATTCGTCAGACGATATCGGCTGGTGGTCCTCGGTCGATTCCCGTAGAAATCGAGAAAGGGGCAGGATCCCTCCTCAATGACCGGGGCTTACGTCAGGTAGGACCCGAAGGTCTCCCCCCCCGGTAGCGCAGCCCTAACGTGGGATCTTACAGAGAAATCTCTGTAGGATCCCTCCCCTTTCCCTCGTAGCCGTAAGGAGAGAGGGATGGGGAGGAATTGGATACTGGCTCGCCTTCCCAGCGGATCTAGCAGTTGGAGAAGAAAAGGAGCAGCCATCGCCTTACGGCGATGGCCTCTCAGAGCCTGGGAAAACGTATCGTCAGGAGAAAACGTTTTCCCGAGGAGGGTTACGAAACTCATACTGTAGGTAAGTGTCTGCCGCCACTGTGAACGTCGTCTGGGTGGGGCTGATCGACACCTGACAGGAGAGAGCCGATACCGCTCCGACTCATTCTAGTCCTCGTCGAGGTCGAAACCTCAGGAGGACCGAAGGGGTATTTAAAATACGGTGTCCGAAGACACGTAGAAACGAAAACCTCTGTCGCAGTCGAGGAGGTGAAGTAGCTTGTTCGACCGTTCCAGAACTGAGAGAGCCTTCTATGTCCGGAGACGAGAGACTACCTGGTTCAACACAGTCGGCAAGCTCCGATCGCGGCAGACCCCACCGTCGATTTGGGTTCCCTCTCGGGCCCCAAAAACGAACTCGAGCCGAGACGTGGCTCTGCTGGTGGGAGCGGCGATCCTTCCCCGAGGTCATTGTGCTGACGAATCAGCGCCGTAACCTCGGCAAAGTTCCTCTGGATCTCGGAAGTCACAGCATCTTGCAGAGTGGGACCGTTAAGCCCTTCGAACAAGAGCATATTCCGAGAACCTTCCTCCCAAGAAGGGGGAACAGCGACAGCCCTCTCGTCTTCCCCATCCACTGCTCATACGTCCTGGCCGGTCCAAGAACCGTGCTGGCACGTAGGGCGTTGTGGTGGGATCATGAGGGGCGCACCCTCACGATCACTCCCCAAATACCTCGCTCCTCCCGGTGTAACCCGAGGAGGTTGAAGGTACGGGAGAGGCAGACCTGACGCTCCCTCGTTGCTCGCTGGCAGAACCAGCAGGCTTGGAGGGCTGCAGGCGATCGTCAACCCGCGGTGGCGATCGAGCTGCAGACCTAGTCGAGCCGTCTCGCTGTGGAGAAACGGCTGGACGAGAACAGCGGCCCCGGTCTCGTGTGTCAGAGGAGCTGGTGCTGGTCGCCGTACCCGATCGCTCTCTGTGAGAGCGACGGTCAGGCGACCGGCGAGCTCCACTGCCACGGTGAGATCGGTGCGTATCCTCACGGTGCGTCAGTTCGCTGGTACCAGCCGTGGCCTGGTGCCGGAAGAACGGGAGGACCTCTTCCCAGCCTCAGGCGCCCGTGGTCGGTCGTGGACCGTCACGTCCCAGGGTAGCCAGCTGTTTTCTCACCGCGAGAGTGAGAGCTGGTCTGGTGAGAGTCGCATGAGCGGCTGTCACCAGTCTTCCGCCCCGTGCGTGAACCTGACGCTGAGCGGACTCAGAGGTCTGGTTCCTGGGGCTTTGCCACACGGTCGCTGGGTAGGGGGCGGGGGGGGGGAACCGGTTTTTTTTACAACCCTTCGGTTAAAAACTTTCCCGCGAACACGAGAAGGGGCCGAGGGAACGGGAAACCTGATGCAGTGGCAGAACCACTGGACACCAGGCGAGGAAGTACCGGTGTTAGCCGGTACCCCTCTGGTCCCCGTAGTCTTCTTCCTTGTGCGGAAGAAGAGACGGGCCCCGCTCCGAAGGAGCAGGAGGACCAGCGAAGGAACCCTCCCGTCCCACCGAGGTGAGAAGGGTTCCGAGAAGCTCCCGAGGAAGCTTCTTAGGAGGGAGGAGGCGACCTTCTTCTTTCCTCGGCTGTAAAGCCTTAGAAGTCGAAGGGGAAGAGGCGGCGGCCGACGACGATGAAGAAGATGAAGACGACGACCACGACACCTTCCTCCTCTTCTTCGTCAGCTCAGGACAGACGTAAGATCTGCTATCCAGGGGCGGAGCCGGGGCTGCTGTAGCCGAAGCCACAGGGCCCGGGGGGACGCCACCTGTACAGAAACAGACAAAGTCTGGGGTAGTACCACCACGAACAGGGACGACATCAGCAGGTATGGGCATCCAGGAACAGCAGGCACGGCCAGCACAGCATCGGTAGGGACAGCCAGCGCAGCAACGGCAGGAACAGCCAGCGCAGCAACGGCACAGCCAGCGCAGCAACTGCATGGACAGTCAGCCCAGAATCGGCAGGTACGGCAGGCAGCACCGGAAACACAGGAAGTGGAGCAGCAGCCAGCAACATCCTGGTACCAGCGGCAGGTCCAGGGGCGAGTTCTAGGGCAGCGGGAGTGTGGTCGCTGCAGCGCGGCAACCACGAGCGGCGGCGGCACGCCCCCCTCTCGGTACGGCGAACGGCATTTCCCCTCCCCCCCCCCCCACAGCGGCTGTAGGCAAGACTGTTACCACGTGAGGCGAGTATACCAGGTGAGGAGGGACGTCGTCACCTGGTTGCGTGGTCACCACTGCATGGGGTGACCGCAGTAGGCCCAGACATTAGAACCCCCCGCAGCCCACCTGGACACCCAAAGCACGCCTGCAATTGGAAGGGACGCCCACACCTCAACAAGGTCCACGCTCGTGGCAGTAGCACCTGCGGAAATAATAGTAGTATCGATTAATGGGGGGGAAATCCCCTCGTGCGGGGGTTTGATCCCTCCCGAACGAGTGGAAGACCCCTAATACAATTGTACATCGGGCACCGAGCGCCCTCCCCCGCGCTCGACGGATCGGGCGCGAGGAGAAGAACGCCGATAAAAAACCCCCCCTTCCCCCCCCCCCCCCCAAGGGGAAGAGCCATCTGTGGGAACTGAGCGGGGGGGTCTCGTTCCCCACCCCCGCACAGTAACCCATATAAAACCCTCCAACAACAATATAAGAGCCCTAGAGCAATCGTTGCCATCGGCAACGAATACAAGGCATAAGGATCAATTCCCTGACTGAGCGGAACTTGAACCAAATAAATATTGATGCAATCAATAATAAGGAACAAAATGAAAAATGCATCTTGCAAACGATTCACTTCACAATGAATAAGAAACTCGGGATCGAGCGCATTTGCGCCCTCGGTACCGAGCGCAAGGGTGTTGAAAGGTTTTATTCCTTACCTTTAATGGATCAGGTTAAAAAAAAAAACTGGAAACCTTGATCCATAATGAATTGATGCAATCACAAAAATATATGAAAATGAAAAGACTACTGCGCTTGCGATTTCACTTCATACAAATAAAAAGGGGAAGGATCAATTCCCGTGAATAGCGGAACATTGATCCCAGTCAACAATGCAATCTCAATAAAAAAATGAAAATGAAAAAGAACTGCACTTGCCGATTTCACTTCATTCAAAAAAATAAAAAAAAAAAGGGGGAAGGGGATCAATCTCCGGGTAAGCTCGGAAACTGATTCCAAAAAAAAATGAGTATTTTGCTACAAATAAAAAAAAAAAAAAATAAAAAAATATATGAAAATGAAAAAAAGAATATTGTACTTGCGATTTCCACTTTCATACTGAATGAGTTTTCCGTGCCGAGCGCATTCGTTCGGCAACGGGCATACAGGTCAAAAAAAAAAAAAAAAAATATAAATGAAAAGAGCACTTACTTACGAATTTTCATCTACACATTTCCAACCCAATATACGCTCGGAGCGAGCGCTCCCGCCTCGGCACCGAGCATACACAATACGAGGATCATGGGCTGGGAAAATGAATTCCCCGCAATTACGCCCTTCAGTCCCGGCACTCGGGTAATCGGAGGGCGTTGTTGAAACAAAGACCTTTAAATTCACAATTGAATTCAATGAAATGATTGTACTTACAATTCAGTTTCACTAGATACATAGAAAAAGAAAAAACACAATCATGCGAAAGCAAACGACGATTGAAGCCGGGCAGAGAGCGATGATACACGTCCACACGCCAGCAGAGGCCGAAAGCAAAAGTGATTTGTTTACCTCCCAGTCGCGCGCGCCTGTCGGACAAGCAGTTAACTACCGAACCCCTTGTTCGAAAGCTTACGACCTATCCAGCTGCCGCTAGTAACCTTCCTATGTAAAAGGACCGAAGGTTTGTATGCCGTGTCGGAACAAACGTAGCCGCCATATTGGATTTCAAAACTGCCTTGAAAACATATTTTACGAAGAGCTCACATGCTTATTTTAGTTCGTATGGGGCTTTCATATATCACAATATGTTGACGAAACTTCAGTCTTTTAAATGGTATGCTTAGAGTTGCAATTGTATTCATGTTTCACCAATTAAATATCGAGTGAATAAGACCCGTCTACCGTGATGAGGGTTGGCCTGTTGTGATGTTTCCCCCTAATGTACTTTTTCGGAGGGTGGCAAGCGTTGAATGTAGGTGGCCTGTTTGGCCTGCTGTGATGTTTTACCCTACTACGAAAGGAGAGTAGAGGTCTTTAGCTCCGTTTCTCACCAACAACAAGTCGCGACTGATGCCCATCTCCGGTGTCAGGACGCGTTATAATGTACTTTTTCGGAGGGTGGCAAGCGTTGATTGTAGGTGGCCTGTTTGGCCTGCCGTGGTGCTTTACCCTAAGTACTTTTTCAGAGGGTGGCATGCTATGATCGTCGTTGGCTTGATGCAGGCCATGCGGTGTTTTACCCTAGTATGCTAGGTACTAGTAGGTAGTAGGTACCTAGGCCTGGTAGGTACTGAGCTTCTCACTTGAGCCGACGACTCATCTTTGACATTTGCGAAGCAGCTGAGACCTTAGGGGTACGTACTAGGGATACCTAGCTACCTGGACAAGGCAGAGTAGGTAGGCCTCGTGGATCTACCTAAATCTGGACGTGGGCCTGAGTAGGAGTTCGGATGAACTACCAGGTACGACCTAGCCTAGCTAGTACCTACTAGGCTAGGTACCTAGAGGCAACCTAGCCTAGGTAGTAGCTAGTAGCTAGCTACCCTAGTAGTAGTATACCTAGTACTACCTAGCTACTAGGATGACAGCCTCCTTGAGTTAGCCAGAGACTCACCAAGTTGAATTCCTGACAGGCCGTGACGACATACAAATACTATACAATCGTCCTCACACATCTGATAAGAGTCCTTATTGCTATCAACGGAAATATGAATTACCATTGCGTGTGCCAGTTCAACTTTGTTTTGAAGAATCAGATGATACACATTGCTATAGACGTGTAAACCCTTCAAACCTTCGTGTTGACAGTCAGCAGGAAACACGATGAAACAAAACAGCATCGACCTAAGGGCATTCCGTCGCCTCCTCCTCCCCGATGTTTTTCGTATCCTATTCCTACGGGCTGCTCTATGAGCAAGAACCCGTGCTGACATAAGGCCAGCTTAATCTGCAACGTAAAAACACCATACAAACAAACAAATATTTCGTAACTCATGCGGGGACATGTCCCCCCAATGTTAGAGTTAGGGGGGACACAGTATACTCTGTCTCTCCCTTCCCAAAAAGTAAATATTATGGTTAAATATCACGCTTCTACGAAGACAGAAAGAAAAATTCATAGCTCAATCAAATGAGACTCGACAAAATATATTTGGCAGCTTCTTAACCCCATGAAATGTTTTTTTCTTTCTTTCTTTCTTTTTATGTTAAAAAGGAAGACAAAAGTCTTGGCTGCCTGTATATAGCTGTTAGTCCCGTAGAATTTGGGCCCAAAAAAATGGCTAACCTAGAAAAAAATTAGATAGATTAACAATATGTATACTTTTTCTAAAGCAGAATTTTATGAGCTTTTCCCATGCATCTTGTCAATTTGTATCTGTTGGACAAAAAAAGTTATGAAGCAAAATATAAAGTACGTCGGCAAAATTTTCTGTCGCCAAAATTACGTGTTAATGATATTCAAATTATCATTTTTTTGGGAACTATTGGAGTTAGAACAACGATTCGCCCACCAAAATGTAGTTTGTGATTATTACTTTCATTTAATATTAGATAGTAATATCATTGAGTTTAATTTCAAGGTAACTAAAGGTCGCAAATATTTGACTACTGCAAATTCAAAACTTTTTCATATTACATTTGCATTAAAAGTTCCTGTTAAAACTGTTTAAATTTCACAACAACATATGAAAGTTTATTTTCTTACTTCAGGGACCTAAGAAGGATTAAACATGACTAAAGTATGATGGAAGCAGTGCCTGATGAAGAGAAAGTGTTTACCGTGGAGATGGCTCTAGAGATGGCGATCCTTTGAATCATATGGCTTCGAGATTCAGGGTGATGATGGCAGAAAACACCCCTTAGATACCATAACTGAACATGCCACAAAACTAAAATTGGATACCTTAGCCACAAAGTCAAATGAGCACAAACAGCATCATGTGCCAACTTATATCCACTTGTCTTGTCGAACTCTCCTAAAAAACAAATCACGTGCAAAACGCAAAGCCGCAGTGGAAAATGAGACATGTCTAAACGTATTTCAAGACCAGACGTTGAAAATTTTTATTTTAAAGGTCAGTGTTTCTACTGTGGAAAAGCCTGTATTTTTTATTGAAAACATCGATATACGCGAGACTGAGGAAGTACGTATCTACAAAGGATAAAAAAAAATCTTCATTAAGACCTTTGAGTTATGTAAGGTTAGAGAGGATAATTTCGCAAAAAGTATAGAAAGGGCTTTTGAGTGTTGGTGATCTTGTTGAAGCAGAGGCTAAATATCATAAGTCGTGCAGGTCAAGTTTTGAAAATCCTCTACCTAAGTATTCATCGAAAGGAAGACCTAAATCTATAGAAAAGTTGATACTACCTTTGAAAAGACAGGTCAGATTTTGGAGGATGATATGAATGTATACTGTTAAATAATTTCAAGAACGCATGGAAAAACAAAGTGAAGAGGTTTACTGCATAAAAATGACTCAAATTAAACTTAAAGAGAAGTACGGAGAGAGTGTGCAATTTGTTAATAGAAGTGGAATGAGTGACATTATACTGCTTAATAACATTGGTGCTATTTTAACAATGAACGCATTGTAGCATGTTAGCTGGTGAACTTATAAAGCATCCAGTGAAGCAAGCCTCAATATCTCAAGCAATAGTTGCTGGTGCACAACCAAAATCCAGAAGTAAGTGAAGCCATAGAAGAGTTAACTTCAGTGAACAATTCTCTTAAAAAACACAAAGAAATGCTTCCAGGGCGCATTCAGCATGACAGTGATGACTGTCAAAATTCTCACATGGTTTCGGAGTCACAACCCTCTCAATAGATGATGAAAAACTGGTGTGCCTCGAGTCAGGACTTATTGATGAAAGCAATAATGTAAGTTGTGATCGTGCTGAAGAAACTGGTGCTTCAATTCAGGAAAGTTTAGATGGCAAATCATTTACTGACTGCACATTCAAGAAAAAAAACAAACAAACTTGCAAAGCCTTTATTCTTCAATAACAGTTGACAAAGAAGATATATCCATAGATCCATTGACTCTTTTTTCCGTTTATTGGTTGTTGTAGAGAGAAAACCAGAAACAGAGATAGAAAGTTACCTTTATTATGAGCTAACATCAAATCCCACATCTTTGTTTGCAGGAGGTGTTATGAGAGCTGCTAGGAATAAAGCTACACTGAAAAATCATCTTTTGCTACCAATTACACCGAGAGAAGCTTCTGGTGGTACAGTTGTGGCTGATGAGGGAGCTGCACTTTGGTGTTGTAATTGGAAGAGGAATGAGATGTTCAGCAGAATTTTTCAGAAGTATATTGTCAAATGTCAATACCTAAGAATCAATGTTGTGGTATTTGATAGATTTGCATCCTATGCTAAAAATGCTACTCACAAATCAAGGCCAGCCAAAGTATCCCAAGTTGTGCAGATCCATGACGATAATCTTTGCCCGTGTGATCGAACAGAATTCTTAAGTAGCTATGTTAACAAGAAAAGTTTTGTAGATTGTCGGGGTAAGAAATTAGAGGAAAATGGTCTCCAAGTTGTTTATTGTCTAGGCGATGCAGACTACCATCATCAAGACAGCTCTAAATGTTGTTGATAGGCCAGTTACAATTTTGGCTGATGATACTGCTATCCTCTGCCTTCCATCATGTATACTGTCATAATGACTCTCAAGACATTTTCTTGAAGACCATGAGAACTCTTAAGGACAAACAGGAGCGTATCTTTTATGGTATCAATGACATTGTTGAAGCTTGTAATAAAGTACACAAAACATGCATTTTATTTGCTCACACCTTTTTTGGGTGTGACACTACTTCCATCATACACAAATTTGGAAAAGCATCAGTTCTGTCAAAATTGAAGAATTCATGAGAGTTGCAGTAGATTGCAGATCAGTTCTACTTAGAAGATATGGATTGCTAAGATAATGGAAGCGCAGCTGTACGAGTTTTTGAGCTCCTGAACTTCCCAACATGTACCTTGCAGCAAACAAGGAGACAAAAGTATGATGCAATAGTGGCAGCTGATAGATTTAAAATTGACCCTGATTTGCTTTCTCCTTCTCCAAGAGCAGCATTCTATCATGGACTGAGGGTCTATCATCAAATTCAGGTTTGGCAGGCACTTTCTGATACTGATATTGAACCACTTAGCTGGGACTGGCAAATGTGTAATGGTAAGTTTAGAACCATCATGACTGATATTGCTGCTGGTCCGTCAGAGTTATTGAAAATCATTCGTTGTGGTTGGAAAGGACAATGTGGAAACAGATGTTCCTGTAGCAAAGCTGGTTTGCAATGTACGCCATCATGCAAAGATTGTCATGGAATCACGTGCTCCAATGTACCAGAATCTGAAGACTCTGAGATAATATTCGGAATTGAATTTGTACAGTAGAGCTTCATTTATCTGGTACAATCAAAAGTTAGAATATGGTGAATTACTCACATTTCCATTTTTTAAGATTTACTCCTACAGCTTTTTTTAGAATGTTTATACAATGTAACTCTAGTGCTCTTTTGTGGTTTGATTATTCATAAACCATCAATGAAATACCGAGCATTTTAAAACAATTTGAGTATAATAAAATTTCTCGGTGGAAAGTACATTTTTGCTTCATTATATTTGTTCTACATTTATTTTTGGGTTGTTTGAAATTAGCTTCAATTTTAAAGAATACCATAAAGTTGTTTTGACAAACAGATAACATTTCACAAGATATACCAATGAAAATCACGTGAAATTGTAAAAAAAAGAACAATACTGTGAATATATCAAAATTTTTTCAGAAATATGTGGGGAGGTCAAAGTGACCTTTCAAACCTTCTTGACTTTGATATCATGTTCAATAATGTTTTTTCTTATAAGAAACGAAAGAGTCCATCAAAAAGCTACATTTTAATGGGTCTTAACGTTGCATCTTTCATAGGTCCCAACTTATGATGGTTTTGGTTTTAGTTACACGTAAATTTTGGGACAAACATTTCTGGTAAAAATGTAATTGTTTTCTCTTCCTTTAACAATGACTAATATTTGAATATGAATGGGTTAAAACAATGCAAATATATAATTTAAAGCAGATTTAGGCCATAATTGACTTTTTAAAAAAATCCACCCCACAGAGAGCATGTAATCATCTCCTCTCGAAATCTGTATTAGTCACGATTTTGTGACCTTTAGTGACCTTGATACTAAACTTATTTATACATATCTTACATAAAATAAAAGAACTCATTATGAGATACATTTTGGTGGGTAAATCATTGTTCTAACTCCAATAGTTCCCAAGTTATGATAATTTGAAATTCAATGACACGTAATTTTGGCGACAGAAAATTTTGCCGACGTACTTCATATTTTGCTTCATAACTTTATTTGTCTAACAACTACAAAGTGATAAGATGCACCATCGAAAAGCTCATAAAATTCTGAATTAAAAGAGTATCTTGTCAATCTATCTAAGTTTTTTCTAGGTTCAGCCCTAATTCTACTGGACTATATTGCCTTACCCTGTGAACAGTTATATACTTTTAATTTCTATGAATGTCTAGTGCTTTGTATGAGCAATCACCAAGCTATGTATGCAGAAGCTATGCATCTCAATATAAGGTAAATATAGCACCTTTATATATCCATTTGGAGGCTGTAGCCTCTAGATGTATTAGGTATCTGTTATTACTTTACCTTGATTATGAAAATTATTATTATTATCATTATTAATTATTGTCATTATCATCATTATTATTAGCATTACTGTATATGTGGGAAGGGGCGAAATCCTACCTCCCTTGTTTCATATTTTTTGAACAGAATAAGGCGGAGAAAAAGTTCCAAGGGATTTAGGTGCTTTGTTTCATATATAAGAAAATTGTGCTTGTGATTCTACACATGAATATATATTTATATTGAAAATCAATACCGCACAGCTATCGACAAATTCTAAGCGTGTCCGCCGAATATCAATATCATGGCAGCCATAAATGCCATAAATATGTTTTCATACGCTTAATGTTAAACCACCCATATTATTTAGTTTACCTGCCCTTGCAGGCCTTACAGGGCCCCTAAAAGGCGCTAAAATTTCAAAAGTGTTTTTAGGGGGCTCACAGCGACCCCCATACCCGCCAGCTGAACAGGCTCGCCTGCCACCCCATTGTCCCCCCTAACTTTTTGAAACCAGTTACGCCACTGTATGACACACACACACATACACACATAATCAGTGAGATGGTCAGACAGAGCGACTATCTGGGAGGCTTTTTAGTTATTGTGTATAGATATATATCAGAAAAATAATAATCCAAATAGTGAGGTTTCAAAGCGCAATTTATAATAATAATAATAATAACAACAACAACAATAATAATAATAATAATAATAATAATAATAATAATAATAATAATAATAATAATAATAATAATAATAATAATAATAATAATAATAATGGGCACAATTTTCAGTGTCGAAAATGAAATAATGATTGCAGGTCCACAATAATATCGCATGTGAAGTATATAAAGTGTTTAATACTAAGAGCTTTCGAACCCTGCACAACTTGGCTGAGGATGAACCTGGTGCAGGGTTCGAAAGCTCTTAGTATTAAACACTTTATATACTTCACATGCGATATTATTGTGGACCTGCAATCAATAATAATAATAATAATAATAATAATAATAATAATAATAATAATAATAATAATAATAATAATAATAATAATAATATAATCTATTTCGGTTCAGAGCCATATACAATGAATATACAAAATACACAGTAACATACACAATCTAGAAATATGAGTCAACATGATAGGCAAAATGAGTAATCGGCACTTACCCACAAAATAGCTGAGGTAGCATAAAAGATAAGTAATCATAATATTGGTAATAGTAATAATATTGGTGAGAAAAAAAAATGCATTGAGAGTTATAACAGTTAGCGCACAGATTATATAACTTAAATTTCAACTAGAGACCTTAGGTGGTTACAGTAGTCAGGTCCAGAGGGCTAAATACATAAATTGAATGTATATATATATATATATATATATATATATATAGATATATATATATATATAATATCATAATATCTATATATATATATATATATATATATATATGATATATATCTATATATATATATATATATATATATACTTTACAATTGATAGTAATCACAGAAATAATGAAAAAATAAAATATCAGCAATAAATATAATAATGACAAAATCTGCAGATGACATCTTGCTAATACAGAGATTAAGTCCTTTAGGGGACAAAGGCCTCATTTTCCCATCTTTCCCACAATTTAGATCTTCTTGCTTCACTCCTTAGGATGCTTTGTATGAGCGAGTTGTTGCTGTTTCTCACTCGAGTTATCAGGCTGGACATTCTTCGCCTTACAATGATTTTTAAATTGTCCAGGTGGTTTTCTAAGAACATCTGTGTGGCGGAGTGGTAGCGTGGAGTGTTTGAAGGCGTCTCAGAATGTCATTGTGCACAACAGTGATACGTCTCATGGTCTCTCGGGTATAGTTCGCCCAGAGGGAAGGGAATACCCGTAGATACTGTAGCAGTACGAGCGGAAGAGCAGCAGTTTCGCGTCTCGGTGACAGAAGGCAAACCTCCTTGCAATCATGTTGCCAGTTGCACATAGTTTACGACGCCTCTGTTCAATGTCTGCCGTATCTTTTAGGTCGTCGGTAATAATGTGACCCAAACACGGAAATTCGCGCACAAATTCCAGCCGATGGTTTCGAGGAAAATTTGTGGTTCTGCAATATGCTTAAGCGATCTCGGAGCAGCGACATGCACTGGGTCTTGGTTTCGTTGTAGATTATATCAAATTCCTCTGCATATTGGCGGCAAGTGTCGATGAGTCGTTGGAGGCCATGCACTGATGGGGAAATCAGAACCATATCGTCGGGGTAACAGAGGTTGTTTATAGTTGTTTCATTGACAGTGCATCCGATTGGGAGTGAGTTCAGTTTGACATTCAAGGCATCTGTGTACGTATTAAACAGGTATGGAGAGAGAATGCCCCCTTGCCGAAGCCCGTTTAGGGAGCCGAAGGTGTACGATAATACGTTGCCCCATTTGACACAGAATTGCTGTGTGGAGAACCAAGCAATGTAAAATGCCAATTAGATATTGGGTGTGCCCCTTTTATGCGCTTCAGGAATAGCTTCAGGTAGTTTACTCTGTCAAATGCTTTTCTCACATCTACGCGAAACACAGGAAAACAGGAGATGCTGATGATAGGTAGTAGTTCAGCAATTCTTTCAGTATGTAGATGCAGGTGTAGGTTGAGTGGTTTGCTTTAAACCTGAACTGGTTGTCAGTGGTGTGTAGAAAGGGGAGAAGTCTCACAAGAAGAACCGACTCAAGTATCTTCGATGCGATCGTTGTGATTGCAATTGGCCGGTAGTTGCCAGGGTCAGCTGCAATCCTTTAGCTTGTTTTTTGATTAATGGTATCAAGGTGAACTAAGAGTACGGAGTCTGGAAGAAACTGGTGAATTATGCACGCATTGAATAAGGCAGCTAGCAAAATGTAAATTATCGGATGGCAGAATTTGAAAGCCTCTGCGGGAAGACCATCACAGCCGGGCGATTTATTATTAGGTATGCTGTTTATGGCATCGCTGATGTTACCTGGCGTAATACGGTCTGCAAAATTAAATTGAATGTTGTCATTAAGGAGGTTATCTACCTCGCTTCGGGTAATCCTGATCATTTATGCAATTCAGGATATTGTTGAAGTGATCACCCCACATCCTTGCGATAGCCTCGTCTCCGACTGCTTCCCCTACTCTCTGTGATAGCTTTTTAGTTTTGGGATTTAAGGACTGGATATCTTTCCAAAGACGAGGGTAATCACCAGATTCTACGTTTCTAGACATTGCATCGGCTCTTAGTTGTTTTTCATTTAACCTTACCTTACCTTACAGACCTTACAGTTCGTTCGGGTTGCCCCAGGTCCCTCAGTGTGAGGCACCTCTAATGTCTACCAGAGAGTTGCTAGTACATCTTCCGGTATATTTGCATCTTCCAATCTTGGATGGTCTGGGATGCAGTTTAGATATTTGTCGAGCTTATTCTTAAACACATCTACGCTCACTCCTGATATATTCCTCAGATGAGCTGGCAACGCATTGAATAGACGCTGCATTATCGATGCTGGTGCGTAGTGGATTAATGTCCTGTGTGCTTTCCTTATTTTTCCTGTTATTGTTTTGGGCACTATTAATCTACCTCTGCTTGCTCTTTCTGATATTTTTAGTTTCCACTGCTATTTTCTTATTTTTCTGTTATTTGTTCCTATCATGTTCCATGCCTGAATTATCATGTAGCGTTCTCTTCTCCTTTCTAGACTATATAATTTTAATGATTGTAGTCTTTCCCAGTAGTCAAGGTCCTTAACTTCTCTATTCTAGCTGTAAAGGACCTTTGTCCACTCTCTATTTGTGCAATATCCTTTTGATAGTGTGGGTACCATATCATATTGCAATATTCAAGTGGACTACGAACATATGTTTTATAAAGCATAATCATGTGTTCAGCTTTTCTTGTTTTGAAGTGCCGTAACAACATTTCCATTTTTGCTTTACATTTTGCCAAAAGAATTGCTATTTGATCATTGCATACATGTTCCTATTCATCATCACACCAAGGTCTTTAATTTAACTGCTTCCTTATTTGTGATTGTCTCATTATTAGGTCCCCTATATGCATATAGCTTTCCTTCTCTGTCTCCATAATTTATTGATTCAAATTTATCAGAGTTAAATACCATCCTATTTTCCTCTGCCCAATCATATACTTTGTTAAGGTCTCTTTGTAGAGCGTTCCTATCTTCATCACAAGTAATTTCTCTACTTATTCTTGTGTCATCAGCGAAAACTACTCACTACCGAATCCTTAACATTACTGTCTGTTCTTCAATCATAATAACAAACAGTATTGCAGCTAACACCGTACCTTGTGGCACACCGGATATTACCTTGGTTTCATCCGATTTCTCATCGTTTTGCAATAACTATCTGTTTCTGTTGTGTAAAAATTCTTTTAACCATCTTCCTACTTTATCTACGATATTGTGTTTTCTAAATTTTCTTTGCTAATATATTATGGTCTACTTTGTCAAAAGCTTTTGCAAAGTCTAGATAAACCACATCTGTTTCATTTCCGCTTTTCATATTTTTGAATATGTTCTCACGGTGGACTAAAACAAGTTGGGTTTGTGTACTTTTTCCGGGTACGAAACCGTGTTGTCCTATATTAAACAAATTATTTTTTATTAAATGTTTCATAATATTTTTCTTCATTACCCTTTCATACACTTTCATAATATGTGATGTTAGACTCACAGGCCTATAATTACTTGCCTCAAGTCTGATCCACTTTGAAAGTAGGGGTGATATATGCTAATTTGTGGCTCATCCATAAATCTTGCCTGTATCTACACTTTGTCTTAATAATATTGCAAGTGGCTTTGCGATAGAATGAACTACTTTCTTTAACAAAATAGCAGGGATTCCATCAGGCCCTGCAGCAGCTCCATTTTAATTTCATTAATTGCCTGCACAATATCAGCTTCATTAATTTCTATGTCAGCTAAATATTCACTATTTTCGTCCCTTACTTCTATATCATTATCTTCATTATCTATTCTAGGGTGAATTTCTCTCTTATATCGTTCTGCCAGTATGTTGCAAATTTCCTTTTTTCATTCGTTAACCTCCCTTCAATTCTCAGAGGGCCTTATTTCTATTTCTTTTCTTCTTTTATTCATCTTCTTCGCATATGAGTATAATAGTTTGGGTTTTGCTTGATATTTAATAGGGTTTTTTCTTCCAATTCCCGTTTTTCATTTTTCTTTTGATGTATATCTTTGTTCTGCATTTTCTATACTTTTTAGTTCTATACAATTTCCATGCATTTTTTTCTTTTGCAAGACCTTTTTCCACTTTCTGATTTTCTGGAACAAGATCCTTCTGTCTCTTGGTATGCATGAATGATGTTTACTTTTCTTCTTCGGTATATATTTATCCACTATCTTTTCTCTAATATATAATATCTCCGTATTTACCCTTATGTCATCGCTACGAAAATGTATCCCAATCTTTGTTTAATTCTCATTTATTTCTGACCATTTTATATTTTTACTGTAGAAGTTGTATTTCCATATCCTTCCACTTTTTAATTTCTTGCTTATCTCTGTTTTCACTTGCTTTGGAATGAACTGTTAAATTCTATGACATTATGGTCTGAAATACTCGCATTATAAACTATTTATTTCTTTAACATAAAATTCATCTCGTTCACAAATACTAGGTCTAAAGTATATTTCTTTCTTGTTGGCAGGTGATTTATTTGTTGAATGTTGTATTCTAGTAGCATATCTAATAGCTTTTCGAATTGCCTCTTATCTTCTGCGCTACTATTACTCTCTTTTTTATATGTATAAGTAACACCACAATCTCCTATCGTTCTTTCCATTCTACGAAAGGAAAGTGAAGTCAACCAGATAGGAGAGAGTCCAGTCCTCCTTTGTGATTTCTACATATATCATCCAATTTTTCAATTATTAAGTCAAACTCTTTGAGTATTAGGAGTCTGTATATTACTTTGTTCATTAATTTTTCAGATTCAAATTCTACCGCTATAGTTCACATTCTGAGTTTACTATATTTCTCATATATTTTTCCTTGTTTTTTGTCTTTCCCATATATTGCGGTTCCCCCTTGATTCCTATTTTTTCTATCTGATCTATAAGTTTGGAACCCTTTTATTTGGGATCATCATTCCCAGTCTCTGGGAATACCAGGTTTCACTTATATTCATTATATCTATTTTTTTTTCATTTTGGGGTTAGTTCTTCTAAGTACTCTAGTTTTTCTTTTGAGTTACTCGTAACTAAACCCTGCGCATTCATCACTATGATGGTTGCGTGTTTTCTCCTCATTTAATACTGGTAGTAATAAGGATTTTCCCATGTCTCTTTCCTGTTCTGGTATGTTGTTCTTTTTTTCATTTCCAGAAATTCTGACATTAAAAAATCCAACTTTTCCATAATATTTGATCTTCCTTCATCATAATTATTCATTTTGTGTCTGAATCGCAATCTCCGTTTCTGCAATACCCCTCTTATAAATAAAAGTTATTATCCCTTAGTAGAATTTTGGACGATGTTGAAAATTTTTGCTGACATCTGCATATCTCTTGATAAAGGAAACAGTTATTCCCTTGAGTAGAATTTTGGAGCTGATGCTTGAAATTTTTTGCTGACATCTCGCATATCTCATTGGTGGTTTGCTTTCTCTTTTACCTGATATTCTTGATTTCTCTCTTTATTTGTTTCTTCATTTTGGATTTTATTACTTGGTTGGTTATTTATTTGATTATGATTCATGGCTACAGGGTGCATATATTTGCATTTTTTGTCGAACTTACATCCTTTTCCTTCTTTTAGGTTTTTGCATATTTTTGGATGCAGATCTCTGCAATCATCCCCATATCCATCTAGGTATGCACATTTACCATATATTTCATAGTTGTGACATACTTAGGATGTTTGTAGTAACATCTTTTCTCCAAATCTGCAATTCCCTCTTTTCAAAAGGTTGCAGATTTTGTCTTTCTTGTCTATTTTTCCTCTCTTTCCCGTCATTGTGTAGATCTGGGTAGCGGGCCTCTTCGGGGATTTGACTTTTTCTGTTGGCCATTATCGTAATTTAAATTTCTCTTGAGTAAAGGTATGCTGCTTTATTGCCACTCCATATGTAGTATCAATGAGTATCTCTGCATCATACTTTTATCTTGTTCTTTGTTTTCCCTTATTTTTTTCTGTCATTTCATTTTTGTTTACTTTCTCTTCCGTTTTCCTCTTCTTCTTCTTCTTCTTCCTCTTCCTCTTCTTCTTCATCCTCATTTGTACACAATCTTGATTTAATAACATTGTCTATCCATGATAGACATGTTGAACAAAAAAATTCTTGTATCTTTTCTCATATCTTGCATTACCTCAGCACACTGTGGATGGGTCGGAATGTTGCATGCAGACATTTTCTGATTAGGTTTTGTGGATTGACTATGCTATACCAAACCTTACACAGTTTGCATGCTTTGGCATTCTTTTTCCTAATGCGTCAATTAGGATATTCACAAGATTCACCTTATTCATTTTCTTTGTCGGAATATGTTGGTTTATGTATATTTTCTTTATGAGTCTCTTGACCACTTGGATTTTATTTGGAACTTCTTCAATTATTTTCAAGATGTTTTCATTAGATTTGTTCCAGTTTGAATGGATTATATCTTCTAATATATCTATGAATGCTTTTGTACTTTTTTTGGTTAGGACTGTTGCTGATTTCATAGATGAGAAATGCCAGTTCCCTTCCTGCTACCTCATCGTATTGCGAATCCGCCAAGCAAGCTAAATTACGCCATCTTTTCCCTTCCGCAGTTGGCAACTTACTGCCATCTTGTTCTGATTTACAGTATTACACTTGATAAACTAACTTAGAAGACGCTTTATCCTACTATTTTCACACTAATCTTATCACCGATAGTTCACGAACACTTCTAGATATTTCTCAAATTCTAGTCGTATGTTAAACTTGTGATATCTGTTGATTAATCTGACTTCACGCGGGAACGTCTCACCAAGCAAGATGGCTACTACGAGAGCAAGTTTGAATTGCGCTCTCGCCTGCCTCATTAGTAATGCAGTGTCTACTTCCCTCGGGCTGCCATTTTGCCTCCACAGTAAAAACATTTCTCGTGAGTATGTATACAGATCCTTAACCAAGTCATTCCAACCAGGTATATTACGAGAATTACCTTGAAATCTATAGGCAGTCCTGCCCGAAGCAAGCATAGCGGAGATTATGTTCAAATAGAATTCATTCAGATCCCTCTTGTGGTGGTCATTTCTACATTTTGTGTTGGTACACAGTAAGGCGTCAGCCGGTTGAATTATTGACCGCAACCTGGTTTCCGTGGTCGCCCTAAAGTATCTGGTTTTCTGTTGGTTTTTAAACTCCCAGTTAACCGCTGGCGGTCAGTTAGTGTGGGTTCACGGTAGAGAGGGATGGGGTATGAATGACCCCTGTAATGGGATGTGATCGTAGCCGTTGCAAGATCGTAGCGAATATTGCAGGTTCATAATAGAATCATGAAGTTGTGGAGATGTGATGCAGTGGTACAGCCAGGAGGTTGTAATGCGTCCGCTCTATTATGTAACATATGGAGTAGGAGGAGGGAGGGAGGAGCATTACATCGCTAATTTGGAGAGCATGATTTTGACAAAAGCGAGTAAGTTCATTATAAAATTGTTTTGTGGGGTGAGAATTAAGGTCCCCTATTATACAAATATGATCAGCAGGAGAATCTTGAATAATACTGTGTAACTCCCCTAGGATCATGCAGTAAAGATCAAAATTATTGTTATTTTCCCATGGCATATAAACATTAATTATTAGGATTTTAGAGTTCCCTACTGTCACTTGAAGCAAAAAGCCGGAGCAAAATAATCGCCAACCCCGAAAATAAAATCAGTTGATGGTGCTGGTGATGTAAATTAAGTTGGCGAAATGCGACCACGGACTCTAATTGTTCTTCCTGGGCGGCCCGGAACTGAAAATGAGAGAATAGTAGAAGACCAAAACTATATCTTTATGACAAATGCAAATAATAATAATAATAATAATGGAGGCAAGAGAAGAAAATAAGGAAATATGGAGATGCTACATCAGAAACAACCCGACGGAGAGAGGATATAGAAGAAGATGGTCAACATCTGGAATGAGAGGAATAACACCCCCCCAACGGAGCAGAGGCGGCAGACCAGTAAGGAACAAAAAAGAAAAAGACTGGCTCTCCCCAAAACAGAAAAGAGAAGAACTGGAAAGGGAAATTTCACACTACAACGAATTACAGTCAAAGACCGAACTGAGAGATG
>NC_087208.1:7049206-7073284 GCF_015104395.2 Macrobrachium nipponense | reverse complement strand
TGTGTATTTTTTTGTTGTATTCTACATGAAATTGCACACATTTTTCATATATATACTCCATGTAACACGGCTAATTTAAAATGGTGCAAAAATTATGTCAAAGTAACGAAATAATTTCCGAGATGTGTCACTGATACTTTTTAGTGCGATAAGAAAGAAATTCGAGCTTGCGCGCTTGCGTAACGATTGTAAATAGAACAATGGCTTGATCCGTGAGCTCCCAGCATCCCCCAAGGTGCGTGATTCAAAAATTTTCACCTAGTAGGGCTATAAGTATTTTTCCGCGAATTAAAAAAAAAACTTTTTTTTATCAACGTTTAATACGTCCAATCGGCACCCGGGAGAATATTTATGTCGACGTTTAATACGTCCAATCGGCACCCGGGAGAATATTTATGTCGACGTTTAATACGTCCAATCGGCGGAAGAGGTTTAATATCATAATAGTGTTTCTTGCTTATGAGAAAAGCAATTGATGATGCATTAGTGTCTTACTTATTTAATGAGGTACTGTTTTTTTTTTTTTACCTCGCATGCATTACGTTATTCTTAAGTATAAACGTAAAGTATGTAAATTAGTAGGTACTTGATATGTATTAGTATATGTTTCAACATATTAAGCCTATATCTAGAAAATTTAATGAAGTATTGAAATTAAAGTGACAATAAAGATCTATTTAAGTGAATGATATAAGATTAACAAGTAAATAATAAAAAAACATAGGAAAACAAAATAAGGTATATTAGAAAAAGATGATGTAAATCCTATGTTGATTCTAAACTAGATGCATTTCTAGCTAATTGGCTGTCTAAGCTTTACCTTCTGGGAATGTTATTAGGTCTGTCGAGACTGTTACATGTGAGGCATGGGTGTCAGGTGTTACTGGCACTTCTCTTTCCCAGCTTCCTGCTCTTCCCCATTTTCTATTGTACTAGGAACACTGTCTTCTCATGCTCACCCATGTTGTGTCGTCTCTGGGGAACTGCAGTTTTTGGTGTTTTCCCCAGTTCCTCCTTCAGTAAGCCAGACATATGTTTTGAGGATTGAAGTTCATTCAGCAGAAGAAAGTGGTTTAGTAGAGACTAGGTCTCTGTTATCTTAGGACATTTATGCTCTAAATAATTCTTTGAAGAAACCCATTGTTTCTCTTTCTATTAGAGCATGACTTGATGAGATTTCTAGGGCTATGCAACACAAAGATGCTTTCAGGAAAGGCAGCAATTTCCAGTTGTATTTTAAGAGTTTGCTGGCTAATATGGTTCAGCTGTTAAACCTTCTTCGTCAGAGGTTTAGTTTGTCTTTGCTTATCTTGTTCCTTGAAGAGACGTACGTACTCTTGAGACTGACAAAATGCTTTAGACATGCTAAGATATGCGTTTGTTGAGGTCTCTATGCAGAATTGTTGAAGCTTTATCTTTTGCTGAACCAGCTTGAAGAGAATTTGTGGCACCAACTGAATTTAACATGGGAAGAGTCATCAAAGTTTTGACTTGTAACTTGTGTGGTCAAGGCCATTTCAGATGCTGCAGGCAGATGTTCTCATGTTTATACTAACTCAGTGTTGAAGAAATGAGAATACTTAAGCACCTATCTTTCATCATAGGTTTCTCCTGTATGGGAGGTGTCAGCTGCTTTGGTTTATCCTTTGGGTCACCTTCTAAACCACCTGCATCTTTTTAGAGGAAAAGGAGGACAGAATATTAGAGAATTTTTTAGCCTCAAGTTAGGAGTGAAACGGCCTGCTTCTTCTTTTCCTTCAGATCCTCCAGTTAAAAGATATACCTCTTTCTCACAGGCCTCGTTTCAGCCTGTGTTAGACATATGGAGACTGAACAAAAGTATATTTGTCTGACCTAATTCTTCATGGATTTGTCCAGCATAAGTTTAATGACTTACTAAAAAAATGATTGGATGATTTAGTAGACATGCAAGATACATTTTTCCACATACCAATAGATCTTGAGTTGCTCAAGTTCCTTCGATTTGTATTCAAAGGGAAGGTATTACAGTTCAATGTGATTTGTTCATTTGCATACGGTTCTTCAAGTATTCACAATGAATTTGTTGCCCATGGAATTTGTTTCTCCTGAAACGATTTGTTCAAATTAGCCAACTCTTTTTAGCAGCATTCTGAAAGCCATGGATCTGTTGCCTCATCCCACATGCACAGGGCATGGCTGTTTACACATGTCCAGATGGCCTATTTATCATCAGAAAAATTTGTAGTTGCCATGAAATTCTTTGTTTTATGTTTTTCAGTAAGTTCTACAATGTGTACATATTTGAATATTGATGATTCTATAAATATATGGCTGCCTCTTGGAAAGAATTATAGTATGGTTCAGTCTCAGGATTCAAAAGCTTCATTTGTTATTTATGGAGAGTGTAATGTAAAGCAAAGCAAGTGGCTAAATTCAAATTCCACAGATCAACATAACCAGTCTGCTCTTGAGTTCTGTGTATCTTCCACTTTTGTCCAGGTAATTGAGGGACCCACGCATATTTCTGGTAATAGAGTAATCTTCATATTCACAGGTGTTCTAGTTATTGTCAAGCCAAAGGTCTGAAAATATATAGAAACTTCTGATCATTGCACCATTGAGATGGACATATCTGTCAATCAGTATATTCCTAATACTACTACAGGTAGTCCCTGGTTATTGGCGTGGGTTCCGTTCTTGGCTGGGTGTTGATAAGCGAAAGCCGCCATTATCCAAAACTCCGCAATTTATAGTGCTTACGGCACCAAGTTTCAGTTAATGGCACCTCAGTTAGGTACATTATGGTGCCATAACTCTGTTATCAGCACCTTATGGCACCGATAACCAAAACTCGTCCCTTATGGCGCAAGACAAGCACCATAAAAGTGAATCTCCATGAACGGAGACCGCCGATAACAGGGGACTGCCTGTATTCCATTCCTAATATGACCACCATTGGAGAAAAGGTCTCACTGAAATCTAGAGCCTATTGGGATTGCTTTTTTGAAGCTTGTCTGGCACTTCGTATTTCAGATGCTGATGGATATTTTAATAAGGTATGTCCCTGGAAAGGTCATCAAATTTAGGACAAATGACCAGCCATGGTGATGGATATAATAAAGATGTCCCCTGGAAAGGTCATCAAATTTAGGACAAATGACCAGCCATGGTTTGATGATATATGTAGACAAGCATACCGTGACAAACAGGCTAAATTCAACACATGGAGACGAAATCATTCAAATGAGAATTACACATTTGTATTGAGTCTTCCCCTCCCATGCTGCAAATAGAGTTTACCATACAGCCAAGAAAAATGAGTCATTCCTTGAAGGGGACACTTGAAGGAATTACTCCGCTTCGTCTGTGGTGGACCAATTTGGCATCTTTGGGTCAGGTTCACCTTCCATTCCACCACTAACAGATGATGGTAGATTGGTTACTGGCCCTAGGGAAAATGCTGAACTGCTTCATTGAGCTTTTAAAGCTAAACAATCAGCTCCGAATAATATTTGTTGACAAAGAATCTTTGTGGATGAATGCAATCTTAGTAATATGTACAGAATGGTATATCTTCATACTGCAGTAACTGTAGGCCAATTTCTATTATCCCTGTGCTCTCCAAAGTTGCTGAAAAATTTACTTTTAAGCCACTTTGTAAGTATGTGGAATATAAAGGATTGTTAACTGATAGTCAGTATGCATATAGATGGCTGTCAGGTACCTGCAAAGCTCTTTTAGACTTGATAAGGGTTTTGAGTGCAGAGTAATGCAAATTGATATTAGTGCTGCTTTCGATTTAGTAAATCATATGGCACTTATAAACTTCATAATCTTGAAGTGTTCATACAGTTAACCCTCTGTATTCGCGTTCTTGAGATTAGTGGACTCGCCTATTCGCAGATTTTTCTTTGGACCATATCTACCCATTACTCGTGGGAAATTCGCCTATTTGCGTGTTTTTCCAACAATAAATATTCACTAATTGGTGTATTTTGATGTTATTTTCATGACTAAATACATTTTTGATACAAAAATGGTTTACTAATTCTCAAATATTAATATTGATTAATACTGTATTTGTAAGTTTAATCAGATTAAATGATATCATATAATAATAATAATTCTCTCTCTCTCTCTCTCCTCTCTCTCTCTCTCTCTCGCTCTCTCTCGTCTCTCTCCTCTCTCTTTCTCTCTCTCTCTCTCTCGTTCTCTCTCTCTAGTCTCTATCTCTCTCTTCTCTCTCACTGAGATGAGAGAATTTTTATGGGACATGTATGTATATGTTTATTAATATTTTCAAATAATAATAATAATAAACCTGTAATTGCAAAATTCAGATGTGATAGTATTTTAAAACAATACAATAATCTTTCCATTTCACTCTTTTGAATAATGATAACTTTCTCTCTCTCTCTCTCTTCTTTTCTTTCCTTCTTACTGAGATGTATGTTTTACGTATGATAAATAAATGATTTACTAATTTTCAAATATTAAAATTAATGTAAATAACAATAATATCAAGTCATTAAAGAAGGTACTGTAGTGAATTAGTAAGATTTTAGTTTACAAATTAAAAAAATTATGTAAGAATGAAGGAGAATCCAATTCCACTCTGCTTTCTTTTTAGATTCAGGTAGTAAGCTGAGGTCCAGAGCTGTCAAATATGCCAAGTACTAATGTGATAGGAGGGGAACAAATGTGTTGTGTTGCCAATTAAACGTTCATGTAATCTCTCTCTCTCTCTCTCTCTCTCTCTCTCTCTCTCTCTCTCTCTCTCTCTCTCTCTCTCTCTCTTAGATGAGATAATTTTTATGGTAGTACGTGTATTTATAGTGCGTATGTTTAATGTTTTCAAATAATAATAATGATAATAATACGTACGTATAACTGTAATTACAAAATTCATATGTGATAGTATGTATTTTAAAGGAATACAATAGTCTTTCTATTTCACTCTTTTAAATAAGGATAATCTTCCCCCCCCCCCCCCCCCACGAGATATGTATATGTTATAGTGGTATTTATGACCGTAATAGAGCAATAGATATACTCTACTTAGATTTCCAAAAGGCCTTTGACCAAGGCCCACACAAGAAACTGATGACAAAAGTTAGAACTAGGAATTGTAGAAGAATCAGCAGACTGGGCTGAAGACTGGCTAACTTGTAGAAAACAGGAGACTGTCCATTCTGAAGAATCAGAATGGACAGATGTAACAAGTGGAGTTCCCAGGGTTCTGTCCTTGGCCCCCTCTTATTTTTGATATACATTAATGACTGATGTAGACTTAACTAGCAGGATATCCAAATTTGCAGATGACACCAAACTAGGTGTTAATGTAGCAGACCCAGATGCAGTAGAAAGTTTAGGAAATTGTCTAATGAGAATAGGAGAATGGTAAAAAAGATTGCAAATGCCTTTCGACGTAGATAAGTGCAAAGTGTTACAAATAGGAACAAACAACCCTCATGCACATTACATGCTGCCTGGGAATGACATAAATAGTGTAGAACAAGAGGAGGACCTTGGAGTCATTATTACCAAGGACTTAAATTCCACAAAACACTGCATAAAAGCTGAAAAGAAGGCACAGAAACTAGTGGGATACATAAAGAGGTAGTTCAAATACAGAAACAAGGAAACAGTGCTGTAGCTCTACACATCAATAGTTATACATAAAGAGGTAGTTCAAATACAGAAACAAGAAAACAGTGCTGTAGCTCTACACATCAATAGTTAGACCCCATCTTGAATATCAGTACAGTTTTAGTCACTAACACTAAGTAAAGACATAAATAGATTAGAAGCAGTACAAGCAAGAGCCACAAAGTTAATTCTATCCATCAGGCAAATAGGCTACCTAACATGACTAGAGAGCTTGAACATGTATGGTTTAGAAACACAACAATTGAGAGGAAAACTAATAGAAATATTTAAAATACTGAAGGGCATAACAAAACTAGACAGTAACCTATTTACATTAAACGAAAACCAGACAAGAAATAATGGATGGAAACTAGAGCTGAAGAGATACAACACATCCCACTGTGGGAACTTCTTTACATACAAGATATGTGACACATGGAATAAACTACCACTAAAAGTTGTAAACAGCAACAGAGTGGAAGAGTTTAATAGAAAGCTAGACAAAATCATTAGAACACTGTGAATGCACAGTAAAACCTGCTCCTACAGATAAGTGAGACCATGATGTCTCCTTGGATGGACTAACAAGTCTTTGAGACATCATAATCCTTGTAACGCCTTGTAAATCTTTCCCTCTGTTTTGGCTGGAAGCGTTAGAAGTGCATTACATATCTTAAGAGTACTGTTACAGTTTATGATAAAATAATAATTTACGGTACTAATTTTCAAATATAATATCAAGTTAACGAGATTAAAGAATAACAGTAAAATCTCTCTCTCTCTCTCTCTCTCTCTCTCTCTCTCTCTCTCTCTCTCTCTCTCTCTCTCTCTCTCTCTCTCATACTTATGTATGTTTATTTTTTGTAGTATAAATAAATGATTTACCTAATGAATATTTTCAAATATGTATTAATAAGATTAATAAAAAGAAATGGCAGTTCCCAGTCTTTTTAACCACTTTGAGAAAGGTGGACTGGGGAGTTAATGACAGTTTGATATAGTATTGGCAGAGGAGGAGGAGTTGGAGGTAAGGAGTTTCTCTCTCTCTCTCTCTCTCTCTCTCTCTCTCTCTCTCTCTCTCTCTCTCTCTCTCTCTCTCTCTCTCTTCATTATTATTCTCTATATATCTCAGAAATAATTCATAATTTCACTCTTGATGGTCAGATATATGATGTTGCAGATTCATTCTCTAACATCTCTTCTCTCTCTATCTCCTCTTCTCTCTCTATCTCTCTCTCTATCTCTCTCCTCTCCTCTTCTCTCTTCTCTCTCTCTCTCTCTCTCTCTCTCTCTCTCTCTCAAAGATTAACACAGTAATAGTATAGTATTAGGTTTGAGGCAGGATGTTATTTAACCCTCAGGAGTAGTAATACAGTGGTACCTCGAGATACGAAAGGCTCAACTTTCGAAAAACTCGAGATACGAAAGCCAATGCGAAAAATTTAACGGCTCTACATACGAAAAGTTTTCAAGATACGAAAGGTTTCTGAAAGTCCGAGATTTGCCCTGATAACAATTTTGAAACTCGCGCCGCGAGCCGCCATCTTAGAACTAGTAGACTCGCCACCATCCTCCTGCTCTCCCATTTGTTCCTGATGCTGGTCACTGCCATGAGATCCTTCTCTCCTATTGGACAGCATCCCTCCCATCATGCATCTTATACATACGTGGTGGTGTGCCTACCTCGGCCTCTTCGTACCAACATCTTTATCGTACGCACGCGGCATTCGTTCGGTCCAACGATTTCATTTAGTAACGTAAATTCGTTAGTGATTTTGTTGCAGTACTATTATCGTGTTATGCGAAAACTTTATTGTGTAACTTGCACGTAAATTACGTACAAGATAACGTAGTCATGGGTCCCAAGAAAGTTGAAATTCACGGAAGAAGCACATGCTCTCTTTGAAGACGAAGATGGAGATCATCAAGAAGTACGAAGCTGGTATGCAATTGAGTGTGATCGCAAAGGAATACGGCCGTAATCCGTCGACAATAGGCACCATCCTTAAACAGAAGGATGCCATCAAAGCAGCTACACCGTCGAAGGGCATCACTATTTTGTCCAGCAAGAGGAGCCACGTGCACGACGAGATGGAACGGCTGCTCCTCGTCTGGATAAAAGACAAAGAAATCGCTGGCGATACGGTAACGGAGACAGCAATCGCCCACAAGGCCAGCAGTATTTTCAGCTATTTGATTGCGCAGGCGGAAGACGAGGGAGGGGAAGGGACTTCAACGCCAACCCCAGAGTTCAAGGCTTCGCATGGCTGGTTCAAGAAATTCCGTAAACGGACTGGCATCCATTCGGTGTTGCGTCATGGGGAGGCTGCCAGCTCGGACACGAAAGCAGTCGAAGCATTTAAGAAAACTTTCAACGAGATGATGACCAAGGAAGGCTACAGTTCTCAGCAGGTTTTCAACTGTGATGAGACTGGCCATTTTTGGAAAAGAATGCCTCGTCGGACGTACATCACGGAGGAAGAGAAGAAGCTACCCGGGCATAAGCCTATGAAAGACAGGCTTACGCTTGCACTTTGTTCGAATGCCAGTGGGGATTGCAAGATGAAGCCCCTACTGGTGTATCATTCTGAGACTCCTCGAGCCTTCAAGGCCCACAAAGTGCTGAAGGAGAAGCTTCCAGTGATGTGGAGGGCTAATGCAAAAGCCTGGGTAACGAGGCTTTTGTTCACCGAGTGGGTAAATCTGTGTTTCGGCCCGACAGTGAAGAAATTTTTGGATGAGAAGCGCCTCCCCCTGAAATGTCTGCTGGTGTTCGACAATGCCCCTCCACACCTTCCTGACCTCGAGGAAGATATCCTAGCAGAGTATTCCTTCGTTAAGATTCTTTATCTTCCGCCCAACACCACCCCTCTCCTCCAGCCCATGGACCAGCAAGTGATAGCAAACTTTAAGAAGCTGTACACGAAACATCTTTTCAAGAGATGTTTCGACATCACCGATACCACAAACCTCACCTTGCGTCAATTTTGGAAGGAGCATTTCGACATCGTCATTTGTATCCGACTTATCGACCAAGCTTGGCAGGAGGTTTCGAGGCGAACCTTGAATTCCTCGTGGAGGAAACTCTGGCCTGATGCTGTATCCGCCCGAGACTTCGAGGGATTCAATGTGGGCGAAGCTGGTGCTGCAGAGTCTGAAACAGTTGGTGATCCCGAAACTGTTTTGGAACCAGATCTTGACGAGATCGTTGCACTCGGCAAGTCCATGGGGCTGGTCATCGACGAGGACGACATCAACGACCTTCTCGAGGAGCACCAAGAGGAGCTTACGACGGATGACCTGAAGGAGTTGGAGGCCATGCAACATAACGTCGTTCAAGAGGAGTTCTCTAGCAGCGGCGAGGAAGAGGAGGAGGACCCTATGACAACGGCAGAAATTAAGGATGTTCTAGCCGATTTTCATAAAGTGCAATCGTTTATCGAAAAAAGACACCCCGAAAAGGTTCACACAGGTCGTATGCTTGCGCAGTTCGATGACGTTTGCCCGAGTCGTTTCAGGAACATTGTGAAAAGTAGGTAGAAGCAATCTTCCTTGGATCGTTATTTTTAAAGAGGCCTTCAGCATTAGCAGGAGTAAGGAAAAAGGAAGAACCAAGTGATAAAAAACAGAAAGTTGAAAGCAAAAAGGAAGAACCAAGTGATGAAAAAAAGAAATTTGAAAGCAAAAAGGAAGAACCAAGTGATAAACAGAACGTTGAAAGTGGTGATGAAGTTGAAATTCTGTAAAAAAAAAAAAAAAAAAAAAAAAAAAAAAAAAAAAAAAAAAAAAAAAAAAAAAAAAAAAAAAAAAAAAAAAAAAAAAAAAAAAAAAAAAGCTATGTAAAAGTAAAAAAAAAAAAAAAAAAATAAAAGTTAAAAATAAAAAAAAGAAAAAAAATTATAATTTTTAGTTTTTTGTAAAGTTAAGTGTTACAGTTTTGTTAATGTGTTTCGAAATTTTAGTTTTAGTTTTCCTTGAATTTTTTATGTGTTTTCGTAAAGTACGTACATACGTTATCTGTCGTTTGTCCTCCTCATCCTCTGCCGCCACTTTCGGAGATAGCCTCACTTGAAAGGTAAGCTTCCACATTTTACTTACAGTATATTTCTTGTTACCATGTACACTAATATACACTTTATTTACAGGTTATTTTGCATTTTGTTATTAATTTAAGTATTGAATGGTCCAAATTGTTGTAGTATTTCATTGTTTATAGGTCAATTTAGCTTTATTATGAAATTTACTGGGGTGTTTTTGGAGGGCTTGGAATGGATTAGCCATTTTACATATAAAATGTGGTCCAAGATACGATAACCTCATGATACGAAAGGCGCCTCGGAACGGAATAATTTTGTATCTCGAGGTACTACTGTAACAGGATTGGGGTGGTAGACAGATTGATCCTGTAGAGAATCAATATTAAGTGCCATTGATTTAGAAAGAATCAGTCAGGAAAGAGGTGCCAATACTTCTATAACCCATAAATTCACTAATAGCAATTTTTACCCAGGCTAAAATCACGAATCTGGCATCTCAGGACTTCAGTTCTGCTTGTGACTTCAAGGGAGAATGGACTGCATCTGTCTCACATGACATCTTTTTGTAGATTTGCTCTTAATTATACCAAGGGGCTGCTGTTAGTTTTTGTTCTTGTCTTTTATGATAGTATGTTGGGTGTAAATGTAATTTTGCAAAGGGAAGTGCAAAGAAATATTTTAGAAAAAATGTGTACAAATAAAAAGGTTACTGAATCTTCGTTCTCGGTAAATTTACGTAAATAGTTTTCAACAAGTATGCTAAGAATTTGTTACTGATTTTATTTCTTATCTTTTGATATTGTGTGAGCTGTAATTGTAATTTTACAAAATAAAATAAAATTATTTATTAGAAAAAACATTTGTAAGTTGATAAAATAAATTTATTTATGTATTAGACAACTGATGTATAACCATAAAATTTACGATTATCTTGTAAAAGAGGCCACACAAAGGGTTAGTCATTTCAACTTCTTATGGAAGGTAGGGAAAGTTTTTTAGAATTTATTTTCTTTCACCATGTGCATTTACTTATCTTCCTCTTTCTGTTGATGTGCTTTTTTCGTTAATTGGCTACACTCATTATCCTGCCTGAGGGGCTGCATATTGATTTTTTTACCTGTTCACTAAGGGTTAACTATTCGCTGGGGTCTGGTATGCATCCCTCACAAGTACGGGGGTCCACTGTATATGTTTTAGGATTACTTCAAGATTTCCTTACAGGTTGGCAGCAGCAAGTTTCTTTGACGGAATCTTTAATGAACAAAGACCTTTTGTGTCTGGAGTTCCACAGGGTAGTGTTCGTGGTCCAATATTATTTTTGTTGTACACAAGCAATATGGTTGTCAGCCTGGAAAATAAGATTGTACAGTATGCTGATGTTTGATGGTGCTGCACTTGTTGGTATAATAAAGTCTCCATTTTTGAGAAATGTAGCTATGATCAGCCTCAATTGGGACATAGACCGGATCAAAGAATGGTGCAGTTGATGGTGTATGAGGCTGAACTCCAATAAAACAAAAACATTGTTTAGTAGATCTTGTACTGATTTTCCACACCATCCTCCTCTTCAGGTGGTTGGGACTTTGCTGACTGAGTCTGAAGCTTTAACTATTCTAGGTGTAACTTTTGATTAGCATCTAACATTTGAGGAACATCTAATGAAAGATTCAGCTGTATTCGGTACCAGGTCAGCAGAGCCACCACAAACTTATCCCTTTCGGAGCAACAGACAGAGGAGGAGCTATAGACCAAGATCTAGCACCCATTTTATGCCACAAAGTATTGAAAAATCCTCTTCCACATCATTAGCTAGAAAATGAGGACAAGGTCCTTTGCACTCAGGTAAGTGCAAGACTGCTTTTTTGGGAGCACTGGGAGAAGAGGGGTGCAAGCTCTGGGTTATAAACGCTCTGAAGGAAGGTTATCTTTACCTTTCATCCAGAAGCCTCCCTTACCAGCACGCCTGTCGCATTGACAACTTACTCTACTCAACAGGTTTTGAGAGAGAGAGGTTTGTAGCCCTGTCGCAAGGAGTTGTATCTCTCATAGAAAAAGAGGCGATAGAGAGAGTCAAGGACATTTATTCTCCAGGGTTCTACAGCAGGCTGTTTGTGGTTCCCAAATTGTGAGGAGGCTGGAGGCCTGTACTAGGTGTAAGCTCTTTGAATGTATTTGTCCAAAGGACAAAATTCAAAATGGAAACAAACCAAGCAGTGCTAGCATCCATTCGCCAGGGTGATTGGATGGCTTCAATAGATATACAGGATGCATACTTTCATGTCCCAATCCACCCAGACTCGAGAAGGCGTCTCAGGTTTGTTTTCAAGGGCAAGGTTTTCCAGCTCCATGCCCTGTGTATCAGTCTGTCGACAGGTATTTACCAGAGCCCTTGCGCCCCTTGCAAAGTGGCTCCATTAAATGAGAATAAAAATCTCCCTTTTCCTCAATGATTGACTCCTACAGTCCAGCTCGAAGGAAGTATGTGCGAGGGTCTATGAAGAACTTCATTTGGCTCAGGATTTGGGCCTTCTAATAAATGTTCAAAAGTCACAACTATCTCCTCTGGAGATTCAATATGTTTCTTGGGATAATGATAAACTGTTGAGTTTTTTGGACTTTCCCAGTCCCGAAAGGAATAGTCCTGCCTGAGGAAAGTGAATGAGACCTTGACTCTCAACAAACGTTTGGCCTACAGGTGGCTGAGCCTTTTGGGTATCCTATCTTCTGTGGAACAGCTTTTCTCCCTAGGGAGACTTCGCATGAGACCACTACAATTTTACTGAAAAGCCAGCAGGAACAGAAAGAAATTCTCTCATTCATTCATGTTCCCGATAACAGCGGAGATAAAGAAAGACATTCAATGGTGGAACTACAGAAGGAAACTATCGGAAGGAAAGTTTCTTCTCCCTCCAAACCCCAACCTAGAATTCTTTTCAGATGTGTCAGATCTAAGATGGGGAGCTCTGTAAGGGAGCAAAGAAGTCACTGGGATATGGTCCATATAACAGAAAGCTTGGCATATAAATTTAAAAGATTTAAAGACAATTCATTTCGACCTTCAATTCTTTTAGTCAGAGGTATGCAGCAAGACAGTGACAGTCCATAAAGACATCTGCACTTTCAGAGACAGGTCCTCCCTATGAAGTGGACCCTGGACCCTCTAGTATGCTTAGACTTCTGAAGATGTGGGGGAGAGCCAGTACTGGACCTTTTCGCAACTTCCAGAAACTATCATTTCCTGTTGTACTGCTCTCCGCTGCCAGATCCTCTAGCAGGGGCAACAGATGCCATGTTACAGGACTGGACAAACAAAGATCTTTATGCTCTTCCCCCATTCAGTATGATCAGACAGGTACTGCACAAAATTTGGACCCACACAAACGTCTCAATGATTTTAATAGCACATTTTTGGCCAGCAAAAGAGTGGTTCCCATACCTACTTGAACTGCTTTCGGATTTTCTGAGGTTACTTCTACATTTCAGGTGGTTCCATCAAACCCTGTATTCTGTGGTCCTTACAGGTTACAAACTGTCAGGAGACTGCTCAGAAAGAAGGGCTTTTCAAAAGCAGCTGCTGACTCTATTGCTAAGTGTAGGAGACTATCCTCAGATAAAGTCAATCAAGCAAAGTGGATGATCTTCAGAGCTTGGTGCAGAAATAATAATGTCCCCTCTACTCAAACTTCTATATCAGAAGTAGCTGTCTTCCTGCTATATTTCAGAACAAATAGAAATCTTTCCACTTCTACTATTAAAGGGTACAGAGCCATGTTAAACTCTTTATCCCATCATAGAAGAGCAGACTTGTCCACCCTATGAATTAGGATTTATTAGACTTAATTAAAAAATCATTTGATGCTTCCAAAGTAAAGGGAATTCTATCAGTATCATGAAACCTAGATATTGTTCTTAAGATAATTATCCAGTTCCCGTTTCGAACCCTTGCAGTTGATCTCCCTGAGAGATTTGACGAGGAAGACTCTAATCTTGGTAGCCTTAGCTACAGCGAATAGAGTCTGTGAAATTCATGCTCTGGATAGAGGAGTAGAATTTGGCCAAGGGAATGCAGTGTGTTCATTTTCCATAGGGTTCCTGGCTAAGAACAAGACCCCGTCTAAGCCCTTTCCTCAAAGAACTCTGTCTGGTAAGGGCTCTTAAGCATTATTTAAATAGGACAAAGGAAATTCAAAGGACATTGAACAGCCTTTGGTGTTCAATAAAAAATCCTTCACGGCCTCTGTCAAAAAAATGCATTAACATTTTTTTCTCGGGGACCTTATGCTATCAGACTCACACTCTTTAGTAGGGGAAGAGTTGTTACCACTATACAAGATCAAACCTTATGAAATACAAGAACTATCCAATTCATTAGCATTCAATAACAATAAATTCCTTACTTTTGTCTTCCTTGCACCTTTTGGAAGTGTAAGTTGTTATTTGCAACACATTACTTAGGGATGTTGAAACATTTTATGATGAATGTAGTACTTTGGGTCCTTTACATGTGGCTGGTGTGGTGTTTGTTGTGTCATTAATGCCATGTAGGATTTTTTGGAAACTGCTGCAGTCACATGTGAGTGGGATTGTCTACACTTGGGCAGTAGTCAGGTGTTGTGGAGGCAGGGTGTTGTGCCCCAGGGGTCAGTGGTTGAGAGTTTGTGGCGAGGGACCTTTCCCTTTTCCCTCTATTTTCCTTATTGGTTGGTGAGTTGGGTCTTGAAGGTCATCCATTACGCAGTCTGAGGGAGCTTGCAAAGTGAGTTGAGCAGTCTGAGGGAGGTTGCAAGGTGAGTTTAATTACAAGCTATCTAGGCCTATTCCAAGAAAGTATGGCGTCTAAAATTACAATGGACATGATTAAGCCATTCACCGGCGAAGGAGACGTATCCATTGTGTCTAGAGGGTGATGCTCTAGTACTTTATTTGGAGATAAATGATGAAGACCAGGAAAATGCAGTGAAAATCAGGAAGAACTGAAAGTAGCATTTACTGGTGATGCATCTCTGCTTTTGGAAAACTGGTTCAGATGAAGTGGACAGGAGAACCAGTTGATGTGTATACCAATGAGATTAGGAGGCTGGCCAGTTTAGCTAAGTTTGATAAGATTGGTTTAGAAAATGTGGTGAAACTAACTTTTGTCAATGGTTTCCAGATAATATTAGTGTTGCTTTACAGCAAGTGCCAAATGTGATGATGATGGCAATGAGTGAATTGCTCAATCATGCTAGGATTTTGTCATCTAAACAGCAAGGTGGTGTGGTAGCTGTGACTGTTAGCAAGAATGGAGAAGGAGGTTGTGGTGGGAAACCTGAGAATAGGGCTAGGCCTATCCAGTTTAAGGGTCAATGTTTCCGATGTGGTGGCCCTCATATAATAAAAGACTGTAAAGAGACACAGGTGAGATGTTTTAGGCGTAATAAAATTGGCCATATTGCCAGTCATTGTCAAGAACAGGTTGCGGAAAACGAGTAAGGGGTGACTGCTGCGCCTGTAGCCACCCTTGTGATGATAGAAAGGCGCACCTTGATACACTGCCTATTATTGATGTTTGGATTGGTAAAGAGCCTGCAAAGGGACTTGTGGATAGCAAAAGGACTTGTGGATACAGGCTGCTCTACATTGGTGGTACATTCCAGATATGTGCCCAAGTGTAGAGGTGAGGTGTATATCAGTGCTTTTGATGGGAGTGATATTAAGTGTAAAGTTGCAGAATGGGTGAAGATAGGTGTGAACGGTGAATGTGTAACCATGAGGGCTGTGGTGTCGGATCAGCTGGTTAATGGTATTAATGTAGTGTTAGGAGTCGATGTCATTGACCACATGGGAGGTGTCACAGTGACCCAAGGCAAGGTATGTTTTGGTGCCTTTGGTGTTGCTTCAGTTAGTCAAGAAATTGAACATAGACTTAGTGGTGAGAGTGATGACGGTTGTCCAGCAGTTGTTATTGAAGACCCCAGACTTTCATGCAGTATTTGATGGACAGAAATGGAAGGTCAGGTGGTTTTGGAAAAACAATGAACCTGTGATATTGATGAATAAAATAAGTTATGATAAAAAGCTTGAGGGTTGGAAGAAGGAAGAATTTGAGAAGGAAGTGGACAGGTGGATTGCTGAAGGGATTTTAGTTCCATGGAAAGAAGTTAAAGAAGGTATCATTCCTCTAATGGCGGTGGAACAGCCAACAAAGAATAAGGTGAGACCAGTGCCTGATTTTTGGGAACTTAATGTGAATGTCAAGTGTCACACTGGTGATGATGTGACTGACATATGCAGTGAGACACTACGTGAATGGTGACAGACAGGTGAGAATGTGTCCTTTGTGGATTTCAAGTTAGCCTACCTACAGTTGAGCGTTGATGAAAAATTGTTGCCATATCAACTAGTGAACTATAAGGGCCAGACATTTTGCCTTACGAGATTGGGATTTGGGTTGAACTCAGCACCATGGGTTATGTTTAAGATACTGAAGAATGTATTGAGTAAGGATGAAAAAATCAAGGGAGCAACCAGTTCATATGTAGATGACATTCTTGTGAACGAATCAATAGCTTCTGCTGATGAGGTAATTAGAAACTTAAATACATTTGGGTTGATAACAAAGTCCCCTGAGTCACTCGATGGAGGAGCTGCTTTGGGATTGCAACTGCTAAGAGTTGGAGGAGAGTTGATGTTTCGGAGAGGTAATAATGTGCCTGAAGTTACAGATATGCTTACAAGGAGGTAATTGTTTTCAGTTTGTGGTACATCAGTGGGCCATTATTCCATAGCTGGATGGCTAAGAGTGCATGCAGCTACATTAAGAGAAGAGCCTCAGGAGCACCTTGGGAGAATCCTGTTGGTGACCAGTCCATGTTGATGATTAAAGAGTTAATTGAGAGAGTAAAGTTAGACGATCTTGTGAGGAAATTGGTGTGTGCCAGGTGTGAGTATGCTGTTGTGTGGTGTGGTGCCAGCAAAATTGCTATGGGTGTAGTTTTAGAGATAAATAGCAAGGTTATTGAGGATGCTGCTTGGCTTGGAAAAAAGGATGATTTCAATCACATCAATGTTGCCGAACTAGAATCTGTTTTGAAAGGGGTAAATGTGGCCATTAAATGGGGTCTTGAGTCAATAGAGCTGAGGACTGAATCTGCAACTGTGGGAGCATGGTTGAAATCTGTAATAAGTGCTGAGAACTGTGTTCACACACAGGAAGCTGTAGAAATGATGATCAAGAGACATTTGGGAACATTGAAGGAACTGATTAGAGTTTGGTTTGAATATTGTTGTTCAGATGATGCCTACAGAGAAGAATAAAGCTGATATTCAGATGAGAGTCAAGAAGAGTTGGTTGGCAAGCAATGAAGTCGAGCATGCACATCTCTGTGAAGGTGCTGTAGTTGATCTAACAGAGTTGCATAATAAACACCATACGGGAATTGACAGAACACTATATTTAGCCAAGAAGTTGGACCCTGAAGTTTCCAGAGAATGTGTGAAGAAGGTAGTGCAGTGTTGTGATGATTGTCAGTCCACTGATCCTGCTCCTGTGATGCACAAAGGAGGCGAATTAAGTGTTGAAAGAAACTGGCAGCGCTTAGCTATTGATGTTACTCATTACAGACAGATACCCTATTTATCAGTGGTTGACTGTGGTCTAGGTTGTTTCGCAATATGGAGGAAGTTAGAGAGAGAAGATATCTGCTGAGTTGAATAATATCCTTTTGGAAAAAGGGCTAGTTGATGAACTATTATTGGATAATAGTACAGCATTTAGGAGATAAAGTCTTGACTTGGAACATTGTTAAGGCGTTTCAGGCTGTTTATTGATCAGGAGGAAATGGAATAGTTGAAAGGCACCATTGGACCATCAAGGCTATTGCAGAGAGGGGAGGAATTAGTCCTACTGAAGTAGTACTCTGGAACAATAGCACACCAAGGTCCGGGCAGGATGAATCATCTGTTCCACAGCATGCAGTGTACAGATATGAATGGAGATAACCTTTAGGAGTCTCCAAAGGAGCAGATACCAGCCAAGACATGCCCCTTTCAATTAAGCTGGGAGAGGAGGTGTGGGTGAAGCCCCCAGATGCCCGTTGTACTACTCAATGGCACAAAGGGATGGTTATTCATGTGAACTCCTTGAACAACATTTCCGTGGATGGAATGCCGAGGCATGTGTTGGATGTGTGACCAGTTGTAGTTCCAGCTTCCCTATCTAGTGGCTCAAGCAAAATGTCAAGTGATGATTCACTTTCCGAAGAATGGGTGAAACCACAAGTGAGTGGTCAAAGTGAAACGGGAGAATCAGCGTCCACTGAGAAATAGGAGACCTCCTGTATGGATTGCTGATTATGTCTGATTAAGTTGTGTGTGTGTGTATGTGTGTGTGTGTGTTTTGATCTTAAGATCATGTGGGTGTGTTGTGTCATTAATGTGATTTAGGATTTTTTGGAAACACTTGTTGCAGTTACATGTGAGTGGGATTTTCTACACCTGGGCAGTAGTCAGACAGTTGTTGTGGCGGTAGGGTGTTGTGCTTCGGGGCTCTGTGGTTGAGAGTTTGTGGCGAGGGACCTTTCCCTTTTTCCCTTTATTTTCTTTGTTGGTTGGTGAGTTGAATCTTGAAGGTCATCCATTACTCATTCTGAGGAAGCTTACAAAGTGAGTTGAGCAGTCTGAGGGAGCTTTCAAGGTGAGTTTAACTAGTGTTGGGGGAGGAAACATAGGAAGCTTTTTCTTTCCTTTCATCTCTTCGCCTTGCATTTGGTGTCAAGTTCTAAAGAGAGTCTGGGAGTACTGTGCACATGGAGTACACTCCAGTCTTTTGATAGTTGGGTAATGGTTTTAACAATTCATTCAGTGATTTTATCCTGGTTGTATTGTCTGGTACTGTGCCTTCTGCAGGGGCATCTTGTATCCTTTGGGTAGCTAAAGGCATTTAACCATGTGATAAAGGCACTCACTAAAGTAATATGTGCATCAAGGCCATACTGCCTTGCCCCTACACGATAGGATGAGCACCAACCAGAGGCAGTATTTACCTGCTCTGCTCTCTTATCAAGTAAGAGTACAATAAGCATTATATTTATTGAAGGTCCACAATGATAATAGTGTGAACCTTCAATCATAATCAGTCTCGACATCGAGAAAAACTGTCCCAAACATTATAGTCGAACCTCTGTTTTTGTATGCCTCTCTTTTTGTATGTTTTGGTTTTCTTTGAGTGTTTTCTACAAAATTTTGTCTCTGTTATTATACGTTTCCTTGGTTGTCATACATTCAGAAGTGCTCTATCTGGGGCCTAGAGCGTGACCGGGCCCAGTACCAAGTGCCCAAACAAAGTATCCCACCTTCTCTCGTGACACATTCTGCTTTTGTGTTCGTTGTTTTTGTGCTTTTTTGTTCGAGTGCAACTGCTAAATAAGCCATCATAGGGCCATAGAAAGTTCCAAGTGCTAGCCTTATGTAAAAAAGGCGAGAAACACAGAATTTAAGAAAGAACTTGTAGCAAAGTTTTGGAGGAAGTTGCATGCCAATCTCAGTGAGGAAATGCCTTCAGAAAGTGCTGTTGTTAGTGAAGTTAAGGCCAATAGAGGCTGGTTTGAAAAATTCAGATAACAAATGGGCATACATAATGTGCCTACTTTAGGGATTAAGGACATGTTTGCAAAGTGGAATTATGTAAAAAAAAATTTGTGGAGAATTATTTTCCCAACAAAGAAGTTGTAATCTATGTCTCCAACATGTTTAATGACAATGCCATATTTAACTTTAGGAAAATTTTAAAGAAATGCCAGAAACAAATGTGTCTGGACAGTTTAGTTGTGCGACAAGGGTCTAGTAACTCTCAAACTGGTCCTAGTGCCATTAAAAAATTAAGAGGGGAAGTAACCTCAGATAGGCCCTTGATACCAGGAAGTCCTGGAGGGAGATTCCCCCTTCCAAACAGTAACCTCTCCTCCTTCCTCTCCCCTCCTCTCCATCTTTCATATGCTAACATTCGTTTTCCATAAAGGTAAGTGATGTAAAATGTCTATTTATTCATTTCATTAATCATTTATATTTATTTTTCATTGTTTTCTGTATGTAAAACTCTTTATTCCCTATAAAATGTATTTTTTGTTTATATTTTTGGGGGTGTGGAATGCATTAATTCTATTTACATTATTCCTTATGGGAATTATTGTTTTGGTTTTCGTACGTTTTGGATTTCGTAGGAGGTTTGGAACGGATTACAGGGGGCCCTCGGTTAGCGGCAGGGGTTCCGTTCCTGCCCGCAGACGCTAAGCGATTTTAAAGCCTATGGCCGCTGCACACCTTTCGAAATTCTAGACCAGTCAAACGGCGCCGTAATCCTGCAATGGCTCAATAAGTAAAATTATATTTATGCAGTATAGTACTACTATAGAATTTAATGTACAGTACATTATAGTATTATACATACTGTAAAGTGAAGAAAGGCTAGCTTTAATCCTTTGGGTGTCTAGAGTATGTAAAGGTATAATAAGGTTTTATACAGTGTACAGGTAGCTGTAGTGTTCAAATTACGATAATTCATCTTATGATAATCCAATTTTATGAGAGACCAAATTACAAAAGCCTAACTTTATCCCATCTTCTAGTTACATAAGTTCAAAAACAGCAAAAGAGAATGATGAAAGTATGGTTTTAATGTTATACTTGTTGCGTAAACTTGTACAGCCATGAACAACCGAACGAGAAACAACTTTTTTTTCTAAGTACAACCGAATTGGATAACATCTGTTTGGCTGGTATTCCAATCATTGTACTATAGTACACTATTACCGTAGTTGTTATAATTGATGTTATTTATAATAGAACTGAGATATCTTAATGTAATAACTTTATTCACTTTAGATCAAAGATCTATCGGGAAATATACTGTTAAATTTAAACCTAGTTATAACTGAAGCTGAGAAAACTGTTCAAGCTGCTAATGACTATTATTGTGCATCGGCAACAAGGATAAAACTCCAGTAAACTTATGCCACATCAAACACAACCGTAGATAAAATTGAGATAAAATCATTTTAATCAAAACTTCTGTGCTTGAAAGACATTTTACTGTTGGTTTCACGCTGATATAAGATAAATACCGTAAAGTTCGTATTACGATGATATAAAGGAAAATTGCGAATGGAATCATGTAATTTTTTTTACGCAATAAACATGCTCTAATGTAATCTGTTAACGAAAAAAAAAATTAGTTCACAATCACAACGGGACCTATTCAATTCATATTTTCACCTAAAGACACGTCGTTTAAGGAAAAATAACCTTGTCTCATATAAGTCAAGTATCAAGATATTTATTTATGCTAACTAGAAGCAAGAAAATTTGCTCAGAATTGCGTTAAATATGGCGAAACAAACTCGTATTTGCCATCAGCTGATTTCAAACCAAAACATTGGCTGCTCTGCAGAATACTGGCTTAGATTTGCCGTAGTATTTTATAATTCAATAATATGAGAATACATACAATATTTTGGATACAGTGAAGTAATGTATAACTTTTTAAAGGATTTATGGAAAAGGTGCATAATTAATAAAATAACACCATGCATTTTTCGGAACAGTGGCGGACAAGAAAGAACATGAAAAAACATCCTCTGACAACATGGAGAGTAGTTACAAAAGCTGCCTCAATTTGTATCATATTTATGTACAAAAATAAAAATACCCTATACGTAATATATTTTCTTACACATTTTAAACTTAAAAGCATGAACATTTATAAAATCGACACATCGATCGCTAAATTTGCACTCTTTTAAACTCGATATTTTCGGAAGAGCGGCGGCTTACAAGAACGAACATGAAAAACATTGTATGTATATTTGATAACATGAAGGGCAGTTTAAAAAGCTGCCTTTGTATCATATTTCTTCGCAGAAATAATAACACTCTATACGTAATGCATTTTCATACACATTTTAAACAAAAGCATGATCATTTATACAATCGATACATCGATCACTAAATTTGCACTCTTTTAAACTCTATATTTTCAGAAGAGCAGCAGGCGGCGGCTCACAAGAAAGAACATGAAAAAACATCCTCTTTGATAATGTGAAGGACAGTTTCAAAAGCTGCCTTTGTATCATATTTCTGTGCAGAAATAAAAATACCCTATACATAATACATTTTCATACACATTTTAAACATAAAAGCATGAACATTTATAAATTGACACATCCATAACTAAATTTGCACTTATGTAACTCGATATTTTCGGCATAGAACAGCGTCAGAGGCATATATTTTACCCTAATACGTACCTATGTAATATACCTCCATAAAATTTGTTAGTATCATTTGCATAACCTTTATGGTCTGAACGGCATTTCTACAAATGTATGAACTCGTTAGACATAACAGCGCTAGCGGCGCTGTTGACTGAAAATTGTGCCGTAAAAATACCTTAAAATGCCTTATTTTAAGTACAAAAACGAATGTCGCACTGTATATTAATTAATGTTAGCAAAGTCTATTCTCAGTCAGTATAATTAATTATGGTTTGGGAGTAGATATGTATGTCTGTGATTCTCACCTCCTATTAATGTGGGAATTAGTCATGTAATTACTGAATAAGCTATATATATAAAAATGATATTTTTCTAATAACAGGTTTTGTATATACTTGCCCAGTAAATTACATGATCAGAACCCCCTTCCTTCCCTTTCATGAACATAAGGGCATAAACAAATTGAACCTGATGGCAAATATGAGTTTGTTTCTCCATATTTAACTCAATTCTGAGTTAATTTTCTTGCATCTAGTTAGGATAAATGAATATTTAGATACTTGACTTATATGAGACAGTCATTTTTTGTTATATGATGTGTTTTAAAGTCAAAATATGATTACGTTGGCGACAAGTTTATCGAATAATAAAATTATGAGAGTCGTCCGCTATTTTCACTTGATTTCATCGTAATACGAGCTTTACGTTATTTATCTTTTATTGGTGTGAAAACAACAGTAAAATGTGTTCTTTCAAACCCAGTAATTTTGACTAAAATAATTTTCTCTCAATTTTATCTACGGTTGCGTTCGATGGCATAAGTTTACAGGAGTTATATCCTTGTTGCCAATGAACAAAAATAGTCATTAGCAACTTGAACAGTTTTCTCGGCTTCAGCTACAATTAGGTTTAAATTTAACAATAGTATATTTCTTCGTTGATCTGTGATCTATAGTGAATAAAATTATTACATAGAAATATCTCAGTCCTATTCTACATAACGTCATTTGTAACATAACTACAGTAATTGTTTACTATTGTACGATGGTTGAAATACAAGCCAAACTGATGTTATTATCCATTTCGGTTGTACTTAGCAAATAAAGTTGTTTCTTGTTCGGTTGTTCATTTACGCAATGAGTATAACATTAAAACAATCCTTTCATTATTCTCTTTTGCTGTTTTTGAACTTAACTAGAAGATGGGATAAAGTTAGGCTATTATAATTTGGTCTCTCTGGTAAAATCGGATTATCGTAAGACGAATTATCATAACTTGATCACTACCTGTATACTATATAAAACCTTATTATATCTCTACATACTCATTTTATCATTTTTTTAAACAGTATTTGTTATTTAGAAATGTATTTTACTTTTTTAATAACATGAAACATAAAAATATGGAGTGGCATTTTGAGTGTTGAAATGGATTAAGGGCATTTTAAGTACAGTGGTACCTTGGTTTTCGTACATAATCCTTTCCGGGACCTCATATGATATCTGAAACGTAAGAAAACCAAAACAATAATTCCCATAAGGAGTCATGTAAATAGCATTAACCCTCTTACGCCGGAGCGGTAAATAAAAAAATGACCCCCGTATGCCGGAGGGGTTTGAGAGTGAGCGCGGAAGCGGAAAAAATATTTTTTTCAAAAAATCACAGCGTGCTTAGTTTTCAAGATTAAGAGTTCATTTTTGGCTCCTTTTTTTGTCATTGCTTGAAGTTTAGTATGCAACCATCAGAAATGAAAAAAATTATCATTATCATATATAAATAATGCGATATATGATAGCACAAAAACGAAATTTCATATATAATTGTATTCAAATCGCACTGTGCGCAAAACGGTTAGAGGTAACAAGTTACTTTTTTTTCGTTGTAATGTGCACTAAATTACGATCATTTTGGTATATAACACTTTGTAAAACGATAAAAGCAACCCAGAGAAAATATTACCACAAAATGATGCATGAATTCGTAGCGCGCGGACATAAAAAAATAATTTTTTTTTAAATTCACCATAAATCGAAATATTGTTATAGAGACTTGCAATTTGTTTCAAAATGAAGGTAAATGATGGAATATTACGATACTGTAAGAGTTTTAGCTTACAATTGCAGTTTTTTACCATTTCAGACGCGTTAAAGTTGACCAAATGT
>NC_087208.1:7027604-7048706 GCF_015104395.2 Macrobrachium nipponense | reverse complement strand
AAAGTTGACCAAATGTCGATTTTTTGTTTAACATTTTTTTTATATGCAAATATAAAAAAATGAGAAATGCTACAACCTTCCAATATTTTTTGTTATATGTGCATGTTTTTGACACATTTTCATATATATAAAACTCTAAAAAAAGCGTAATATGAAAAGGCACAAATATTAGGAGAATGTGACCTACGCGTTTCGGAGATTTTCGGCCGAGAATCGGCGCGCGGAGGGAATAAAAATATTTTTTTCAAATATTCACCATAAATCGAGATATTGTTCTAGAGAACTTTTTGCAATTTGTTTTAAAGTGAAGATAAATGATGGAATATTACTAGACTGTAAGATTTTGATGTTACAAATGCGTTTTTCGACATTTCGGTTGAGTCAAAGTTGACCGATCGTAGTTTTTTTCCTATTTATCGTACTTTATATGCAAATATTTCAAAAATGAGAAATGCTACAACCTTCCAATATTTTTTGTTATATTGTGCATGTTTTTGCGCACATTTTCATATATAAAACTCTAAAAAAAGCGTAATATGAAAAGGCACAAATATTAGGAGAATGTGACTTACGCGTTTCGGAGATTTTCTGCCGAGAATCGGCGTGCGGAGGGAAAAAAAATATTTTTTTCAAATATTCACCATAAATCGAGATATTGTTCTAGAGACTTGGCAATTTGTTTTAAAAGTGAAGATAAAATGATGAATATTACTAGACTGTAAGATTTTTATGTACTAATGCGTTTTTTTTTACCATTTCGGTTGAGTCAAAGTTGACCGATCATAGTTTTTTTCGTACTTATCATACTTTATATGCAAATATTTCAAAAATGAGAAATGCTACAACTTCCAATATTTTTTGTTATATGCATGTTTTTGCGCACATTTCCATATATAAAACTCTAAAAAAAAAGCGTAATATGAAAAGGCACAAATATTAGGAGAATGTGACCTACTCGTTTCAGAGATTTTCGGCCGAGAATCGGCGAGCGGAGGGAAAAAATATATTTTTTTCAAAAATTCACCATAAATCGAGATATTGTTCTAGAGGCTTGCAATTTGTTTTAAAGTAAAGATAAATGATTGAATATTACTAGACTGTAAGATTTTTATGTTACTAATGCGTTTTTTTACCATTTCGGTTGAGTCAAAGTTGACCGATCGTAGTTTTTTTCGTACTTATCATACTTTATATGCAAATATTTCAAAAATGAGAAATGCTACAACCTTCCAATATTTTTTGTTATATTGTGCATTGTTTTTGCGCCCACCTTTTCAATATATAAAAACTCTAAAAAAGCGTCAATATGAAAAGGCACAAATATTGAGGAGAATGTGACCTACGCGTTTTTCGGAGATTTTCGGCGAGAAATCAGCGCGCGGAGGGAATAAAAATATTTTTTTCAAATATTCACCTTAAATCGAGATATTTTTCTAGAGACTTGCAATTTGTTTTAAAGTGAAGATAAATGATTGAATATTACTAGACTGTAAGATTTTGATGTTACTAATGCGTTTTTTGACCATTTCGATTGAGTCAAAGTTGACCGATCGTACTTTTTTTCGTACTTATCGTACTTTATATGCAAATATTTCAAAAATGAGAAATGCTACAACTTCCAATATTTTTTGTTATTTTTGGTTGTGATGTTTTGCGCACATTTCCATATATAAACTCTAAAAAAAAAGCCTAATATGAAAGGCCACAAATATTAGGAGAATGTGGACCTACTCGTTTCAGAGATTTTCGGCCGAGAATCGGCGACGCGGAGGGAAAAAATATTTTTTTTTTTTTTTTTTCAAAAAATTCACCATAAATCGAGATATTGTTTCTGAGACTTGCAATTTGTTTTAAGCGTAAGATAAATGATTGAATATACTAGACTGTAAGATTTTTATGTTACAAATGCGTTTTTCGACCCATTTCGGTTGAGTCAAAGTGAGACCGATCGTAGTTTTTTCGTACTTATCATACTTTATATGCAAATATTTGCAAAAAAATGAGAAATGCTACAACCTTCCAAATATTTTTTGTTATATTGTGCATGTTTTTTGCGCAACAATTTTCATATATAAAACTCTAAAAAAAGCGTAAATATGAAAAGGCACAAATATTAGGAGAATGTGACTACGCGTTTCGGAGATTTTTTGCGGCCGAGAATCGGCGTGCGGAGGGAAAAAAATTTTTTTTTTTGTTTTTTTTTTTCAAAAATTCACCATAAATCGAGATATTGTTCTAGAGACTTGCAATTTGTTTTAAGGGGACCGTCCGCTATGATGTCTATTTTTTTTTATTTATTACGCAAAATACATAATTTTCATATATGTTTTAGATATACGTATATAATACCTTCATCATATAAAAATTTCAAGTCATATGATCAAAAACTTTTTGTTTTATTAGCAAAAATCATTATTTAAAAAAAAAATTGGTAGAGTTTTCTCCGCTAATATGACATCAGTTGTATTGAAAATCATACCATAAAAACTTCTTTATATACAGAACAATTCTGTGACAGAATTTTGATTTTTTAGTTTTTTTATATTTTATGATTTTTTTTTTTTTTTTTTTTTTTAGTCTAGACACTCAAAAATTCTAAAAAAAAGAAAGAAAAAATCAAAATTCTGTCACACAGAATTATGGGATTTTTATTCCTCTTTCTAATGATATCTTTCTCTCTAAAATTGGATAATAAATAACCGAGTAATGGTTACCGACATGCGCATAAGTATGTTTTTGAGTTATGAGCTCCCAAAGATTTGCTATGTAAATTTTTGCTTCTTTCTTATAAAAGTCAAAACAACATTATTATAATTACTTTATTTGTACTTTTATTGTTGATTTCTACATCAAGGATTATGGTCCTACCCCTAAAAGTGGTATTAATACCCTTAGCGTGACACCAGATAATGATGTTGACGGCGAGACATGAGACAATGAGGGCAGCTGAAAACAATTAATTTTCGTGTTTTTCTTTCAGCACACTCCTGGCCTTCGCTAATTTTGTTAGCCATAGTTGCTGAGTAGCCTTCTTGATCTTAGGTAACTTTGGCATTGCTATAAGTTCACTAAGAAGTCATAAAAACAACGTAAATAGCTAGTAACCAAACGCAAGTGCCTACGTGCGTATAACTGCTTTGACGTCTGTGGCGTAACTGAGTCATTCTCCGAGTCTCGCCTATAAATAACCGCTCTGAGCAGCTCGCTTCTCACCCAGTGTCACAGTACCTTTCATTGCTACCAGATGTATGAGAATTTCGAAAAAAATCTTTAAAAATCGCTGTATATATGCAAAAATAAACACGCAAAAACGATTCTGTCAAACTCAAGTCATACAGACGACGCAGTTACGATGACGTTATCATTTAAAAACCACTATATCTTCATTATTGTGAAAATAATTGTCTGAAACTTCTGGAAAGCATGCACGGCATGTTTCTGCATAGATACAAGTAATAACTCTATTTTTTATTTTTTCAAGTCGACATGTCATCCGCCATAGCAGACGGTCCCCTTAAAGTGAAGATAAATGATTGAATATTACTAGACTGTAAGATTTTTATGTTACAAATGCGTTTTTCGACCATTTCGGTTGAGTCAAAGTTGACCGATCATAGTTTTTTTCTTACTTATCGTACTTTATATGCAAATATTTCAAAAATGAGAAATGCTACAACCTTCCAATATTTATTGTTATATTGTGCATGTTTTTGCGCACATTTCCATATATAAAACTCTTAAAAAAAGCGTAATATGAAAAGGCACAAATATTAATAGAATGTGACCTACGCATTTCGGAGATTCGCTGCCGAGAATCGGCACGCGGAGGGAATAAAAATATTTTTTTCAAATATTCACCATAAATAGAGATATTGTTCTAGAGACTTGCAATTTGTTTTAAAGTGAAGATAAATGATTGAATATTACTAGACTGTAAGTAATTTGCTTACCCGAAAAAAACCAATATTTATAATATATATATATATACAGGCGGTCCCCGGGTTACGACGGTTCCGGCTTACGACGTTCCGAGGTTACGACGCTTTTTCTTAAATATTCAATGGAAAAATCCGTCCTGGGTTACGACGCTTGTTCCGAGGTTACGACGCTGACGCTTCCGACGCTCCGAGTTAACGACGCTTTTAAAAAACGCATACTATGATAAAAATCCTTTATAGTTTAGCACAGTATATTAATAAAAATAAGTTTCTGGTTAGATTACAACAAAAATTTTGAGATTATGATGATTTTCGACACTTTTTATGTTGTATTTTTCTAAGTTTTTTAGTGACGCCTCATATGCGGAACTAGTTTCCGAGCGAATGAATACATACTAGTTTACATATAACAGTACCAAAAGCGCAAATAATGAAAAAATCATTGCTTGTTTCCAGTAATATAACAAAAAGAAGTTTCTGCTTAGATTACAACGCAAATTCCAAGTATCCAAAGAGAGACATTATCCAGTAATTTGTCAATAAGAGCAGAGAGAGAGAGCAGAGATAGAGAGAGAGAGAGAGAGAGAGAAGAGAGGAGAGAGAGATAGAGGAGGAGGAGAGAGAGAGAGAGCGTCTTCGACGCTCCGAGTTAAGGACAGAGAGGCGTATTCCGACGTTCACGTTTGAGGATTAAGTGGAAAAAAAAAAAAAAAATTTTCGACAAACTTTTTAGGTTTATTTTTCTAGAGTTTTTAAGTGACCTCCTTCATATGCTTTGCACTAGTGTTTTTTGCCCGAAAGCGGAATTTGAATACATACTCGTTTACATATAACAGTTCCAAAATCGCAAATAATGAAAAATCATCTTTTCTGTTTCCATAATAATAACAAACGAAGTTTCTGGTTTTTAGATTAAAACGGCAAATTCCAAGTATTTTTCCAAAGAGAGACATTATCCAGTATTTGATTTTTCAGAGAGTAGAGAGAAGGGAGAGAGGAGAGAGAAGAGAGAGAGAGAGAGAGAGAGAGGCGAGAGAGGCGTCCTTCCGACGCTCCGATTTAAGGACGAGAAACTAGTTCGTTTCGTTTAAACGTTTGAGATTATAATGATTTTCCCGAACACTTTTTATGTTTGTATTTTTCTAGGTTTTTTAGTTTGCAGCCTCATATGCGCAACTAGTTTCCCGAAAAGCGAATGAAGCAAATAATAGTTTACATATAAAAAAAACGTCCAAAGCGCACATAATTGAAAATCATTGCTTGTTTCCAGTAAGAAACTAAACAAAACGAAGTTTCTGGTATTAGATTACAACGGCAAATTTCCAAGTATCCAAAGAAAGAAGGACATTATCCAGTAATTTGATCAGAGAGAGAGAGAGAGAGAGATAGAGAAGAGAGAGCGAGAGAGAGAGAGGGAGAGAAGAGGATGGAGAAGAGAGAGAGAGAGGCGTCTTCCGACGCTGCCAGAGCTAGGGACCAGAGAATGTTCGTTTCGTTAACGGCCTCTGACTCATGCCAGTAAATGTTTTGTTGATACTAATAATATAAGCCTATTTAAAGATACGTTTACTTAATTAGTCTATATGATACGTAAATAGTAATCAACTGTTCTTGTAGCCCTCAATATTTGGCAAAATCGAAGTATCCAAAGAGAGACATTATCCAGTACGTAATTTGATCAGAGAGAGAGAGAGAGAGAGAGAGAGAGAGAGAGAGAGAGAGAGAGAGAGAGAGAGAGAGAGAGACGCTTTGGCAACAATGGTCTCGGTGGTTTTTATAGCTTCCTTCTGCTTGATGATCGTGGATATTGTAGAAGGATTTCGACCATACTCGTTTGCCAAATCGACGATACGAACGCCACGTTCATGCTTTGCTATAATTTCATGTTTTGCTTCCATCGAAATCATTTTCTTGGGTTTTTCTTATCACCTGCTTTGTCTTTAGCTTTGAGACCCATGGTTAATAATAAAATAGACAAAATAACACGAAAAATAGGCGCAAATACAACGAACTAAACAACGACGTGTTAACATGCAGCACCAACAAACAAACAGACTGAACGCCATTTATCGGTCGCCTATACAAACTAACACTCATCGCAAAATCGTATCTCAAATATTTCGTTGTATATCAAAGCTTGTATTTTCGCAAATTTTCTGTTATATCTCAAAACATTCGTATATTAGGGCAATCGTATGTCAAGTTTCCAATGTAATTTGATCAGAGAGAGAGAGAGAGAGACAGAGAGAGAGAGAGAGAGATGAGAGAGAGAGAGAGAGAGAGAGATGAGAGACGAGAGAGAGAGAGGAGAGAGAGAGAGAGAGACGCTTTGGCAACAATGGTCTCGGGGATTGACGTAACGTTTATTTTCTGAACAGATAGGACAGAGAAGTGTTCGTTTCATTAAACGGCCTCTGACTCATGGCAGGAAATGTTTTGTTGATACTAATATATAAGCCTATTTAAAGATACATTTACTTTAATTAGTCTATATGATACTAAATAGTAATCAGCTGTTCTTGTAGCCCTCAAGATTTTGCAAAATCACTCCAGGTTGTACATAAAACTTCAAGAATGTAGTGTCACCAGAGGATTACAATAGTTTTTACCTTCAAGAACCAGCATTCTTTTATGAAAATAACTCCAGGTTGTACATAAAACTACAGGAAACAACATGTAGTGTAACCAAAGGATTACAAGTAAGGTTTTTATAACTTTTATTAGTTTAAGACATATTTCCAAGCGTCGTTCCGGCTTACGACGATTTTCGGCTTACGACGCGTCTCAAGAACGGAACCCCCGTCGTAACCCGGGGACTGCCTGTATATATATACTATATATATAATATATATATATATATATATATATATTTTTTTATACGTATAAAATATATATTACATTCTTCGATTCTGGTACCAATACATAATAAAAGGAATGCAGGTGACACTTCTCTTTTTGCATACAATGAAATGTCTTATTATTATTTTATCATGCATAGATACGGATATATAAAAAATTGTAATAAATATAAAACTAAATATAAAATAAATGCAGAATACTCACTCGTAATCCTGACTCTTCGTTCTATTCTTGTTTTCTCCCTCCTCCATTGAAGAGTCTTGCATTTTTTTCCAGTCGACATGACGAGGTACAGGTGGAGGAGGGAGACGCGCGCCCTTACTGCTGATGGACCCGGCGGCCCCGTGCGCCCTCCGCTGTCGGTTTAGGGGGCGCGCTCCAATACATGACCTTAGTGTGGTATTTTCGGTCACACTCCCCTATCCTGCAAAGAGCAACTTTGCAGAGACGCCAGAAGAACCGGGTTGTCTCTCCTTCTGCCACTTAATAATGGCACACCCGGCACCGTTTTTGCCTTCGCCCTTGTAAGGCCTCCAGTATGTGATCCCCTGGCTGCAGCCGACACACAGGGTCCACTACCCGATGAGAAGCGGTGATGGCGGGGCCGGCGGCAAGAGGGGCGTCGTCAGCAATGGCGTCGTCAGCAGGGGCGGCGGCAGCAGTGACGTCCCCGTCATAAGCAGGGGCGGCGTCAGCAGGGGCGGCGGCAGGTCGAGCGAAGTTGGCCCTCCTATCTGCCCTTTCCGCTAGGGGCAGATCTGCCGCTAGGGGCAGATCTGCAGCTCGGGGCAGGGGGTCAGTTATGGAAGGCCACTTATCGGGATCGAAGTTGATGAGGGCATTCCCGGCTTCCTCTAGGAACTGTAAGTGGGTCAACCTCGGAAGATTGTCACCGCGGTACCCACAGTACAGTATGTAGGCATTTTGGAGGGCCAACTGAAGGATGTATTTGAGGAGCTTCTGTGTCCACCTTCTGGTTCTCCTGGCGAAGGGATAATACTGGATGAGCTGATCAAAGAGATCAACTCCTCCCATGTGCCTGTTGTAGTGCCCAATGATGGTAGGCCGCTTGATACGAAACTCCTTAAACACAACTCGGCCCTGTCGACGTGTCTTCTTCCACTGTATCTCTTCTTGGATGGGTTCATGACTCCTCGTAATCATGGGGACGAGTTGGACACCCTTCCAACAGATGACGAAGACAGCGCCCTTCCGCCGCCACTCTGTCTCTCCTCTTGCCAGGTGTTGTGGATGACTAGCGAACCTCTTGAGGACATTCGGGGCCCCACGCACCAACCGAAGGGTACCACTGACGTGCACACCAGCTTCATACAGTTCCTGGGCCAGGGATACCGAGTTATAATAATTATCCATAAACAGGTGATATCCCTGGTTACGGAAATGTCCCACAAGATTGAATACAGTGTCACGCAGCGTGGAGAAGACCCCGGAATACACTGAAAAGTCCACAACGTATCCAGTGTTGGCCTCGGTAATAAGAAAGAATTTCACACCATATTTCTTCGGCTTCTTGGGGTTATACACTTTTATACTAAGACGTCCTTTGTAAGGCATCATCCCCTCATCCAAAGACAGGTTTTTTCCAGGAATCACGAGATTTCTACACCAATCACGGATATAATCCAACACTGGGCGCACTAAAATGAGGCGATCACTGTTATTCCGGGGTATGGCGTTGAAGTACCTGTCCAACGCCAGGAAATTATCATGGGACATAACGCCAGGCACATTAGGCATACATAATAAATAATTCCTCCTCCAATATTGCCTGACGTCGGAAGCAGGTGTCATACCAAAATAAATGTGCAGCCCCAAAAAATGTGCCATGTCAATGAGGTTGCAACCCCGCCAGTAATACGACAAGGTCGTCCTCAGCTCATACCGGCAGTACCGAGCGTAGTCCACCGTCTCGTGTACCAGGTATTCCAGCAATTCCCGCGTAAGGAAAAGCTGGATGAACCCCAAAACAGTCAGGGGTACTGGTACGGTGAGCCCAGGGGTTGCCGTGAAGGGGTGCATGTTAGGAGGGGTGGGGTCCTCCGTCCACCCCTCGTCACTCTCCGACGACCGACCTTCACCTTGGCTGGTGCGACGAGCCGACCTTCTACGTGCGCGCGCACGGGTGCGGGCACGATATTGCACTCTACCCTCCCCCGTTGGCCCATCACCCTCACTTAGGCCTTCACTTTCTGTATCGTCCTCTGCGATAAAACTTGCCCCTGTATCCCCATCCTCCCCCTCCTCAGATTCCCCCTCGTAAGCACTGAACCCACTGAATTCGAGCTCACTTTCGGGATGTGAGCCTCGAACGGACATTGGGGGCATATATTCATCCTCACTTTCATCGGGACTGATGTCCTCATCACTCGATGACATCCGCCATCAAAATGAGGACTTGCGACATGATCCCGATCAAGCTCCGATAGATATTCATCTATGTCCCTTGGTTGGAGGCCTCCCAAATGCCTATGAATGCCCCTAAGGACGCCCACATGCTTCCTAGGGGTAACCAAAGGCATACGCTGTGTTCCTGAAACACTTTCAGCCACACGTGGCCGCACAGAACGGCCTTGAGGCGCGGGGTCATGCTGGGTGCTTGGCCCCTCGCCAGCATCCAGGTCCAAAACTCGCCTCTTCCGACGGGTAAAACGCGCCTTTCGCGGTTCACACGTCGTTGAGACATATCTATGAATGTCCTGTAGCAACACAAATGCTCAAAGTCTCGCACAAGTCCAGAAAAACACGCTTTTGACGAAAGATCGCTCTCAGATGATGCGCTACTGATGCTGGCTGGAGCGAGAAGAAGGGATATCGCACATGCGCCCCTGGGTCACGCTTCAAAACAAAACAAGGCCTTGATCCGTGAACTCCCAGCATCCCCCAAGGCGAGTGATTCAAAAGTTTTAGGCTGTAGGCCTATAAGTATTTTTCCGCGAATTTAAAAAAAAACTTGTATGTCGACGTAAAATACGTCCAGTCGGCACCCGAGAGACAGAAAAAAAAAAAATTTACTGGGAATAAATAGTTTTACATACAGAAAAGAATGAGAAATAAATATAAATGAATAATGAAATTAATAATAAACATTGAACATCTCTTACCTTTACCTTTATGGAAGACTTGTTAGCAAATGGAAGACAGAGAGGAGGGATGAGAGGTTATTGTTTGGAAGGGGAATCTCCCTCTAGAAGGACTTCAGGTATCATGAACACTTCTTGGGTTATTTCTCTAGGTTTTTTAGTGGCACTGTCTGTGGTTACTTCCCCACTTTGATTTTTACTAGCACTATGGAGGCCCTTACGCTTTCTGAATTTTTCAAACCAGCCTCTGTTGGCCTTGAAATCACTAAGAGCAGCACTTCTTGTTGGCATTTTCTAACTTGAATTGGCATGTAGCATCCTTGCTTCACACACACTATCCCTCCACTAACTTTTTCATTGATCCACACCAACAGCTTTTCAATATCTTGCATTAGTAGCGATCTCTGTTTAGATCAGGGGTCTCCAAACTTTTCATTGTAAGGGCCACATTATATATTTTCCACATTTATGCAGGCCAAAGGAAAAAAAAATCAGTGCCAGTAATTTAATTTCCGCAAATATTATAGTATAAACATGGAAAAATTAAAACATCTTGTTGGAAAAAATCAGGGTAAACTAAATAGATTGCTGTCTTTAGTTTTATGCAACCAAATTAGTGTGACGAGTGATACTGATGTTTTGATTTCAAAATTACATTGAAATCAGGTTCCAGATTAGATGAGCCAATTGTAAGAATTGATTTCAAATGATAATCAGACAAATTTGCTCGATAGTTAGATTTCACATACTTCATTTTGGAAAATGTTTGTTCACACAAGTATGTTGTACCAAAAATGGACGCAAAACTACAAGCAAACTTTATCAGATTTGGAAACTGATCTGGCTGCAGGCATTTATAAAACTCAATCAGATTTCCTTCTCTGTACTTATCTTTCAGCCTTTCATCTGCCTGGAGATCAATAATTTCCATTTGAAATTGAATTGGAAGATTTTCAGCATTGAATAATTCAGCGTTGCCAGTTGTGCGATAATTATTTTTTCAAGGTCACCACACAGGGATTTGTTTGGGGGCCGGATGAAATTATGTGGCGGGCTGGATGTGGCCCGCAGGTCATAGTTTGGAGAGCCCTGGTTTAGATGATGATGTGACCCCTTTCGCAACATCAGCTGCCTTGATTTCATCTTTCTTTGCTAGGATAGAGCTGATCGTCGACACCAACTTACCATACATTCTACCGAGATCAGCCATATGTGTCCTACTTTCATACTTCGGTACAAGTTCTTTCTTGAATTCTATCATATTTCTGGTCTTTTTCATCGAAGGGGTGGCACTTGTACCTTTTTTTTAGCCCCATGATGACTATTTTTCAGTGAGTTTTATTGTGAAATATTGCACAAAACACACAAAACACGTGTGTTGATGCGAACTATGAGCAAGGAGAAACTTGTTAGGCAAGAGATAAAGCCAGAATGGGTCACAAGAGAAAACAGGATGCTATGTTTGTGCACTTCATATGAGGCACGGTCACGCCCTGGACCCCAGATAGAACGTTACCAAGTGTTCGAAAACCGAGCAAGTGTACGATAACCGAGACAAGATTTCGGACAAAAAACTCTATGAAAACTGAAACGTATGAAATGAGAGGTATACGAAAATGGAGGTTCCGCTGTATTGTCAATGGAGAAAATTTATTTGATGTGTGAGCAAATTGAGCTATGAGCTCTGCCACAGAACGAATTAAACTCATAGGTCAAGATACCACTGTATTGTATGAATATTAAATCACTCAAGATAAAAATTTGTAGGATCAGTGTTTACAGTTGATCTAATTTCATTGTTACTGTGCAAAGAGACTGTAAGGCAGATGACATAGTGTTGACCACTCTCTCTATAAATTAGAATATCATATGTTGTTCCTAGTCAAAGACCCTTGAATATCTAGTTCTTACTAACCTGGAATGCCCTGTTTTGCAAATGGAGGCAAACATTTAATCGATATCTTGACAGCACTTTATTTTTTAAAAATCTTTGGTGAAGGAGTAGCCTGTTGAAATGAGTAGTCATTGATGTTTGAGTTCTTGGGATTCAACCAAGTTCAAATTCTGTTAAATTTAGCAATTGTCTCCTCTGTTTAAAAAAAATATGAACTTCATAGTTTGGTTACTGGGGTAAGTTACTAATAAATCTTTTCCATTTTAGGTGGAGCTGTGGCTGTAGACTGTGTCAGTCGTAGTGAAATTAGCAGTAGAATTGCCGCTATGGTGCTAGAGAATACATTTACATCTATTCCAGATATGGCCAAAGTGTTGTTTTCTAATGTTAAAGTTCTTGCAAAGTTACCTCAGTGGTGCCACAAAAACAAGGTAAGGAAATTTTTATAATTTTTATTTAGAATTAAAGACACTCCCTCCATCCTAGCTGATAGGTACTCTTGTCTGAATTGCAGGTAGTTGAAACCTGAAAGATTGATAGCTTAAACCAAGCTGTGTGTGATGTTTCAGTTGGTAATTTATTATTACGTACTTTGTCCATATGGAGCAATTATTCTACAAGTGGTTTGCCTGTTCATATGAGGAATTTATATGTAAATAATGAAAAGGTAATAGTATTTTAAAATGAATATTACCTGTCCATTATATAGCTTTTATTTCTGTACCAGCAGGAGTTCAAAAGATTATAAAAGAAAAACAAAAACACTTCAGTTTTTATGAAAAACCATCTGCTTTCTCCATCCTACACTAGGGGACTGATAGGTACAAGCACTCAAAGCTGGTCAGTTTACTTCTGTTGCTAGTTTTGATAGAAGGTAGATGATTGTTAACCCTTATTGGACAGGCATCATCATATGAGTATCTATAACAGGTTTTGGGTGGTAGACGGGCTAACTCATATGAGTATTGATATTTTGTGCCATATGTTTTTGGATGAATTTAGTGGGAAAGATGTTTATATGACTTCAGTAATCCATAAATGACTAATGGCAACTGTATTAGCTCAGCATAGGACAGAGGGCAATTGGGATGCCTTGAGACTTGATGGGGAAATGCATTATCTCTCTCTATCCCATGACATTTTTTTTATTTATTTTGCTCATAAATGTACCCAGGGGTTGCTGTTGGTTTTAGTTCTTATCTTTTATTACAGTATGTCAGTTACAATTGTAATTTTGCAAAGAAAAGGGCAAAGAAACATTAGAAAAAACATGTATACCTCAAAAAATTTACTGCATCTCCTCATCTCAGTAAATTTCATAAATGTTTTACTTTGTTACTGCCTTTAGTTCTTATCTGTTATGATATTTTGTGAGCTGTAATTATAATTTTACCAAATGAAATGAAGTAAGTTATTATAAAAAATATTTACAACTTGCAAAAAACATTTATAACTTGCTATAAATTACAAGTGTCTTGGAAAAGAGGCCCTGCGCAGTGTTAATATTCACTTTGAACTTCTCATTGAAGGTACAAAAAAATGTTTAGAATTTCTTTTGTTACACCTTGTGTTTTTGCATATCTTCCTGTTTCCATTGATGTTTTTTTTTTTTTTTTTGTAAATTAGCCAACCTTAAAGTTTGGCTGGTCTGGGAGTGTGCTTAATAGATATTGGCCATGTCCCTTAAGGGTTAAATGTACTCGGTTTTCTGTTGGCTTGTTTTTAGTTTAAAATTTAAATTTTATTTTGGATCAAATGGTAAGGACCTTGATTGGGATAACTGATGTGAGTCGAAGTCTAGTGAAATCAGGCAGAAATTGATCACGAGCGAAGAGAGCTTGTTAGTTTGTAGAAACAACTACTAAAGAGGATAGGATTCATAAGACTTGTGTTAAAGGGAGGCATGTTTGGAATGCTTCCCTTTTTAGTGACTGGATAAGTCTTCTGCTGCTTTCTTTGATCAATTACTCAAGTTATTCCTCCCATCAATCCAGAACATAAGTTTCATGGGATTTTCTTATGCAGCCCATGGGTCTTGTTGAAGGTTGGATATTTCCCCACATGGAGGAATGGTCAACTCCCCCTGGTTTTGGCTTGCTATGTCCTGTCTTGTTCCCTCCCTCGGGGCCTGCACCAATAGGGAACTGAACCATATGAGAAAGCAGAGCGGATCTGTGCCTATTACCTCCTTCCTCTGTTCAATCTGGCATCAGTGGCACCAATTCTGGCACCGGAATTCGTTCTCTGATAGGATTGCTCAGGAGAGAATGAGGAGTTGCCTGATGTTTTTCCCTCTTTTAGTTTTACTGTATCAGGTTGGTTTGGTAGAAGTGATGCTTTGATTCTTTCGTATAATATTTAAATGGGTTTTACTCCTTCCAATGGGTAGTAAGCAGTTGGCTGAAGCTGCTTGTCAAGGAAAGTTTCCTTTTTTTAGGAATTTTGCTTGAATCCTCTGTAGTTAAGGATCTTTTGTGGTTTAAGACCAGTATTAAGGATTAGTAAGTTTCTAGTGAGAAGCCTAGACTTACTTCAATTTCCCATGTATTGTGGCTTTTGTCAGCAAGTGTGATTGTGTCTGTTGCAATTTTGATGCACAGGTCACCTGCACCTAGTGCAATTTTTTGCATTTTACTTCAATGCCACACCTCTGTGTGCCTCTCTGCTGTGCCATGTGGCTTTCAGGTTTTCTCCTTCAGTCTTTAAGTTCTCTAATTGCCACTTTCATGCTTCTGTGCAACTATTGTCTGTTTGCCTATCGCCTGTGTGACTTTCACTTGAGGGACTGTTGCTGGTTTGCCTTTTGCCTATCACTTACCTATAGAGAATTTTGGCAAAGCGCTCTTATTCAGTTTAATATTTGGTAGACAAGTAGGTAGTTGCCTTTAGTAGTGTGTAAACACTCTACTTCGGGGACTTCGACTCCTATTCCAGGTGGTTGCCGTTTGTTTTGATTCCCCCTTTGTTCAGGAACTTTCTCCTTATTGTGAAATTTTTCCTGTTCAGAATTTAGGTAATTTTTTTGAGCTAACAGGTTTCCAGCTGAATCAATATCTTCCTTTCAAGTCGGAGCAAGTTGTTTTATTGGGATGACTAAAGAAGAGTTTCAACCCTTGGTAGAAGCTCATCAGGAATTAGTTCAGTGAAGTCAGTTGCTGTTCTTCTGCCAGCGAGTGTTGTAGTCTTTGCCTCAGTCTCTGGTGCATGTTTGGTGTATATGCCCTATTCTCCCACTTCTTTGTCAGAGGGAAAGTTGCTTGTGCTTCTGTTGATTGATGAAATGGGTGCCTGGTGTAGAACCAAATTAAGAAATGCTCACAATTTCTTTATGGAAGATGTTAATTGATTGTTGATGTAATAGGGTAACAAAATATTTTGTGGAAATAAAAACCTTCATTTGCTCTAAATTTCACTATGGTTGTCTTGGGTATATTCAAGACTTTAGTGCAGCTCATGGAAAGGAAGCCTTTTCTAAGACATTTCACTATTATTATCTGCATATGTGTATGTAACCTCTTTTAAGAATGTTTTGCTATTATTGCCTCCACATACATATTGGAGAAAGAAAACTGCCTCAATACTTAACAGATATTTTCATTTTGCATAAGTCTCCTATTAGTTAGAAAGATGTCTCGGTATATAAATGTCTTAGGCATGGGTAGCTCTTGGGTCAGTTCATGTCCTCCCATAATGTTAATAATCCTCTGGTTGTACTTTTTGCAGGTTTAGTAATTGCATCTTGTATAGAGTGCAGTCAGGTACTGGACATGATTGAGTGGCGCTAGGGCAATTCGGTACCAGACAATTTGGTATGCTGAAAAATTCGGCACTAGGACAGTTTGGTACCAGACAATTTGGTACTGGACAATTCAGTACCCTTAATATTTTTGATAGCATAGTTGCTGTTTCATCCTTAAAGGATTTACCCTCCATAGTGTGGACCAGCGCCCCACAGTAATCAGACTAATATCAAAGAAATGCCTTTTAGCCTGGTCTTTTAGCTGGGTATTATGCCTTAATGATAAAGACTATGACAAGTGATAGAGTATAATGGACTCAAAGACAAGAAGGCATTTTTTCTTGTCTTCAGCGAAGGCTGTACCCAGTTTCCTACGTCAAAACCTGTAGAAGTGACTATTGCGCATGCGCATCGGCCATCTTGTTTTATGTTCGGGCCGGCCAAAAGACTAAGAATCTATTACTCCTCCGGTCAGCACAGACATAAATCTATTCAGCCAGTTCTCAATTTTGAGAATTTTTCTTCGAGATTGATCTCCAGAAATCATGGAATTGCTGAAAGTTGAAAGTTAAGTGCTTAATTTTAAGATTTAGTGAAAACAGTTAAGTTAAAAGCTGTGGAACAAGAAAATTTTTATTGTGAGTACAAAAACTGGTGTTTTGTTTACCCACCCCGTGTTGTTTAGAACACATGATCGGTGAGATACATGTTCCAGGCTAGCCTTTACGAACACAAAAAGTGTTTTTAAATCAATATTTTTGGAAGTTTTTTGTCTAAAGAACTACTCCATATTGTATTATTAATTTTGTTAATCTTTTCAGATAACAGTTCTTTAATTTCTGTGGCAGTAGCCTAGCTGTTTTAGGACAAGTAATTTTAGACTAGGAATGGCAATTATCGGTAGCCCGTAACCTAAGATAGTATATCTTAAAGATTATTAAATAATCCTAATTTTTTGGTGATAAGTACCTAGAAGGAGATAAACAGGCTACACCATTTTAGTTTTTATTTTGCCATATTTAATATGACCGAAATAAACCAAGCTGGATAATTCCCAGTGGTAAGTATTGAACCCCTTACTAACACATTTGTCAAAGTTGTTAGCCTAGAATACGTATTCTAAGGCTAGTCAAATTGGCAACAGGTGCCAAATGTAATAGTAGTCTAAAACTCAGAGCTACATTTCAAGTGGTGGTTCTTAAGTAACATTTCAAGTGGTGGTTCTTATGTAACATGTTGAATTGGGCACTGAATTGTAATTCGAATTAGTTACTGTAAGTTATGCGTAGAGTAAGTGTTGATTTACTCATAAGGTAAAATGACCTAACATGAAGGTTAGTGTTGGTATGATGGTTTTATATAGACTAGTTTATCAGTAATATAATGCTAAAACTATTTGAGGCTTAGCAAAAAAAAATTTTTTTTTGCTATGATTTTGTAATATATATATATATATATGTGTGTGTGTGTGTGTGTGTGTGTGTGTGTGTGTGTGTGTGTGTGTGTGTGTGTGTGTGTGTGTGTGTGTATTTATAAACCACTTTATAAAAAGTTTCAAAAATTACTTGACTCATTAAATAGTAACTTGGTAATGTAGCCTAACTAAACAATTAGGCTACATATTGAATTCTTGTTGGTAATAACTAGAAACCTAACCTTATTCAGTAGGAATAGATTATACCAAGGATACTAACCCAAGCCTTAAAGAAAACTTGCTTAGGTTAATAAATAGAGTTAGTCATAAACTAACTTGAATAGTATTGGGTGTTTTGATAAATAAAATTAAAAGCTAAATATAACAAATACATAAGGACTAAGTTTAAGTAACATAGAAATAAATAAGGCTTCAAAGGTAATTTAAACCTCAAAAGGTTTGAGTTAACACAGATTTAGGCAGATCTAGGTAATAACTCTGCATCAAGTATTTATATGAAAATTACAAGTCTCTAAAAGTAATTGAGTTGATAATTGAAATTTAACAATTATTTTTGGGGGGTTGATTTTACCCCCTGGGACTAGTATCAGAAACAGAAAAATGACATTAGACGCCCCAGTCCCTAGTGGCGTCTGTTTTTACAGGTCTGTTCCTTACAGTCCATGTGGAGTTAGTATGTAGAATTGCCTAAATATTTTACAGAACGCACTAGAAATGTATATTTGTGGTCAAACTGACTCATAAAATTATATCTACTACTCGTTAGTATTTATGGTTTCCAAGTATTAAAAATAATTTATACTAAAATAAATTTTTCTAATAACAACTTGGTTTTTCCACTACAGGGCCATCTTAAGAAATGACCCTCAATTAAGGTGTCCTGTAGCTGGTTGCTCAGTGCGATTTTTGTCAGTGGGCACTGCCCATACCACCTGCCATAGGCATAGTCCTTGTAACGATCAGGGGAAATTTGTTGGGTCGCCTGATATGTGCAAGATTTGTAGCGTGCTCTAGGCAGCAAGCTTTAAAGATGAAATAGCTCACTTAGACTATCTTGATGGGTCCTAGGGTTTAGCAGAGGTGAGGAAGAAGAAGATTATATCTATCTGGCAAAACTCAGGCAGCATATATTTAAACCCTTCTCTGACGTTCCATATTCGGGCCAAAACCCAATAATATCAGTCACCGCTACCCCCCAGGTACATCCTGAGGAGGAATTGGAGGAATCCTCACCTAGAGAAGAAGTGTTCAAAGACTTTGAGGTAGATATTGATACCAAAAGAAGACTTTGAGGTAGACATTGATACCGAAAGAACCTTGGCTGAACCCAGAAGGACCAGGGACACAGATGTGAATCAGCCATGGGGAAAACATTGTAGAAGAAAGTCAATCTCCCATGCAGCTTTCAGAAGCCTATCAGGATCCTTCCCCCAAAAGGGATATAAGGATCGACCTGAACCCAATGGAAATAGCAATTTCAGAGGGTTATAGCAATTCACCCAGGACTTCTGCCGCCTGGGGAACAGACAGCTGCAGCTCAGCGGCAGATATACAATCAGGTTTTGCAAGCTCCCCCAAAAGGGATACGTTCACAGTTTGCGGTAGTAGATCACTTTCGTAAGGAAATAATGAATGAGACACAGATGCTTTTGCAGCTGAAAGGCAACAGGTAATGGACATACAGTGGACCCCCCATATTTGCGTTCTCCGGATTCGCGGACTCACACATTCGCAGATTTATCTCAGGAAAGTTTCCCCGCATTATTCGTGGAAAATGTGCATATTCACGGTGTTTTTCTGTGAGAAATATCCACAAATTCCTTTTTTTTTAATTATCAATTCATCATAAAATGCACATTTTGTGATAAAACTATTACAAGACAAGTATACAAATTTTGAGTGGGTTTTTCTTGGGTTTTAACTAACAATAGGTTGTTTTCAGCATTTTTATAGGGATTCAAACTAATCGCGGGTTCTGACTATTCACCGGGGCGGTCTGGTATGCATCCCCCGCGAATACGGGGGAACCACTGAACTACATGATACACCAAAGTGTAAACATCCTGCACCTTGCAATAGAATGGGGAGAGTCGAAACCAAATCTGCCCAAGCAAGAATTAAGAGTGCAAACCCAACTGGAACCAACAAAATGGCCAGTCCCAGTTATGAGTCTTATGACCAAAATCTAGCAGACTCTAAAATCCTTCTCTGATGTTGATAACCTTCAGCGAGATGCCTCAATGTGTACCCTCTCTCAGGATGGTAAGTACATATCATATTAATGAGAGAAAGACCATGATAGAAATAGTACATGTTGAATTTAGGGACAGGGCAGCCTTTCCTAACACTGAATGTGAATGGCGCCTTATACCACCTGTGCCAGACGTGGAGAAGCCTCAAAAGGAAACTATTCTCTTAGCTGGCAATTTGGCATTAGGAGCTGTAGTTGAAACTCTTCACCAGGTAAATGGGACAGGAATTTATTATAAACTGGAAAAAATCCTGTATCACACCCAGCAGACATTTTCAGTGGCTGGGAATGTGTTGGGACATGGTTCACGGCCTTTTGTATCTTCCCCTGAAAACTCAACAGAATAAGGAAAGACTTCAAAAGGTCTCTGACACAGCCCATTGCTTCCAGACGGCAATTAGAGCGTATGATGGGTCTTCTACAGTTTACATCTATAACAGATACAATACTCAGGTTGCAACTGAAAAATGTGAAAAAATTTTGGATGTCACATGCAATAAAAAGGATGCTAGATAAATCTCACAAAATGCATAAAAAACTTGGGGAGATACTTAGGCCATGGACACAGAAGGAATCTCTGGCAAAACAGGTTACCCTGACTTCTCCATCTATAAAAGTAACAATACACACAGATTTCTCGTTGACAGGTTGGGGAGGACATTGGGAGGATCGTCAGGTGGCGGAGAGGTTGTCAGATACTCTAAGGAATTGTCATGTTAATTTCCTAAATAAACTCAAACCTCCAGAACAGACACACGTTCTGCTGGTCCTAGACAATACGACAATATAGCAATGTTAGCCATTCTCTGGATGGCACAGGAAAAGAAGTGGCATTTGTCTGCAATTCACCCTACAAGATCTCTGAATGTAATAGCAGACACTTTTCTCAAGGAATATGACAGCCTCAACAGAAGTGGACCTGTTTGCCACATACAAGAATCACAAACTCCCAGTACATATATGTGTCCCTGAATGTGGACAATCAAGCAATAGCGAGAGATGCCTTTCTACAGGACTGGAACAACTGGAAGACTACATATCTTTTTCCTCCATTGTCCCAGATTTTGAAGGTTTTGAACAAGCTCCTAACCTTCAAAGGAACAGCTTACCTAATGGCCAAACAGGCATTGGTTCCTACTACTTCAGCAGTGGATGAAGAGGTCAATTCCATTAACCCATCCCGCGACTGTACAATCCCAGAAAAAGGTAGAAGGGAAAGTTGTCTATGCATCCTCCTTTCTAAGCCGAGACCTTCGTGTGGATTTTTTAAATATAATCTACCGTGAAAAATATCACCCAATATTGCTAGGTACCTAGTGCAAAAATTATGGACATCATTTATCCGGCAATACCAGTCCATATGGAGAATATGGTTAGATTATATCCAGAGTGAGAGCCCAATTGAGATTTCTATAGAAACAATAATGAATTTTCTTATACACCTCTTTGAAGACAAACATCTTGCAGTTACAACAATTATAGCATACAAGGCTGCGTTAACAGAACCCTTGCTTTATGGAGTTGGGATTGATTCCAACATAGAAGTTGTCACTTCCCTTCTGCGGTCCTTTTCTTTACAGAGACCTGCTCCCAAAAGACTTCCAATTACTTAGTCCCTGAATTAGGTACTCAAACTTTTATGTACCCCTCAATTCAATGGACCTGACGTAACCACCATCTGCATACTTCAAAAAGCAATTTTCCTGGTAGCATTAGCATTAGGAGCACATAGTGAATTGGGCTCTCTTAGATGGGGACGATATATCGCACAAACTGCTGAAAACCAGTTATTGTTATCCCCTGGCCCATCATTCCTGGGCAAGAATGAGAATCCTTTAACCCTTAAACGCCGAAGCGGTATTTTAAAAATCGTCTCCCGTATGCC
>NC_087208.1:7009142-7027104 GCF_015104395.2 Macrobrachium nipponense | reverse complement strand
GGCATACGGGAGACGATTTTTTAAATACCGCTTCGGCGTTTAAGGGTTAAAGGATTCTCATTCTTGCCCAGGAATGATGGGCCAGGGGATAACAATAACTGGTTATCAGCAGTTTGTGCAATATATCGTCCCCATCTAAGAGAGCCCAATTCACTATGTGCTCCTAATGCTAATGCTACCAGGAAAATAGCTTTTTGAAGTATGCAGATGGTGGTTACGTCAGGTCCATTGAATTGAGGGGTACATAAAAGTTTGAGTACCTAATTCAGGGACCAAGTAATTGGAAGTCTTTTGGGAGCAGGGGTCTCTGTAAAGAAAAGGACCGCAGAAGGGAAGTGACAACTTCTATGTTGGAATCAATCCCAACTCCATAAAGCAAGGGTTCTGTTAACGCAGCCTTGTATGCTATAATTGTTGTAACTGCAAGATGTTTGTCTTCAAAGAGGTGTATAAGAAAATTCATTATTGTTTCTATAGAAATCTCAATTGGGCTCTCACTCTGGATATAATCTAACCATATTCTCCATATGGACTGGTATTGCCGGATAAATGATGTCCATAATTTTTGCACTAGGTACCTAGCAATATTGGGTGAGTAGTTTTCACGGTAGATTATATTTAAAAAATCCACACACGAAGGTCTCGGCTTAGAAAGGAGGATGCATAGACAACTTTCCCTTCTACTTTCTGGGATAGTACAGCGGATGGTAATGGAATTGACCTCTTCATCCACTGCTGAAGTAGTAGGAACCAATGCCTGTTTGGCCATTAGGTAAGCTGTTCCTTTGAAGGTTAGGAGCTTGTTCAAAACCTTCAAAATCTGGGACAATGGAGGAAAAAGATATGTAGTCTTCCAGTTGTTCGTCCTGTAGAAAGGCATCTCTCGCTATTGCTTGATTGTCCACATTCAGGGACACATATATGTACTGGGAGTTTGTGATTCTTGTATGTGGCAAACAGGTCCACTTCCAGTTGTGAAAGTAGGTTGTATATTATTTGAAAGGAGTGGTTGTCCAATGACCACTCTGTTGAGGCTGTCATATTCCTTGAGAAAAGTGTCTGCTATTACATTGAGAGATCTTGTAGGGTGAATTGCAGACAAATACCACTTCTTTTCCTGTGCCATCCAGAGAATGGCTAACATTGCTATATTGTCGTATTGTCTAGGACCAGCAGAACGTGTGTCTGTTCTGGAGGTTTGAGTTTATTTAGGAAATTAATATGACAATTCCTTAGAGTATCTGACAACCTCTCCGCCACCTGACGATCCTCCCAATGTCCTCCCCAACCTATCAACGAGACATCTGTGTGTATTGTTACTTTTATAGATGGAGAAGTCAGGGTAACCTGTTTTGCCAGAGATTCCTTCTGTGTCCATGGCCGAAGTATCTCCCCAAGTTTTTTATGCATTTTGTGAGATTTATCTCGCATCCTTTTTATTGCATGTGACATCCAAAATTTTTTCACATTTTTCAGTTGCAACCTGAGTATTGTATCTGTTATAGATGTAAACTGTAGCAGACCCATCATGCGCTCTAATTGCCGTCTGGAAGCAATGGGCTGTGTCAGGAACCTTTTGAAGTTTTCCTTATTCTGTTAAGTTTTCAGGGGAAGATACAAAAGGCCATGAACCATGTCCCAACACATTCCCAGCCACTGAAAATGTCTGCTGGGGGTGATACAGGATTTTTTCCAGTTTATAATAAAATTCCTGTTTCCCATTTTACCTGGTGAAGAAGTTTCAACTACAGCTCCTAATGCCAAATTGCCAGCTAAGAGAATAGTTTCCTTTTGAGGCTTCTCCACGTCTGGCACAGGTGGTATAAGGCGCCATTCACATTCAGTGTTAGGAAAGGCTGCCCTGTCCCTAAATTCAACATGTACTATTTCTATCATGGTCTTTCTCTAATTAATATGATATGTACTTACCATCCTGAGAGAGGGTACACATTGAGGCATCTCGCTCAAGGTTATCAACATCAGAGAAGGATTTTAGTCTGCTAGATTTTGGTCATAAGACTCATAACTGGGACTGGCCATTTTGTTGGTTCCAGTTGGGTTTGCACTCTTAATTCTTGCTTGGGCAGATTTGGTTTCGACTCTCCCCATTCTATTGCAAGGTGCAGGATGTTTACACTTTGGTGTATCATGTAGTTCAGTGGTTCCCCGTATTCGCGGGGGATGCATACCAGACCGCCCCGGTGAATAGTCAGAACCCGCGAATAGTTGAAATCCCTATAAAAATGCTGAAAACAGCCTATTGTTAGTTAAAACCCAAGAAAAACCCACTCAAAATTTGTACACTTGTCTTTTAATAGTTTTATCACAATGTGCATTTTATGATGAATTGATAATAATAATAAAAAAAAAAAGGAATTTGTGGATATTTCTCATAGAAAAACACCGTGAATATGCACATTTTCCACGAATAATACGGGGAAACGTTCCTGACATAAATCTGCGAATGTGTGAGTCCGCGAATCCGGAGAACGCAAATATGGGGGGTCCACTGTATGTCCATTACCTGTTGCCTTTCAACTGCAAAAGCATCTGTGTCTCATTCATTATTTCCTTACGGAAGTGATCTAATACCGCAAACTGTGAACGTATCCCTTTTGGGGGAGCTTGCAAAACCTGATTGTATATCTGCCGCTGAGCTGCAGCTGTCTGTTCCCCAGGCGGCAGAAGTCCTGGGTGAATTGCTATAACCCTCTGAAATTGCTATTTCCATTGGGTTCAGGTCGATCCTTATATACCTTTTGGGGGAAGGATCCTGATAGGCTTCTGAAAGCTGCATGGGAGATTGACTTTCTTCTACAATGTTTTCCCCATGGCTGATTCACATCTGTGTCCCTGGTCCTTCTGGGTTCAGCCAAGGTTCTTTCGGTATCAATGTCTACCTCAAAGTCTTCTTTCGGTATCAATACCTACCTCAAAGTCTTCTTTTGGTATCAATATCTACCTCAAAGTCTTTGAACACTTCTTCTCTAGGTGAGGATTCCTCCAATTCCTCCTCAGGATGTACCTGGGGGGTAGTGGTGACTGATATTATTGGGTTTTGGCCCGAATATGGAACGTCAGAGAAGGGTTTAAATATATGCTGCCTGAGTTTTGCCAGATAGATATAATCTTCTTCTTCCTCACCTGTGCTAAACCCTAGGACCCATCAAGATAGTCTAAGCGAGCTATTTCATCTTTAAAGCTTGCTGCCAAGAGCACGCTACAAATCTTGCACATATCAGGCGACCCGACAAATTTCCCTGATCGTTACAAGGACTATGCCTATGGCAGGTGGTATGGGCAGAGCCCAATGACAAAAATCACACTGAGCAACCAGCTACAGCACACCTTAATTGAGGGTCATTTCTTAAGATGGCCCTGTAGTGGAAAAACCAAGTTGTTATTAGAAAAATTTAATTTAGTATAAATTATTTTTAATACTTGAAACCCATAAATACTAACGAGTAGTAGATATAATTTTATAAGTCAGTTTGACCACAAATACACATTTCTTGTGCGTTCTGTAAAATATTTAGGCAATTCTACATACTAACTCCACATGGACTGTAAGGAACAGACCTGTAATAACAGACGCCACTAGGGACTGGGGCGTCAAATGTCATTTTTCTGTTTCTGATACTAGTCCCCAGGGGTAAAATCAACCCCCCCAAAAATAATGTTAAATTTCAATTATCAACTCAATTACTTTTAGAGACTTTTAATTTTCATATAAATACTTGATGCAGAGTTATTACCTAGATCTGCCTAAATCTGTGTTAACTCAAACCTTTTGAGGTTTAAATTACTTTTGAAGCCTTATTTATTTCTATGTTACTTAAACTTAGTCCTTATGTATTTGTTATATTACGATTTTAATCTTATTTATCAAAACACCCAATACTATTCAAGTTAGTTTATGACTAACTCTATTTACTAACCTAAGCAAGTTTTCTTTAAGGCTTGGGTTAGTATCCTTGGTATAATCTATTCCTACTGAATAAGGTTAGGTTTCTAGTTATTACCAACAAGAATTCATATGTAGCCTAATTGTTTAGTTAGGCTACATTCCACCAAGTTACTATTTAATGAGTCAAGTAATTTTTGAAACTTTTTATAAAGTGGTTTATAAATACACACGCACACACACACACAAATATATATATATATTACAAAATCATAGCAAAACATTTTTTTTTTGCTAAGCCTCAAATAGTTTTAGCATTATATTACTGATAAACTAGCCTATATAAAACCATCATACCAACACTAACCTTCATGTTAGGTCATTTTACCTTATAAGTAAATCAACACTTAATCTACGCATAACTGAGAGTAACTAATTCGAATTACAATTCAGTGCCCAATTCAACATGTTACATAAGAACCACCACTTGAAATGTTACTTAAGAACCACCACTTGAAATGTAGCTCTGAGTTTTAGACTACTATTACATTTGGCACCTGTTGCCAATTTGACTAGTCTTAGAATACATATTCTAGGCTAACAACTTTGACTAATAAGTGTTAGTAAGGGGTTCACTACTTACCACTGGGAATTATCCAGCTTGGTTTATTTCGGTCATATTAAATATGGCAAAATAGAAACTAAAATGGTGTAGCCTGTTTATCTCCTTCTAGGTACTTATCACCAAAAAATTAGGATTATTAATAATCTTTAAGATATACTATCTTAGGTTACAGGCTACCGATAATTGCCATTCCTAGTCTAAAATTACTTGTCCTAAAACAGCTAGGCTACTGCCACAGAAATTGAAGAACTGTTATCTGAAAAGATTAACAAAATTAATAATACAATATGGAGTAGTTCTTTAGACAAAAAACTTCCAAAAATATTGATTTAAAAACACTTTTCGTGTTCGTAAAGGCTAGCCTGGAACATGTATCTCGCCGATCATGTGTTCTAAACAACACAGGATGGGTAAACAAAACACCAGTTTTCGTACTCACAATAAAAATTTTCTTGTTCCACAGCTTTTAACCTAACTGTTTCACTAAATCTTAAAATTAAGCACTTAACTTTCAACTTTCAGCGATTCCATGATTTCTGGAGATCAATCTCAAAGAAAAATTCTCAAAATTGAGAACTGGCTGAATAGATTTACGTCTGTGTTGACCGGAGGAGTAATAGATTCTTAGTCTTTTGGCCGGCCCGAACATAAAACAAGATGGCCGATGCGCATGCGAAATAGTCACTTCTACAGGTTTTGACGTAGGAAACTGGGTACAGCCTTCGCTGAAGACAAGAAATAATGCCTTCTTGTCTTTGAGTCCATTATACTCTATCACTTGTCATAGTCTTTATCATTAAGGCATAATACCCAGCTAAAAGACCAGGCTAAAAGGTATTTCTTTGATATTAGTCTGTTCACTGTGGGGCGCTGGTGCTCACTATGGAGGGTAAATCCTTTGAGGATGAAACAGCAACTATGCTATCAAAAATATTAAGGGTACTGAATTGTCTAGTACCAAATTGTCTGGTACCAAACTGTCCTAGTGCCAAATTTTTCAGCATACCAAATTGTCTGGTACCGAATTGCCCTAGCGCCACTCAATCATGTCCAGTACCTGACTGCACTCTATACAAGATGCAATTACTAAACCTGCAAAAAGTACAACCAGAGGATTATTAACATTATGGGAGGACATGAACTGACCCAAGAGCTACCCATGCCTAAGACATTTATATACTGAGACATCTTTCTAACTAATAGGAGACTTATGCAAAATGAAAATATCTGTTAAGTATTGAGGCAGTTTCTTTCTCCAATATGTATGTGGAGGCAATAATAGCAAAACATTCTTAAAAGAGGTTACATACACATATGCAGATAATAATAGTGAAATGTCTTAGAAAAGGCTTCCTTTCCATGAGCTGCACTAAAGTCTTGAATATACCCAAGACAACCATAGTGAAATTTAGAGCAAATGAAGGTTTTTATTTCCACAAAATATTTTGTTACCCTATTACATCAACAATCAATTAACGTCTTCCATAAAGAATTGTGAGCATTTCTTAATTTGGTTCTACACCAGGCACCCATTTCATCAATCAACAGAAGCACAAGCAACTTTCCCTCTGACAAAGAAGTGGGAAAAAATAGGGCAAATATACACCAAACATGCACCAGAGACTGGGGCAAAGACTACAACACTCGCTGCTGGCAGAAGAACAGCAGCTGACTTCACTGAACTAATTCCTGATGAGCTTCTACCAAGGGTTGAAACTCTTCTTTAGTCATCCCAATAAAACAACTTGCTCCGACTTGAAAGGAAGATATTGATTCAGCTGGACCTGTTAGCTCAAAAAAATTACCTAAATTCTGAACAGGAAAAATTTCACAATAAGGAGAAAGTTCCTGAACAAAGGGGGAATCAAAACAACGGCAACCACCTGGAATAGGAGTCGAAGTCCCGAAGTAGAGTGTTTACACACTACTAAAGGCAACTACCTACTGTTTGCGGTAGGCAAACAGACAATAGTTGCACAGAAGCATAAAAGTGGCAATTAGAGAACTTAGAGACTGAAGGAGAAAACCTGAAAGCCACATGGCACAGCAGAGAGGCACACAGAGGTGTGGCATTGAAGCAAATTGCGAAAAATTGCACTAGGTGCAGGTGACCCGTGCATCAAATTGCAACAGACACAATCACACTTGCTGACAAAAGCCACAATACATGGGAAATTGAAGTAAGTCTAGGCTTCTCACTAGAAACTTACTAATCCTTAATACTGGTCTTAAACCACAAAAGATCCTTAACTACAGAGGATTCAAGCAAAATTCCTAAAAAAGAAAACTTTCCTTGACAAGCAGCTTCAGCCAACTGCTTACTACCCATTGGAAGGAGTAAAACCCATTTAAATATTATACGAAAGAATCAAAGCATCACTTCTACCAAACCAACCTGATACAGTAAAACTAAAAGAGGGAAAAACATCAGGCAACTCCTCATTCTCTCCTGAGCAAATCCTATCAGAGAACGAATTCCGGTGCCAGAATTGGTGCCACTGATGCCAAGAATTGAACAGAGGAAGGAGGTAATGGGCACAGATCAGCTCTGCTTTCTCATATGGTTCAGTTCCCTATTGGTGCAGGCCCCGAGGAGGGAACAAGACAGGACATAGCAAGCCAAAACCAGGGGGAGTTGACCATTCCTCCATGTGGGGAAATATCCGACCTTCAACAAGACCCATGGGCTGCATAAGAAAATCCCATGAAACTTATGTTCTGGATTGATGGGAGGAATAACTTGAGTAATCGATTAAAGAAAGCAGCAGAAGACTTATCCAGTCACTAAAAAGGGAAGCATTCCAAACATGCCTCCCTTTAACACAAGTCTTATGAATCCTATCCTCTTTAGTAGTTGTTTCTACAAACTAACAAGCTCTCTTCGCTCGTGATCAATTTCTGCCTGATTTCACTAGACTTCGACTCACATCAGTTATCCCAATCAAGGTCCCTTACCATTTGATCCAAAAACAAAATTTAAATTTTAAACTAAAAACAAGCCAACAGAAAACCGAGTACATTTAACCCTTAAGGGACATGGCCAATATCGATTAAGCACCCAACTCCCAGACCAGCCAACTTTAAGGTTGGCTAATTTACAAAAAAAAAAAAAAAAAAACATCAATGGAAACAGGAAGATATGCAAACACACAAGGTGTAACAAAAGAAATTCTAAACATTTTTTTGTACCTTCAATGAGAAGTTCAAAGTGAATATTAACACTGCGCAGGGCCTCTTTTCCAAGACACTTGTAATTTATAGCAAGTTATAAATGTTTTTTGCAAGTTGTAAATATTTTTTATAATAATTTACTTAATTTCATGGCAAAATTATAATTACAGTTCACAAAATATCATAACAGATAAGAACTAAAAGCAGTAACAAAGTACAACATTTATGAAATTTACTGAGATGAGGAGATGCAGTAAATTTTTTGAGGTATACATGTTTTTTCTAATGTTTCTTTGCCCTTTTCTTTGCAAAATTACAATTATAACTGACATACTGTAATAAAAGATAAGAACTAAAACCAACAGCAACCCCTGGGTACATTTATGAGCAAATAAATAAAAAAAATGTCATGGGATAGAGAGAGATAATGCCATTTCCCCATCAAGAGATAATGCATTTCCCCATCAAGAGATAATGCATTTCCCCATCAAGTCTCAATTGCCCTCTGTCCTGTGCTGAGCTAATACAGTTGCCATTAGTCATTTATAGATTACTGAATCATATAAACATCTTTCCCACTAAATTCATCCAAAAACATATGGCACCAAATATCAATACTCATATGAGTTAGCCCGTCTACCACCCAAAACCTGTTATAGATACTCATATGATGATGCCTGTCCAATAAGGGTTAACAATCATACTTCTATCAAAACTAGCAACAGAAGTTAAACTGACCAGCTTTGAGTGCTTGTACCTATCAGTCCCCTAGTGTAGGATGGAGAAAGCAGATGGTTATTCATAAAAACTGAAGTGATTTTGTTTTTCTTTTAAAATCTTTTGAACTCCTGCTGGTACAGAAATAAAAGCTATATAATGGACAGGTAATATTCATTTTAAAATACTATTACCTTTTCATTATTTACATATAAATTCCTCATATGAACAGGCAAACCACTTGTAGAATAATTGCTCCATATGGACAAAGTACGTAATAAAAAATTACCAACTGAAACATCACACACAGCTTGGTTTAAGCTATCAATCTTTCAGGTTTCATCTACCTGCAATTCAGACAAGAGTACCTATCAGCTAGGATGGAGGGAGTGTCTTTAATTCTAAATAAAAATTATAAAATTTCATTTCCTTACCTTGTTTTTGTGGCACCACTGAGGTAACTTTGCAAGAACTTTAACATTAGAAAACAACACTTTGGCCATATCTGGAATAGATGTAAATGTATTCTCTAGCACCATAGCGGCAATTCTACTGCTAATTTCACTACGACTGACACAGTCTACAGCCACAGCTCCACCTAAATGGAAAAGATTTATTAGTAACTACCCCAGTAACCAAACTATGAAGTTCATATTTTTTTTAAACAGAGGAGACAATTGCTAAATTTAACAGAATTTGAACTTGGTTGAATCCCAAGAACTCAAACATCAATGACTACTCATTTCAACAGGTTACTCCTTCACCAAAGATTTTTAAAAAATAAAGCGCTGTCAAGATATCGATTAAAGGTTTGCCTCCATTTGCAAAACAGAGCATTCCAGGTTAGTAAGAACTAGATATTCAAGGGTCTTTGACTAGGAACAACATATGATATTCTAATTTATAGAGAGAGTGGTCAACACTATGTCATCTGCCTTACAGTCTCTTTGCACAGTAACAATGAAATTAGATCAACTGTAAACACTGATCCTACAAATTTCTATCTTGAGTGATTTAATATTCATACAATACAGTGGTATCTTGACCTACGAGTTTAATTCGTTCTGTGGCAGAGCTCATAGCTCAATTTGCTCACACATCAAATAAATTTTCTCCATTGACAATACAGCGGAACCTCCATTTTCGTCATGCCTCTCATTTCATACGTTTCAGTTTCATAGAGTTTTTGTCCGAAATCTTGTCTCGGTTATCGTACACTTGCTCGGTTTTCAAACACTTGGTAACGTTCTATCTGGGGTCCAGGGCGTGACCGTGCCTCATATGAAGTGCACAAACATAGCATCCTGTTTTCTCTTGTGACCCATTCTGGCTTTATCTCTTGCCTAACAAGTTTCTCCTTGCTCGTAGTTCGCATCAACACACGTGTTTCGTGCAATATTTCACAATAAAACTCACTGAAAAATAGTCATCATGGGGCAAAAAAGAGGTACAAGTGCCACCCCTTCGATGAAAAAGACCAGAAATATGGTAGAATTCAAGAAAGAACTTGTACCGAAGTATGAAAGTAGGACACATATAGCTGATCTCGGTAGAATGTATGGTAAGTTGGTGTCAACGATCAGCTCTATCCTAGCAAAGAAAGATGAAATCAAGGCAGCTGATGTTGCGAAAGGGGTCACATCATCATCTAAACCAGGCCTCTCCAAACTATGACCTGCGGGCCACATCCAGCCCGCCACATAAAATTTTATCCGGCCCCCAAACAAATCCCTGTGTGGTGACCTTGAAAAAATAATTATTGCACGACTGGCAACGCTGAATTATTCAATGCTGAAAATCTTCCAACTCAATTTCAAATGGAAATTATTGATCTCCAGGCAGATGAAAGGCTGAAAGATAAGTATAGAGAAGGAAATCTGATTGAGTTTTATAAATGCCTGCAGCCAGATCAGTTTCCAAATCTGATAAAGTTTGCTTGTAGTTTTGTGTCCATTTTTGGTACAACATACTTGAGTGAACAAACATTTTCCAAAATGAAGTATGTGAAATCTAACTATCGAGCAAATTTGTCTGATGATCATTTGAAATCAATTCTTACAATTGGATCATCTAATCTGGAACCTGATTTCAATGTAATTTTGAAATCAATACATCAGTATCACTCGTCACACTAATTTGGTTGCATAAAACTAAAGACAGCAATCTATTTAGTTTACCCTGATTTTTTCCAACAAGATGTTTTAATTTTTCCATGTTTATACTATAATATTTGCGGAAATTAAATTACTGGCACTGATTTTTTTTTTCTTTCCTTGGCCTGCATAAATGTGGAAAATATATAAGTGGCCCTTACATTGAAAAGTTTGGAGACCCCTGATCTAACAGAGATCGCTACTAATGCAAGATATTGAAAAGCTGTTGGTGTGGATCAATGAAAAGTTAGTGGAGGGATAGTGTGTGTGAAGCGAGGATGCTACATGCCAATTCAAGTTAGAAAATGCCAACAAGAAGTGCTGCTCTTAGTGATTTCAAGGCCAGCAGAGGCTGGTTTGAAAAATTCAGAAAGCGTAAGGGCCTCCATAGTGCTAGTAAAAATCAAAGTGGGGAAGTAACCACAGACAGTGCCACTAAAAACCTAGAGAAATAACCCCAGAAGTGTTCATGATACCTGAAGTCCTTCTGGAGGGAGATTCCCCTTCCAAACAATAACCTCTCATCCCTCCTCTCTGTCTTCCATTTGCTAACAAGTCTTCCATAAAGGTAAAGGTAAGAGATGTTCAATGTTTATTATTCATTTCATTATTCATTTATATTTATTTCTCATTCTTTTCTGTATGTAAAACTATTTATTCCCAGTAAAAATTTTTTTCATATATATTTTGGGGGTCTGAAACACATTAACCCTCTTACGCCGACTGGACGTATTTTACGTCGACATTTTTTGTCTCTCGGGTGCCGACTGGACGTATTTTACGTCGACATACAAAAGTTTTTTTTTTTTAAATTCGCGGAAAAAATACTATAGGCCTACCAGCCTAAAACTTTTGAATCACGCGCCTTGGGGTGGGGATGCTGGGAAAATTCACAGATCAAGGCCTTGTTTTGTTTTGAAGCGTGACCAAAGTGCGCATGCGCGATATCCCTTCTTCTCGCTCCAGCCAGCATCAGTAGCGCATCATCCGAGAGCGATCTTTCGTCAAAGCGTGTTTTTCTGGACTTGTGCGAGACTTTGAGCATTTGTGTTGCTACAGGACATTCATAGAGATGTTTCAACGACGTGTGAACCGCGAAAGGCGCGTTTTACCGTCGGAAGGGATCGTGTAAGGCGAGTTTTGGACCTGGATGCTGGCGAGGGGCCAAGCTCCCAGCATGACCCCGCGCCTCAAGGCCGTTCTGTGCGGCCACGTGTGGCTGAAAGTGTTTCAGGAACACAGCGTATGTCTTTGGTTACCCCTAGGAAGCATGTGGGCGTCCTTAGGGGCATTTGTAGGCATTTGGGAGGCCTCCAACCAAGGGACATAGATGAATATCTATCGGAGCTTGATCGGGAACATGTCGCAAGTCCTCATTTTGATGGCAGATGGTCATCGAGTGATGAGGACATCAGTCCCGATGAAAGTGAGGATGAATATATGCCCCCAATGTCCGTTCGAGGCTCACATCCTGAAAGTGAGCTCGAATTCAGTGGGTTCAGTGCTTACAAGGGGGAATCTGAGGAGGGGAGGATGGGGATACGGGTCAAGTTTTATTGCAGAGGACGATACAGAAAGTGAAGGCCTAAGTGAGGGTGATGGGCCAACGGGGAGGGTAGAGTGCAATATCGTGGCCGCACCCGTGCGCGGGCACGTAGAAGGTCGGCTCGTCGCGCCAGCCAAGGTGAAGGTCGGTCGTCGGAGAGTGATGAGGGGTGGACGGAGGACCCCACCCCTCCTAACATGCACCCCTTCACGGCAACCCCTGGGCTCACCGTACCAGTACCCCTGACTGTTTTGGGGTTCATCCAGCTTTTCCTGACGCGGAAATTGCTGGAATACCTGGTACACGAGACGGTGGATACGCTCGATACTGCCGGTATGAGCTGAGGACGACCTTGTCGTATTACTGGCGGGGTTGCAACCTCATTGACATGGCGCATTTTTTGGGGCTGCACATTTATTTTGGTATGACACCTGCTTCCGACATCAGGCAATATTGGAGGAGGAATTATTTTTTATGTATGCCTAATGTGCCTAACGTTATGTCCCGTGATAATTTCCTGGCGTTGGACAGGTACTTCAACGCCTTCAACCGAAGGGCCATACCCCGGAATAACAGTGATCGCCTCATTTTAGTGCGCCCAGTGTTGGATTATATCCGTGATCGGTGTAGAAATCTCGTGATTCCTGGAAAGAACCTGTCTTTGGATGAGGGGATGATGCCTTACAAAGGACGTCTTAGTATAAAAGTGTATAACCCCAAGAAGCCGAAGAAATATGGTGTGAAATTCTTTCTTATTACCGAGGCCAACACTGGATACGTTGTGGACTTTTCAGTGTATTCTGGGGTCTTCTCCATGCTGCGTGACACTGTATTCAATCTTGTGGGACGTTTCCGTAACCAGGGATATCACCTGTTTATGGATAATTATTATAACTCGGTATCCCTGGCCCAGGAACTGTATGAAGCTGGTGTGCACGTCAGTGGTACCCTTCGGTTGGTGCGTGGGGCCTCCCCGATGTCCCTCAAGAGGTTCGCTAGTCATCCACAACACCTGGCAAGAGGAGAGACAGAGTGGCGGCGGAAGGGCGCTGTCTTCGTCATCTGTTTGGAAGGTGGTCCGACTCGCCCCATGATTACGAGGAGTCATGAACCCATCCAAGAAGAGATACAGCGGAAGAAGACACGTCGACAGGGCCGAGTTGTGTTTGAGGAGTTTCGTATCGAGCGGCCTACCGTCATTGGGCACTACAACAGGCACATGGGAGGAGTTGATCTCTTTGATCAGCTCATCCAGTATTATCCTTCGCCAGGAGAACCAGAAGGTGGACACAGAAGCTCCTCAAATACATCCTTCAGTTGGCCCTCCAAAATGCCTACATACTGTACTGTGGGTACCGCGGTGACAATCTTCCGAGGTTGACCCACTTACAGTCCCTAGAGGAAGCCGGGAATGCCCTCATCAACTTCGATCCCGATGAGTGGCCTTCCATAACTGACCCCCTGCCCCGAGCTGCAGATCTGTCCCCTAGCGGAAAGGGCAGATAGGAGGGCCAACTTCGCTCGACCTGCCGCCGCCCCTGCTTGACGAACGCCCCTGCTGCCGCCGCCCCTGCTGACGACGCCCCTGCTGCCACCGCCCTGCTGACGATGCCCCTCTTGCTGCCGGCCCCGCCATCACCGCTTCTCGTCGGGTAGTGGACCCTGTGTGTCGGCTGCAGCCAGGGGATCACATACTGGAGGCCTTACAAGGGCGAAGGCAGAAACGGTGCCGGGTGTGCCATATGAATGGCAGAAGGAGAGACACCCGGTTCTTCTGTCGTCTCTGCAAAGTTGCTCTTTGCAGGATAGGGGAGTGTAACCGAAAATACCACATAAGGTCATGTATTGGAGCGCGCCCCCTAAACCGACAGCGGAGGGCGCACGGGGCCCGCGGGTCCATCAGCAGTAAGGGCGCGCGTCTCCCTCCTCCACCTGTACCTCGTCATGTCGAGTGGAAAAAAATACAAGACTCTTCAATGGAGGAGGGAGAAAACAAGAATAGAACGAAGAGTCAGGATTACGAGTGAGTATTCTGCATTTATTTTATATTTATTTTTATATTTATTACAATTTTTTATATATCCGTATCTATGCATGATAAAATAATAATAAGACATTTCATTGTATGCAAAAAGAGAAGTGTCACCTGCATTCCTTTTATTTATGTATTGGTACCAGAATCGAAGAATGTAATATAGATTTTACGTATAAATTGATAGATATATATATAGATCTATATATATTATATATATTGTTTTTTTTTGGGTAAGCAAATTACTTATAGTCTAGTAATATTCAATCATTTATCTTCACTTTAAAACAAATTGCAAGTCTCTAAAACAATATCTCGATTTATGGTGAATATTTGAAAAAAATATTTTTATTCCCTCCGCGCGCGATTATCGGCAGCGAATCATACCGAAATGCGTAGGTCACATTACCCCCTAATATTTGTGCCTTTTCATATTACGCTTTGTTTAGAGTTTTATATATTGGAAATGTTGAGCAAAAACATGCACAATATAACAAAAAATATTGGAAGGTTGTAGCATTTCTAATTTTTGAAATATTTGCATATAAAGTACGATAAGTACAAAAAAAACTACGATCGGTCAACTTTGACTCAACCGAAATGGTCGAAAACGCATTTGTAACATAAAAATCTTACAGTCTAGTAATATTCAATCATTTATCTTCACTTTAAGGGGACCGTCCGCTATGGCGGATGACATGTCAACTTGAAAAATTAAAAAATCGAGTTATTACTTGTATCTATGCAGAAACATGCCGTGCATGCTTTCCAGAAGTTTCAGCCAATTATTTTCACAAATAATGAAGATATAGCGGTTTTTAAAAGATGACGTCATCGTAACTGCGTCGTCTGTATGACTTGAGTTTGACAGAATCATTTTTGCGTGTTTATTTTTGCATATATACAGCGATTTTTTAAGATTTTTTTTCGAATTCTCATACATCTGGTAGCAATGAAAGGTACTGTGACACTGGGTGAGAAGCGAGCTGCTCAGAGCGGTTATTTATAGGCGAGACTCGGAGAATGACTCAGTTACGCCACAGACGTCAAAGCAGTTATACGTACGTAGGCACTTGCGTTTGGTTACTAGCTATTTACATTGTAACTTCTTAGTGAACTTATAGCAATGCCGAAGTACCTAAGATCAAGAAGGTCGACTCAGCAACTATGGCTAGCAAAATTAGCGAAGGGCCAGGAGTGTGCTGAAAGAAAAACACAAAAATTAATTGTTTTCAGCTGCCCTCATTGTCTCATGTCTCGCCGTCAACATCATTATCTGGTGTCACGCTGAGGGTATTAATACCACTTTTAGGGGTAGGACCACGATCCTTGATGTAGAAATCAACAATAAAAGTACAAATAAAGTAATTATAATAATGTTGTTTTGACTTTTATAAGAAAAAAGCAAAAATTTACATAGCAAATCTTTGGGAGCTAAAAACTCAAAAACATACTTATGCGCATGTCAGTAACCATTACTCGGTTATTTATTATCCAATTTTAGAGAGAAAGATATCATTGGAAAGAGGAATAAAAATCCCATAATTCGTGTGACAGAATTTTGATATCTTTTTTTTCTTTTTTTAAAGAATTTTTTGAGTGTCTAGACTAAAAAAAAAAAAAAAAAAAAATTCAAAAAAAAAAAAAAAAAAAAATTCATAAAAATAAAAAAATTAAAAAATCAAAATTCTGTCACACAGAATTTTTCCGTATATAAAGAAGTTTTTATGGTATGATTTTCAATACAACTGATGTCATATTAGCGGAGAAAACTCTACCAATTTTTTTTTTTAAATCATGATTTTCTTTTTGCTAATAAAATGAAAAGTTTTTTGATCAAATGACTTGAAATTTTTATATGATGAAGGTATTATATATAAATAAAACATATATGAAAATTATGTATTTTGCGTAATAAATAAAAAAAATAGACATCATAGAGGACGGTCCCCTTAAAACAAATTGCAAGTCTCTAGAACAATATCTCGATTTATGGTGAATTTTTGAAAAAAAAAAAATTTTTCCATCCGCGCGCCGATTCTCAGCCAAAAATCTCCGAAACGCGCAGGTCACATTCTCCTAATATTTGTGCCTTTTCATATTACGCTTTTTTAGAGTTTTATATATGGAAATGTGCGCAAAAACATGCACAATATAACAAAAAATAAAAAACTATTGGAAGGTTGTAGCAGTCTCATTTTTGAAATATTTGCATATAAAGTACGATAAGTACGAAAAAAAACTACAATCGTCAACTTTTGACTCAACCGAAATGGTCAAAAACGCATTTGTAACATAAAAAAATCTTACAGTCTAGTAATATTCAATCATTTATCTTTACTTTAAAACAAATTGCAAGCCCTAGAACACATATCTCGATTTATGGTGAATTTGAAAAAAAAACATTTTTTCCCTACGCGCGCGATTCTCGGCCGTAATAAATCTCCGAACGCGTAGGTCCATTCTCATAATATTTGTACCTTTTCATATTACGCTTTTTTTAGAGTTTTAATATGGAAATGGAAATGTGCAAAAACATGCACACAATATAACAAAAAAATATTGGAAGGTTGTAGCATTTCTCATTTTTGAAATATTTGCATATAAAGTACGATAAATAGGAAAAAAACTAAGATCGGTCAACTTTGACTCAACCGAAATGGTCAAAAAACGCATTTGTAACATAAAAATCTTACAGTCTAGTAATATTCAATCATTTATCTTCACTTTAAAACAAATTGCAAGTCTCTAGAACAATATCTCGATTTATGGTGAATATTTGAAAAAAAAAAAAAAAATTTCCCTCCGCGCGCCGATTCTCGGCCGAAAATCTCCGAAACGCGTAGGTCACATTCTCCTAATATGCCTTTTCATATTACGCTTTTTTTAGAGTTTTATATATGAAATGTGCGCAAAAAAACATGCACAATATAACAAAAAATATTGGAAGGTTGTAGCATTCTCATTTTTTGAAATATTGCATATAAAGTACGATAAGTACAAAAAAAAACTACGATCGGTCAACTTTGACTCAACCGAAATGGTCAAAAAACGCATTTGTAACATAAAAATCTTACAGCCTAGTAATATTCAATCATTTATCTTCACTTTAAACAAATTGCAAGCCTCTAGAACAATATCTCGATTTATGGTGAATATTTGAAAAAATATTTTTTTTCCCTTCGCGCGCCGATTCTCGGCCGAAAATCTCAGAAACGCGTAGGTCACATTCTCCTAATATTTGTGCCTTTTCATATTACGCTTTTTTTAGAGTTTTATATATGAAAATGTGCGCAAAAACATGCACAATATAACAAACAATATGGAAGGTTTGTAGCATTTCTCATTTTTGAAATATTTGCATATAAAGTACGATAAATAGGAAAAAAACTACGATCGGTCAACTTTGACTCAACCGAAATGGTCTTAAAACGCATTTGTAACATAAAAATCTTACAGTCTAGTAATATTCAATCATTTTATTTTCACTTCAAAACTTTTAAAAAAAATTGCAAGTCTCTAGAACAATATCTCGATTTATGGTGAATATTTGAAAGAAATATTTTTATTCCCTCCGCACGCCGATTCTTGGCCGAAAATCTTCCGAAACGCGTAGGTCACATTCTCCTAATATTTGTGCCTTTTCATTATTACACCCTTTTTTTAGAGTTTATTTTATATTAAAATGAAAATGGCGCAAAAACAATAGCACAATATAACAACAAAATATTGGAAGGGTTGTAGCATTTCTCATTTTTTTATATTTGCATATAAAAAAAAAATTTAAACAAAAATTCGACATTTGGTCAACTTT
>NC_087208.1:6893253-7008642 GCF_015104395.2 Macrobrachium nipponense | reverse complement strand
TCTCCCGTATGCCGGCGGCGTTCGCAAGTGAGCGCCGAAGCGGAAAAAATGTTTTTTTCAAAAAATCACAGCACACTTAGTTGTCATTGCCTGAAGTTTAGTATGTAACCATCAGAAATGAAAAAAATATCATTATCATATATAAATATTGGGATATATCTCAATGCAAAAAAAAAAAATTTCATATATAATTGTATACAAATAGCGCCGTGAGCATAACGGTTAAAGATAACGAGTTAATTTTTTTCGTTGTATTGTACACTAAATTGCGATCATTTTGGTATATAACACATTGTAAAACGATCAAGGCAACACAGAGAAAATATTATCACAAAAGGATGCATGAATTCGTAACGAGCGAACGTAAAAAAAAGCTGTTTTCAAAAATTCACTATAAATCGAAATATTGTGCAAAATGAAGGTAAATGATTAAATATTACTAGAATGTAATAGTTTTAGCTTACAATTGCATTTTTCGACCATTTCGGTTGAGTCAAAGTTGACCGAAGGTTGATATTTTGGCACTTATTGTTATTTATATGAAAATATTTCAAAACTGATAAAAGCTACAACCATGGGTTGTTTTTAGTTGTATTCTACATGAAATTGCGCACTTTTTCATATATAATACTCCATGTAACGGCTAATTTAAAATGGTACAAACATTACAACAATTGGACGAAAAAATTTCTGATTTTTTTCGGAAGAGTTACCGCACGGACGTAAGGAAAATAATTTTTTTTTCATAAATTCACCATAAATTGGAATATTGTGCTAGAGACTTCCAATTTGTTGCAAAATGAAGGTAAATGATTGAGTATTACTAGAATATAAGAGTTTTAGCTTACAATTGCGTTTTTTTACCATTTCGGTAGAGTCAAAGTTGACCGAAGGTTGAAATTTTGGCACTTACTGTTATTTATATAAAAATATTTCAAAACTGATAAAAGCTACAACCATGAGTTGTTTTTATTTGTATTCTACATAAAATTGCGCACATTTTCATAGATAATACTCCATGTAACGGCTAATATAAAATGGTGCAAAAATGATGTCAAAGTGACAAAATAATTTCTGAGATGTGTCGCTGATACTTTTTAGTGCTAGAAGAAAGAAATTCGCGCTTGCGCGCCTGGGTAACGATTGTAAACAAAACAACACCTTGATCTGTGAGCTCCCAGCATCCCCCAAGGCGCGTGATTCAAAAGTTTTCGCCTAGTAGGCCTATAACTATTTTTTCACAAGTTTTTAAAAAAACTTTTTTATATCGACGTACCATACGTCCAACCGGCACCCAACAGACAATTTATTTCGACGTTTAATACATCCAATCGGCATTAAAGGGTTAAAGAGGAAATCTATTCTTACAAGAAAACTCAATTTAACAGACAAAACATTATGCCCAGTTCAAGCATTTGAGGATTACCTAGAGGTCATGGCAAATGTTTCAGAAGGTCCAATTTTCCTACATCCTAGCACGAACAAACCACTCTCTACAAGGCCTAAGAATAATTTTAGTGTTCCTCATTAAAAAGGCTAACCCACATTCCTTTCCTAGATCACATGATATTAGGAAAGTAAGTACATCATTGGCCTTCTTCAGAAATGTATCATTTGAAGAAGTTTCTAAATGTACTGTTTGGTCATCAGAGTCAGTATTCTTAAAACACTACTGCCATGAGATGGAACAAATTCGAATTTACTGTGTATCAGTAGGTGGTATGGTTAGTCCTGACCCCATAGGCGCCACAACAGAAAACCAGGGGTCTCCCTCATGGAAGGGCATCTTGACTATCGCTGGGGAAGGTGCGTAAAGGTTGCAACCATACCCCGCACACTTAAGTAAGTCGCCATAGAACTTCATGCTAAAAGTATATCGTATTTGTTTTCGTTATCTTTTTTACCAAAACTAGTGGCTTGACATTGGACCTGAAATTATTTAATCTGAAAATTTGATATATTTGGGATGAAAATTTGTGAACTTAAGTTTTTCGTCACCTGTCAATTTCTTTGCAATGCTCCTTTGAGGACGAAACAGCGACAACGCTATCAAAAAAGTTTTTGACGCAGGAAAAACCTAATTTTGATAGTCGCTGTTGAGTCCTCAAAACCCTCCACTTCCCTGACGAAAAACCCTGGAATTTGGATCAAGGTACATCCTGCACTGACCAAAAGAGTAATGGATTCTTGGTTTTTTGGCCGGCCTGAGCATAAAACATGATGGCCGATGTGCATGCGCAAATTATATTCTTATCATTTGTCATAGTGTTTATCATTATAGCATAATACCCGGCTAAAAGACCAGGCTAAAAGATATTTCTTTGATATTAGTCCGATCACCGTGGGGTGCTGGCACACACCATGGAGGGTAAATCCTTTGAGGACTCAACAGCAAATACCAAAAATTAAAAAAATAGGTTTTTCCTACGTCAAAACCTATTTATTCAAAAGATAAATACAGTGTATATATACTGTTTGATATCAGTCGTAAAAAAAGAAGAATTTATAATGCTTAGAAGATTTAAACCGCTATTAAAATTCACATTTGATAAAATACAATAAATTGTCTAAGTCCATGAATATTTTCAAGTGCTTCATTATTCACTAAGTATTTAACTTTGCTGAAAAATCTGACATATGTGGTATGAGATTTGTCAGGCAGTACAGCTTATAATCTTGGGGCACTGAAGTTGTTAATTTGAAAATGTAAGACATACAACTGAAAGAATATAGTAGGGCCACTTTTGAATGTTTCAGCTCCTGCCTAGTTCTCACACTGCTTCAAATCTTGAAGGGCTTCACCAGTTGCAAAAATTAAAATTGGTTTAGGGTCATCTAAGCCATTATCGAATTATAGAAACATAAAGATCCATCATCAAGACAGGAATACTGTTGTTGTATAGAGAAGTCAAGGTTCGTCTGAAGAATCATGGATGCTTGGCTAATGCAGATTTCGTCCAACATTGATTGATATGTGAAACTCTTGGCTCTTCAGCCAAATGCAGACTCATTAATTTCCCAAGTTCTTCAATTAAACGAGGGAGAGTTTGACTCGAAATTGACTTCTGCTTTATATTTGCGATAACCATTTTGCCACTAACTTCTGCTGCAGTTGCACTTCGATCATGATTTCCAATTGTCTTCAGTATTTTAAAATGTTCATCTGTATGAAGTTGAGCTCTGCTCTAGCAATTTTAATGCCAGTATATTTTTGAACCACCAGCATTTTCTTTTATGTTCATGGCAAATGTAGTTTTTGTTATCGACTGATTTCTTTCTTCCATTTTCCGAATTTACAGACTTGGAAGTGGCCATTCTATACCTCATGGGCTGACAACTGATACTAAAATTCTTTAATTGAAAAAAAAATAACTGACCACAGTAACAATGCTATACTTTAAAATAAGCCAAAATATGTATATACAAAATGGGTGACCACCACTTGACTTCGAATAATCATTGCATATCTCAAATGAGTAGTATACTTAAAAGCCTTTCATTTCTGAATTGTCTGGGACTGTCCTAGTACCGAATTGTCATGCACCAAATTGCCCAGTACCGAAATGTCTGGTACCAAATTGTCCGGACGCCGATTGAGCTGTTGCTTCTCTAACTGGAGCCATTCCTTGTTGTATTTTGTTGCTTTAGGTTTGGAGTAGATATGACGAAGACCATGGGAGTTGAAGGCCGGTCATGATTGCTTTCCCATGATTGAGTTTATTCTGCAGACTCAGTTTGAGACTCCACTTTCCATGGTAATTTCTGTCAGTTAGGGTGATCTCATGATTTTTATAGACTGGGAATGAGGTTGTTTTGGGATGGGGAGCTTATTACTCTTTGCCTTGGTCTAGGGATCATGGGAAGATCTTCAGCCCAAGCAGCAAGGCAATTCCGTTTCCGGGCATTAACCAAAAATCATCAGTAACCAAAACATTAGAATATTTATGGTAATAAATGGTGTTTACAACATCGTAACCGCCAATAAACTGTTTAATGGCTCCGTTAACTGCTTACTGATGCTGATAAAACACTTACCAGTGCCAAAAAACCACTTACCGATGCCGAAAATCGCTTACCATTGCCAAAAATCTGGTTAACACCATCATTAGCCAAGCATTGTAAAACTGAAATGCCATTAACCAATGCCACCGATAAGTGAGGACTGCTTGTATTTACTCATGGTAGCAGTGAGTGTTCTGTAGACTTTTGGATCATTAAACCTCAAGGAGGTCATGGTGCATGTCCTTTTCAAGAAGGTCATGGGCACTTCTTGTCCAAATAGGACCCACAGACTTGATTTTGACAAGTTTTGCTTGGTTACTTGTTTTCAGTGGAGAAGCAGAAGTAAAGGAAAGAAAGCTTTGCCACACAATGCACATTGTAAGTGATAATAAGTGAGAACACCTACAAGGGTGCACTGCCTCAGCAAGGCTCACGTTTTGAGTGTGCACATCACTGCAAGCTGCCAGTCTGCTGCTCCTCTGTCCATGCTGCCAGAATGCACTTTTGAGACAATGTGGAAGTGTACACCTTTCCTCTGATCCACTCAGGGAGCTTCTGGGGAAACATTTAGCTTTCCTGAACCTGATGAGGACTCCATTGACCTCTCTGGTTATATGAAGAACAGCTCTTCAGTCTCCTGCATTTGTTGGTAGACAACCCCAAAAAGATCCCCATTTGAGAGAAACTTCATTGTCACCTTCATTTCCAACTGTGTCACCTCTTGAAGTTTCAACCCACAAAGTCTATCAAGCAAAATGTAGTCAACCTTAATGTCTATATAGTAATAGGGACAGCTGCAAAACCTGAGCACTCTTCAGATCTTTAGATTTTAAATGTTAACCTTGGTGTCTGCACATTGTAAATGGGAGGCACATGGAGGTGCCCATCAACTTTTGTTAATTGTTAATTGTAGGCTTATAACCCTTATAGGATTGGAAACTTAATCATTAGAACCTATAATAGCAATTGGTCAAGTAGTATATATTTCAATTGGGAATGTAAGGAATTTTCATCCTCTTCATCCCAGCTCTGTGTTCTCCTCATATATGACATCCTAAAAGATGTAGATTTCTAGGCTTTTCCATTCCAGAATCACATAAAGAATCTCATGCCAACAAGGAGTTCGTATTTTTAGGGACTACGTACTTTATATTTCTATGACTTTTCATCGGAGCCCAGGTTTCTTGCTAATCCTCTTCCACAGGACCTCTCTATGGCTTCTGCAGGTTGCAGTGTCATACACACCCAATACTCATGAAAAGTTCCCACTTCCCAGTCTTACTGATCTTACAGTTTCCATCTAGACAGGGCGAAAAATTAAATCGTTAACTGCTGTAGACTTGTGAATCAAGGTGGTGCCATATGTGTAGTTACTTTGCTTCTGTTTAGTAGAACAAGACTGCAGTGTCTGGGACATTCAAAGACTATATGTATACAGTATGTGGGCTATATATATGAGTGGTTAAATTTCATGACTAATTTTTATAGTACCAAATGAGGTGTTTGCATTTAATCTCTATTAAGAACTTGACTTATTTTCTTTTATCTTTTACAGTATCTTTCAAAATATAAGATGTGTAAGGTGGTAGTGCCAACATTATTCTTATCAGGACAGGCTGATTCCTTGGTGCCACCAAGAATGATGATGGAACTATATCATTCATGTGCTTCCCCTGCCAAACGTTTAATGCAGTTTACACAAGGTTCTCATAATGAGACTTGGAAGTGCCCTGGTTATTATCAAGTGTTGGCTCATTTTTTAGATGAGGTGAGAATTTTCAGGTTATTTTATTGTTGTGTTTATAGCTATATAAGCTAGAATTTTTTACAAGTTTTATTTGAGATACCAGTGTGAATTACAGATAAAGCTCATGGTAGATGCAGTGATGCAATAAGTATAAAATCCATGGGAACTATATTTTTATAGAAGATTGTCATCCCCAAAACTGTGTTGAATCAACCAACTGCTTTTATCTTATCTTCTCCCATATTGCAATGTAACTCATGCTACACTGACATACAAAAAATAAACGTGATATGATTTTTTTATGATAGAAATATAATTTTCTGTAAGTGTAAAATTGCCTTAGCTGTACAGATATGCTCCCTCAGAACACTGCAGGACTTAGCAGTCATTTGTTTGTATATACACAGTATATTTTATATAGCTTATGCAGTTGATGCTGTTGCAGTGCAATGATTTTATATACTAGTGTGCACTGGTGTAGGAGGAGAGAGTGGGGACCAGGTTATGAAAACAAAAATGCTAAGTGCTGAATGAAAGTTGCACAGTTAATCTTTAACTCATTTTTTAAATAAAAATTTGTTGATCTCTCTTTAAAATATATCTGGTATGTATTGGTCATTCTTTCAAAAGCCTTAATAAGCTACAGTAACATTGCTATAAAGTGACAAATAATGTTATTCATAAGTTTAAAAATTGTTATGGTTTTGAATGTTTTTCAATACAAATCAACTGCTCCAACAAATAGTATTTTTATTGCAGTGTATTACCACACAATTATACAGCTGTAGGTTCCCTACATGGCAGCCAAAAGATTTAAGCTCTAGCGGTGGCGCCACCATCGCCGATGTAGGTGATGGCATCTCCCGCCACTTGATGTAGGAACGTACAACAGAGCAGGTGTAGTCAGTTTGTTCTCTGCCGGTGCGGACTTTTTCCTTCATTGTCAGATGGTTTTTTTGACTTTTATTTTGGTAAAGTTAGCTTTAACTGCAATTAGTGTTGTTTAGGCCTTCGTGTAAGATTCTAGCCCTTTATAGGTTTTGTGCTGGAGGGTGCAAGGCTAGGTTGAAGGTTAAGCCTATTACGACCCACACTAGAAGTGTATTAAATGTAGAGGTAATGGGTCTGAGTGTGCTCGTAAATCGGCTTGTGACAATTGTAAAGATTGGAGTGACAATCAATCGAAGGTTTTTCTTGCACATTCTGATAAACTAGTAAAGGATAGGATGAGGAAGGCAGCTCTAAGAGCTGAAAGGAAAGCTAGTCTAGTCTATTATGCATCTTCTGCAGATCTAGCTTGTCGTGTTTCTTCTTCTCCTCATCTAGCCGTGTCCCCAATCTTTAGTCCTCCTGCTCCTTTAAATCCTTTACCAGCTTCCTGTGTAGTTTCTCCTGATCCCATTGCCAGTCTCGAATCTAGGTTTGAGAAAATGTTTAATGTTCTTGCCAGTATGGTCTTTTTAGTCTAGCAGCCAAACCCTGATTTTCAGTAGACCTTGCAAAATACCCTCCAAGGAGGATTTGATTGATTTTGGTAGAAAAAGTTCCATAGAATCAGAAACTGAATGATGCCCAGCTGGCATCTTTGAGCATTTTGAGAAATTCAACATGGCGTCCAAGATGGCTGCCGAGTAAATCCAATGGTTATGAACGTCTCTAATTTCTTTATTTTTTGGCCTATGTTATATGATACATCAATTCTAGGATTTTCCTGGTCAAGGAAGCCAATTTTAATGGAAAATGAAGTGTAAACCCAAAGCACTTGAGTTTTCCATATTCAGTATAAAACTCAAATGTTACATTGATTGCAAAAAAAAAAAAATTATGACAAAGAAAGAACCCAAACACATGCTGAATGTTTGGTCACTTTATCAGAAACTGATATCAGAAAATGATGCCCCAGAAAATTTATAAATGATTTAAAGTGAGAAAGTCTTCATTATCATTATCCTTTTCATCGTCAGTGTCAGCTGCTTCATCTTCAGAATCCTGGAAAGTTGCATTGAGATGAATGTAACAGTTAGAGACTGGAGTCGATATTGCACTTGCACAAGGTGCTGCATGCAATATAATTTTTGTGACACAAAATCCTCCTTGTGGACATCCATCTGTTGACAATTGGCAGGTGCAGCAGAGCAGGTTCAGCACATGTTCAGGAGCAGCCTATGTGTCAGGTGGAAGCGGTACTGGAAGAAGGATTTGACTGTCGTGGTTTGGTGTCCACCTGAAGTCCAAGGAGGCCAAAGCTGGAAGATCAGATTGCAATGCTGCTTTCCACAGGCATGCTTGGTAATGGGCTCTCTTGACATGCAAACTAAATGCTCTTGAGCTGGGTGGAAGGGTTGCGAGTTGGAATTTTTGAGATTTGCCTCTGGCCGTTTTGTGTTGCCACACGCTATAGCGAACCTCCAACATAGTGCCAGTTTCCTTGCTGCCATAGATAGCACTTGGCAATGAATGCAACAGCTTGTGTGTCCAAATCTTCTTCATACTGTTCATTATCTCCAAGCAAAGGAGTATAGTGTCTTGTTTGAGGATTTTTAACGCTTTGACTTTTCCCATTCCATACAGTGTACTGATGTTATCACAACCAGTCAGTGCATGGAGAGGAAGTAAATACTTAGCTATTTATGCATGCTTGTTGACTGACATGCCAATATTTATAGTGTTCTCATGGGACATGTTAGAACAAGGAAAATTTTGCAACGGAGACCTTCAGATGCAACAAAGTGGACCAACAGGACAAAAACATCTGTATTGTCACAAATGACATGAATAATTTTCTGGGTTTGTCTGGCAATGTAGACTACATGGTTAGCAATAATGACATTTGCCTCTTCATGGGTTACTTTCAAGCCCATTCTTCTCTGATGCTTTCCTCTCTGAATGGAATATGGTACAGGATCTGACCTGGTGATGACTAGTTCCTTGTCAGTGGCAAGCTGTTGAAAACGATCATCACAAAGGAGGTTAATAATTTGCACCTTGTTGTCCACAATAGACAACAATGCAACTTGAGATGGCAATGGCGAGTTCAACGTAAGATGGAATTGACTACTTTCTTTAGTGGAAGACCATCAACTTCTTGTGCAACCCTTTGGACTGTATGGAAAGTATTGGTTGAACACCAGTTATACATTACTTTGGATTAATTTTTTTTCTCAAGAATGTTTCCACTGCTGCAACAAGATCAACAATTCTTCCAGGACTCTGCCAGTGAATTCTCCAAAGGATGGCACAGCCATCAAGCAGAACCACCTCTGGGTCTGGTGTTGTTTGAGAGGACTGTTCAACACCCAAAGAATTTTTGAGTTTTGACTTCGATAAAGCTGGTCGGAGGTTACCATCATCTTTGAAAAGGGAAGTTGGAATCTGTGAAAGTTCATAGTCTAACAGTTCCCTCATATTGAAGTCTTCAGTATTCATGAGACCCATGGATTTTCAGTCTAACTTGAGTTATTTCCTTTTATCTACATTGTCTCGTCTGCAACTTCTTAGAGAGATGGAGACGCCAACCCAGCGGGAGTTTTTAGCGAGGAAAGAAGTAACTAAAACAAGTAACTCATTTCTGATGCTGCAGGGTAATGTCCTCATGCTTATACTCACTCGGTTTGGAAGAAGTGGGAACACTTTCGCTTCCTGCCTGATTATGTAGCTTGGTTTAAGACGAAAAGGGATTATCTATTGGTGCCTTTTTTTTTATACCTTTCGGGGATAAGTGCAGATTCCTAACGTGCATGGAGGGACAGTTGCAACCTCCTAACATGCATGGAGAGACTTGGGACCAGTACGTTACATGGTGGAGATGGTGAAGGGCAGTTGTGATTCTTTTTGGTTGTCCTCCACTGGTTCAATCTCCCTCTTATAGCTTCCCTTGTCTTCAGCAGAAATTCTCATAAGTCGCTTTTAGTGATGTCATGATCTTTTTTTTTTTTTCAACTAAAAAAATTAACTCAAAGGTCAAATTTCTAAATTTCCCCACGAGAGTATTGTATTATTATATTTGTAGAATGAGTGGTAAAAATTTGAAGCAGATCCTATCAGTCATAAGATAGAAACAGTCATTTACTTTATAATGGGGCCTTATGGTATAGGAGTGCCCCTTAAACCACTAGTATATAAGTGCACTGTCGAATTCTGATATCCTGGTACCTTTCAATGTTTTCTGGCATTTCAAACTTTTCTGGCTTTCATTGTGAGCAAAAACCTAAAAACTACTGCTTTAAACCTGCGCATGAGAGAGAGAGAGAGAGAGAGAGAGAGAGAGAGAGAGAGAGAGAGAGAGAGAGAGAGAGAGAGAGAGAGAGAAACACCATTGGCCCTGGTTAGGTTGTGACACTGACAGATATCCATTTGCAAAAGTCAATTAAGAATACTGATAATTTTGTTTTAGATACTTGATGCAATTATATTTTGAGCATTATTGTCGTATAGTATATGTATTCGTTAAAAATGCAACTTACAAGTATAGTAAATTAAATGAAGTAAAGGTGTGATTTCACCGGTGTCAGATGTTGTTTTTGCCTCTTCCAAAATGTTTTGTGACCTGCACATTATTCGTTTCTTTAGCCACAACCACTACGGTAAATTTTGTGGCATACTTGCATAACGCTTTCCTCTTCGTTGTGTGAAGGATGAATGAAAATTTAATTTATGTTTTTTTTATATGAAAGTCACCATTGAAAATTAGAAGATCTTTAACAAGTAAACAACTGTAAAGCAACTCTTAATAAATGTGTTTAATTATGGTAACCTACTTTGGCAAATGGCTGTTTCTTAATTTGATTGTTTATATCAGTACTTGTTATTGTTTATGTTATTGTTTCGTAGATCAAGACAATCTGTCTTTGAATATTACACGGAACTGATAAGGTGACTGCCTAATTAGTTTCTAGTATCCATTGCAAGTACATATAATTAATTAGTAACACATCATTTAATTAACAGGTCTTCAAAAGAACGACACAACCTCCTGTATTACATCCTGGTGTTGTGTGCTTCTCTGAACCAGAAATACTCTAGCTCCATTTGCATAGGTAAGCAAATATTGTATACTACTCATCCTTGAAAATATATTTCTGTAACCGTTATGAATTTACCTGTACAGGTACCATGTACAGTACTATGTTAAGTAGCACTTAATGTTTAGATAAATTCAGAGGCCTTATTTATTTAGAAAGAGTTGTCATACAAATTTCGTCCCAAGAAATATTAATAGCAATGTATGGTACAGGCAGCCCCCGGTTACCATTGGTATTGGTTTTGCTTTACTTCTCTGTATCCAATGATACTGTATGTAGTCTCCTATTACTATTAGTATAATAAAATACAAAATGATCAGTATTTTGGTTTGGAAAAATAAGCTTAGAGTGGAGGTAAGATTATTTTGCTTTGCAGTGGTACCTTGGCTCACGGACAGTCCTGTTCACGAACAAATCAGGTTATGAACCAGATATTCAAAAAAAAATTTTCCGTTCATGAACCGTGCTTCAAGCCACGAACATACAAACAATAGGCTAATGTCATTTCCTCCTCTTATCTATCCCATTTTCTAGTTAGGCTAACCACATCTGTTTCATTTCCGTTTTTCATATTTTTGTATATGTTCTCACAGTGGACTAACAGTTGGGTTTGTGTACTTTTTCCGGGTACAAATTCATGTTGTTCTATATTAAACAAATTATTTTTTATTAAATGTTTCATAATATTTTTCTTCATTACCTTTCATACACTTTCATATGTGATGTTAGACTCACAGGCCTATAATTACTTGCCTCTAGTCTTGATCCACTTTTGAAAGTAGGAGTAATATATGCTAATTTGTGCTCATCATAAATCTTGCCTGTATCTATACTTTGTCTTCATAATATTGCAAGTGGCTTTGCGATAGAATGAACTACTTTCTTTAACAAAATAGCAGGGACACCATCAGGCCCAGCTGCAGCTCCATTTTTAATTTCATTAATAGCCTGCACAATATCGACTTCATTAATATTTATGTCTGATAAAGATTCACTATTTTCATCACTTATTTCTGTATCATTATCTTCATTATCAATTCTAGGGGTGAATTCTCTCTTATATCTTTCTGCCAATATGTTGCATATTTCCTTTTTTTTTCATTTGTTAATCTTCCTTCAATTCTTTGAGGGCCTATTTCTATTCTTCTTTTAGTCATCTTTTTTGCATACAAGTACAATAGTTTGGGGTTTACCTTGAAATTTGCAAGGTTTTTTCTTCCAAGTCCCGTTTTTCATTTTCTTTTGATTGTATAATCTTTTGTTCTGCATTTTCTATCTTATTTTTTAGTTCTGTCACTTTCCATGCATTTTTTCTTTTGCAAGACCTTTTTCCACTTTCTGATTTTCTGGAACAAGATCCTTCTATCTCTTGGTATGCATGACTGATGATTACTTTTCTTCTACGGTATATATTTATCTACTATTTTCTCTAATATTTTATATAATATCTCTGTATTTACCTGTATATCATCACTTACGAAAATATTATCCCAATCTTTGTTTAATTCTTCATTTATTTCTGACCATTTTATATTTTTACCGTAGAAATTGTATTTTCCATATCCTTCCCACTTTTTCATTTCTTGCTTATTTCTGTTTTCATTTGCTTTAGAATGGACTGTTAATTCTATGACATTATGGTCTGAAATACTCGTATTATAAACTATTATTTCTTCAACATAATTCACCTCGTTCACAAATACTACGTCTAAAGTATTTTCCTGTCTTGTTGGCAGGTGATTTATTTGTTGAATGTTGTATTCTAGTAGTATATCTAATAGCTTTTTGAATATCCTCTTATCATCTGCACTACTATTACTCTTTTTTTTATGTGTGTAAATACAACTGCAATCTCCTATTCGTTCTTTCCAGTCTACGAAAGGAAAGTTAAGGTCTCCGGATAGGAGAATAGTCCAGTCCTTGTGATTTCTACATATATCATCCAATTTTTCTATTATTGTGTCAAACTCCTTAGTATTAGGGGGTCTATATATTACTATATTCATTAATTTTTCAGATTCAAATTCTACCGCTATTAGTTCACATTCTGAGTTACTATATTTCTCATATATTTTTCCTTGCTTTTTGTCTTTCCCATATATCGCGGGCAAAAGGCAGAAACGTCAGTTTTTTTAGCCTAAATGTCTCTACTTTTTATATTCTTCGCTGCTTTTTTTATGGGTTGCAATTCCTTGCTCATTTCAAAAAGGCCCAGAGACCTGACTTGATCTTGTGGCTCTTATACTCCGATCAATGTGTCAGAGGTAGAGCACTCCTCCCCGCTCTTTCGACTATGAGGAATGGCCCAGGTGTGCTGAACTCTAGTCAGTTCTGGAGACTCACTCAGATTCCTCCCTCCAACCAGTGAGTCTTTCTATTGTAAAGGACCGAGGGTTTGTATACCATGTAGGAACAAATCACTGTTTTGAAAGTAAATTGTGTTTTTCCTAAGTATACAAACCTGAGGCCTTTACACCAAATACCTTCATCTTACCACCCCTCAATCTGAAAATGGGCCGCAAGTAGATTGGAGTGTTTACGTCCCAGCAGGCAGGTCTTCCTGCCTGCCTTGTGGTAGGGGTGTAAGAATACTACCATTGTAGGTCCTGCGTGTCGTAAAAGGTGACTAGAAGTACAGCTGCTGCCTTACTCTTTTAGTAAAAGGCAATGCCCACTGCCAATAACTGTGGAAACTGCTGTCTTGCAGTTTTAATTTTAGTAAAAGGCTAGGCCCATTGCTAATAAATGTGGAAACACTGCCTCGCAGGTGGACTTTTTAGTCAAAGACAAGGCCCACCACCAATAACTGTGGATGATGACAGCAAGGGCATGCAGTCGTAAAAACCTCTTTGCCAAACTATAAACATGCCTGATGTTGTAAGAAAAGTTGCATCAGGCAACCGACCCCTTAATGTAGGGATAACGGTGGGAAAGAAGAAGAAGAAAGCAGGTCTCCCCGGTTGACCAGAGATGGTGTATTCTTTTCAGGGTACTGATTTGACTGAGATTGGGTCTACGTTATATGGTATAAGGCATCTTGTAAGTAATGAGATAATGAACAACATAGGTTTTGGGTTCAGCATAATTAATGTTGTTATACATAGTTCAGTTTAATGAGATCACAGATGCAGTTATAGACTCATAGGGCTTTTACCTAAAGAATTTTTTCATAAATGGGGTGGCATAATGGTTAATGCTGGTTCAACCAAATATATTGTTGAACTCTGCTTGTAAATCATAATAAAGATAAGATTTGTTTATTATTATGGTAGTATTATCATCATGTTAAAGCTGAGCACACATTAATTTGTAAGAAAACCAGAAGACCATTAACTTATTAGAGAAGTTTCCTAAGAATATAATGCCCTCATCAGGAAAGGATAGATACTATATACATAAGTAAGCAGTGGCTGGGAAGGTTAAAAAAAGGTTGCGATTTTAAACTGGGCAAGAGGAATTGGAATAAGAATAGAATGAGTTGGACTGCGATGTTGGAAGAGACCAAAGTGAAAAAATGGGCCATAAAAGAAGCATTGCTGCTGAAGTCCAAAGGGATTCTGCCGAGATCTAATGCAAATGCATTTCATCATGCAAGGCTTACTGTAGCATTCTACTTGCAGACAAGGTAAGAAGAGTGATGCAGAATTAAATATCATGGGACATAGGCATGCATGTCAGAGGCAGAGATTTACTTTAAGTGCATATCTTATGAAAACAGGTAAGAGCAAAACTTACAGGAGCTCACTATCACCACAGCTCTGGGATGGTAATGCTCCAGTCATGCTTTAGTACTAGATGATTCTCATAGACTTATTTTTCGAGGTCTTTTGGCACTATCGTCTAAATAATTTAGGCTTCAGATCCATGATATCTCTTGTGGAAGTTGACTCATTGAAATGTCATAATATAAAAATTAATGTGGCCTTTACTTTTCACAGGCCAAACTTTGGTGGACAGATGGAAGAAGATTCTGAGAACTTGTGATATTCCTCAGTAGATCTCCCAGGTAAGTAAGAAAGCTTTATCACCAAAAACTGAGACGGTTAAGCAGATATTGCACATGAAGAAGATACACTCCGAGTTTCTTGAAGATTACAAGAAATGTTTGTGATATATAATGACTATATGGAAAACCTTGTTTTTACTGTAAAATTTTTGTTTGATTGTATGTCATTTTTTATTTATTGTAATAAATAGTATAAAATTTAGACTAAAGTACTGTACAAAGATGGGAACTTGCCTGTCATCTTTTATCATTTGATTTATTACTTTACATGTCTCGCATATTGTTATGAAGCTTTTGTTATATGAAAGTGGAAGACATTCTGTACCAGTTAGCTACATTAATTTTCTTTTAAATTCATATTTAGTGGAAAATTTTTGTGAAACGGAAACTTTTCAAAGCCTGTGCATCAAGGTTTGTTATCATTAGTTTTGGAATCAAAGATCACAATGTTATTCAATCATGAAATACGTAGAGTATTGGTTGGTTTTTACTTTTATGGGTCATACGTCCATTTCTATCATAGGTATTCTGTCTCCCTTTTACAACACTCAGTTTGTATCAGATCTTCATCCTGTTTTGAGAAACTAAGAGTCCAGTTTTATAGTTCTTATGAACTATTGTAGCCTTACCTTGTACCTTAACTATCTCTTTAATTATCCCATAATATCCCAACTTATTCCTTATCTTATTTAGCAATTATAACCATTTCTTTTTTTAAAGCATAGCCACTGTTTGTCCTCAAAGGAGTTACTCTCATGGTTCCCCCAAGGCATCTGTAAGAGAGACCAGCCTATCTCAAAGAATTCTTTTATAGTAGTTGGTCTCAGACAAAATGGTGCTTGTTGGCTCAGTGATAGAATATAAATGACTCAAGACAAGAGGGCTGTATCTCTTGTATACTGCAACTGCATGGCTATTTTCCTAATCAAAGTTTCGGACTGAGCCAGTGTTGGATATCCAAGGGTTTTGTTCCAAAAAATTTGTTTTTGAGTTCATTTTTCTTATCAAGTGAAGTTTTTCAAATGATGAATAATGAACTCAGTGAAAAGTATTAGTTCCGTTAAAATTATAATAGGTAGGCTTATTTTTGTTAAAATTGGGAGCCAGTAGGTCTCTTGGCAGGTGAAAATTAGAATGAGATCATTATGCTATGCTGTAGGTGCCCTGCTGTTCTTGCCTATCTAACAAAGCAATATGTATTTAGCATTAATGCAATAATATTAGACAATTTTGATATTGAAACTCATTAGTGAATTACTTTTTTTAATACAATGGCGTTCCCTACCAATGCCGATAAACCACTCGTAAGTGGTTTATCGGCATTGGTAGGGAGTTTATTGGTGTTGGTATGTAGTTTATCGGCTTTGTTAAGGGAGTTTATTGGCGCTTATGCCATTATAAACATCATTTATTACCATAATTATTGTGATGTTTCAGTGAACAACGATTTTTGGTTGTCAGCACTCGACTTGGAGCGGAACCCCCTCATAGGCCGTCCCCGGTTAATGGCGGGAGGGGGCGGTGGTTTGTGTTCCATTCTGTTCTCAGCAGGGTGCTGATAAGCGAAAACTGCCATTAACCGAAACTTGGTGATTTATGTTGCTGAGTTTCGGTTAATAGTGCTTCTGTTAGGTATGTTATGGTGCCACTACAGTGTTGGCGTCCCACCTCGGTGGTCGCGAGTTTGAATCTCGGCCATTCCATTGAGGAGTGAGAGATGTGTATTTCTGGTGATAAAAGTTCACTCTCAACGTGGTTCGGAAGGCACGTAAAACCGTTGGTCCCGTTGCTGAATAACCACTGGTTCCATGCAACGTAAAAACACCATACAAACAAACAATCTATTATCAGTACCCTGTGGCCACAATAACCGAATCTCTACTTGTTATGATGCCATAAATTGCCGATTTTATGGCACTAGACGAACGCCATAAAACTGGATTGCCATTCACCAAGTCTGCCAATAACAGAGGACTGTCTCTTGTATAGCACACAAACAATTTCTTACTGGGAGGCCCCAGCCTTCTGCCCCTTCACTTTTGAAACAATCACTCATGTGAAGACAAAATTTCAGGATTTTGTGGTGACTGAGAAGCAAGAGTTATGGCAGAAATAAAACTACAGACAGTCCCCAGTTATCAGCGGCCTCGGTTATCAGCTGGTTTTATGCACTTGTTTAACACTGGAAATTGGCTATTTTTGGCACCGAAATGCACTGATTTCCAATTATTAGTGTTGATGATAGAGTACTATTAGTGCCGATACATGCCTAACAGAAGTCCCATTAATGGGTTATCAGTGCCAAAATCCTGTTTTTGGTGATTTTCACTTGTCAAGCATCAGAATGGAACCCCTGCCTATAACTGGGGACTGCCTGTATTTGTCTCTGCCATCCCAATATCAGATAATTCTACAAAAATTTGTCCTTCCTTTTGAGGGAAAAATTCCCAGTGATGTGGCTACACTGCAATTGGAATTCATATAAGAAAAATCTCAGATATGACAGACATGGCTGAATTTCATGTTAGGCTCCTCCTCTGAAAATCAACTCCTGGACTGCGTAATAAAGGCAAGGGAAAGGATGTAGCCCAATAAGACTTTTGGGGGTTGTCTTCTGCAGCATCACAGGCAGTGGGAGTCTTTCCCTTGGGAAGACAATATTATTTTCAAGTGGCTACGGTGGAAATGGTACCACCATCCCCCTCCTGTAAAGAAAATGGTTGATAACATTTTTTCCTTGGACCAGTATTCCAAAAACACTACATTATTGCTATGAGAGTGATGGTCATACTGAGGTTAGTGGGGAAAGTGCAATAATTCTAAAGTCAGAGCCATGACCAATAATACGTACAGGTAGTCCTTGAGTTATGCTATTTTGAGTTGTGTTTTTTTTTTGAAGTTACGATGATGATACCAGTTACAACATTTCGAAGTTACGATGGCAGTACTGGTACAACAAAATTTGAAATTTTTGAAATCTGGCACAGTGGGCATAGGCAGCAGTGTATGATGTATATGTTGCCTTGAGAGTCTGGGATGTCTGTATCTCTTGCCTTGACCGATCCCTTGCTCATGCTCGCCATCCACAGTGTCAAGTTGTGTCAATTTGTGAAAGATCAGCATGTCTTTCAAATGCCCAAGTGAGTCCTGCTGGTGGTGTGATGAAGAAGAGGTATATCATCACTGTAGAGCAGAAAGGCAGTCACAGTTAGGCTGCCTCTGAGTTACAATATTTTCATGTTCAATGGATCATTGTAACGTATCCCCATTGTAGCTAGAGGACCACTGTTTGTAGGTTTGTGTATTGATGTTTTCTTTTGCCAAACCCTAATGGGTATCTAGAATAAAGAAAATAGTTGATTACATGCCACTATACCTTGGACCAAACTTTGATCTTGGTGGTTGGAATTTACTATATACTATACTTGCATATCATGCAACTTTTGAAGCCTTAATTTTGAAGCTGATTTTAAAGGGGTCACAGCATACATGAGATGTAAAATTAGTTCATGTAATATTTGCATATTAGCATCTTATAACTTACAAACATAACAAGTATCCATCTTTGCTATGGATGTTTTAAAAGTTATGCTTTACTTCACCTTATTATCCAGTAATATTGTATGTAAGGTGGTACCTCATTTGTCGAACATTCTGTTTTTTTAACTAAATTTTTTAGAGCATTTTGCATGGTTTGTCTGACAAATACTCGTACTTTGAACTGACTGATTATTTGACTAATTTATACTTGTATTCAACGGCCTATTGCATCCCACAAGAAACACTGTATTAACATGTTTTTTCCTTTAAAATATATAGTTTAATGATAACCATATTCAACAAAATGAATAAAAGAATGAAATATTTCTATATGAAATTTAGCATAAGAGATGTACAAAATCATACTTCACCATGGTGACATCATGCGCAGCTGACTTGAGACTGAATAAGGCAGTGGTGACATTGAGGAGAGATGGAGAAGAGAGAGTTAAAATACTTCTGGATGTATGTAAAAGCAATAACAATTCACATTAAAAAAGGGAATTTCACAATAAATTTAACATATAATAAAATATGAAAACAGTCAAATGCAATACAGAAACAGTGAAAATATAAAAAGTCTTAGTTGAGCCAGTGTTTGGTGCGCTGAGTGAGACAGTATGCTTGTTTAATGATAACCAAATTCAACAAAACAGTAAATGAAAGAATAAAGCTTTCCATAATAAAATTTAGCATAAATGATTTTAAAAAATCATTCATCAGTGCAGTGATGCACAGATAACTTGAGATAGAGGGAGAGAGCATGTATATTTTTGAGGAATAATGAATGAATGGTTTTAGGTTATCATGCTCCATGCAGAGGCGTAACTAGGGTTACTGGCACCCAGGGCAAGCATAGAAAATGACACCCTTTGTTATGGAATAAATCCTAAGGATTATGGATCTGTACCACAAAGATTCAGTTGACAGTGTTACCATCATTATTGAGGGAGATACAAATGTTTTACCAACACTATTCTGCCCACAAAAAAGAAATAGGGAGTATTTGAAAAAAAGCAATACATAATCATGAAGTTCTGAACTGAAAAACTGTGGAAATTAGCATTGATAAAAACAGTTTTTGATCAAAGTTTTAATGCACTCAAGCTTCACAGTGATACAAAATCATTAGTTATAGTCATGGAGTTTAGTGATACCAGCGTTATTGAGGGAGATACAAATATTTTACCTACAGTATTCTGCAAAAAATAAATAAATGAAATAAGATTTATTATTTATAAAAAAAAATAAAAAAATAAATAAGCAATACATAATTCTGAAGTTCTGAACTAAAATAATTGGTAAATTAGCAGTGATAAAAACAGTTTTAGAGAGAATTTTTAAATGCATTCAAGTTTTAGAGTTGCAAACTTGTTAGTTTGAGTAATGATTTGACTTGTCATTCTCTAATAGCCCTTACCAATAAAACGACTTTCATTAAAACTGAATAAACAAAATGAAAACTAATTTTTCAGCTTCTGAAACCGCTTAGATTTAACATTTAGAATGCAACATTCATTATAAAGAGATTAGAAAAAATAAAAGTTGATGGCAATTATATTTGGACTCTGAGAGACTTTGCTGAAGTAAAATTATCAATAACATCATCAAAGTTAATGAGTTCTACCTCTTCATGCTCAATATTAAGAAATGATGGGGTGTTAAGTCTATCCTGCTCCCATGAGGCTCTGAGATAAGCCACAATAAATTTCAGTTTACTGAACGAACGTTCACAGCTTGCAGTTGAAATTGCTATAGTGGGCATAAGTTGGATTGCTACTCTTAAGTTGGGGAAAACATGTTCATCACCATATATTATATTGTATAATGAATTGGATGAACTTCTCTGAGGTGGAAATCTGAACATCCGTTCTACTGGCCAAGAGCATTCTGCAGTCTAAGATTTCCTCTCAAAGTTCATTACCATCCAAATCACTACATAGAATTCACCAACATGTAAACAGTTTTCCTTCATTCTCTCGACACCCAGCCTTCAAAATTCAAATTCCAAGGTTACGTTGTTTTAAGGACCATCATTCTCTCTCTCTCTCTCTCTCTCTCTCTCTCTCTCTCTCTCAATCCTTTAAATTATATAGTCTAGAAAGGAGAAGAGAACGCTACATGATAATTCAGGCATGGAAACCGGTAGAAGGAATAGCTGAAAACATCATGGAGCTAAAAATATCAGAAAGAGCAAGCAGAGATAGATTAATAGTGCCCAAAACTATACCAGGAAAAATAAGGAAAGCACACAGGACATTAATCCACTACGCACCAGCATCGATAATGCAGCGTCTATTCAGTGCGTTGCCAGCTCATCTGAGGAATATAACTGGAGTGAGCGTAGATGTGTTTAAGAATAAGCTCGACAAATATCTAAACTGCATCCCAGACCATCCAAGATTGGAAGATGCAAAATATACCGGAAGATGTACTAGCAACTCTCTGGTAGACATTAGAGGTGCCTCACACTGAGGGACCTGGGGCAACCCGAACAAGATGTAAGGTCTGTAAGGTCTAAGGTCTCTCTCATTTCAGTTATTTCAATATGCTAATATTTTCTATTTTCACACAGTATATCACACGAATATAGTATATATGTATACAGTGGGTCCCCGTATTCGCGGGGGATGCGTACCAGAACCCCCCGTGAATAGTTAGAACCCGCGAATGTTTGGAACCCCTATAAAAACGCTAAAAACAGCCTATATTGTTAGTTAAAACTCAAGAAAAACCCACTAAAAATGTTCATACTTGGTTTTTTTAATAGTTTTATCACAAAAAGTGCATTTTACGATGAAATTGATAAAAAAACCAGGAATTTGGGGATATTTCTCATAGAAAAATACCATGAATGTGCGAATTTTCCATGAATAATGCAGGGAAACGTTCCCAAGAGAAATCCGTGAATGTGTGAGTCCGCAAATCGGATACGGGGGGGTCCACTGTACACACATACACACACAGATGTGTTTGTGTGTGTGTGTAGAATACAAATATGTACCAGAAACCCTTGATGATGATGATGATGATTGTTGATGATGATGATGAATTATATTATTTAAAAAAAAAAACTATAATATATATTATATATAATATTATATATATATATTAGATATATTATATATAGTAGATTATATTATAGATAATGATATATATATATATATGATATAATTATATATAAATTATATATATATATATATATATTATAGAGATATATATATAAATAATATATATAATATATATATATGATTATATATATATCTATTATATAGAGAGGATAGAGAGTAGCTATATATATAGAGATATATATTATATATAGATAGAGATATAGTAATATGTATTATATAGTTATATATTATATTACGATATAGATAATAGATATATATATATATAATTATCTATATATAGGATCTATAAATCTATATATCTATATAGATCTATATATAGATATATATATTATTATAGATAGATATAGATATACCACATATATAATAATATACAGGCAGCCCCCGGTTAACAGCAAGGTTCCATTCCTGAGCTGAGCATATATATATATATATATATATATATATATATATATATATATATATATATATATATATATATATATATATATATATATATATATATATATATATATATATATATATGTATACTATATATATATATATATATATATATATATATCTATATATATATTATATATATATATATATATATATATATTATATATATATATATATATATATATATATATATATATATATATATATATATATATATATACACACACACATATACATATACAGGCAGCCCCCGGTTAACAGCAAGGGTTCCATTCCTGATGCTGAGCAAAATTTGCCCCTAACCAAAATTCAAAAGTCTACAGGAGTCACAATCCACCTTACAGTGCCCTACACTTGTTAATGATGCCTTAGACAGTGTCATGGCCAGATATTTTGCCCTAATATGTAATAATTCTTTGATGAAAATGTGGAATTTCATTTGCCTAATTCTCTACTATGGCCTGCTTGATAATAATACAAATTTTCAATGTCAAATTCAATGAACTTACTGGTAAATCTTGGCCTAGTGCGAGAGAGAGAGAAAGAGAGCTCTTTATTTATCATATCTTCCAGTTAAATCAACTAAAAAGAGCAACGGAAAATGGTAAAAGTATCGTATCGTTAGTACCGTTATAATCGTTGGTTGAACGCTTCAGCCATAAACAACTTGAATGATAACAGTTGTTTTGTTACAACAACCAAACTGAATCTGATGATAACAATGTTTTGCTTGCATTTCAACCATTGAATGAAAGAAAAATTACCGTAGTTATGTTATAAATGACGTAAATTAAGTAGAATAGGACTTGAATATTTTTGCATGATGCCTTTATTTAGTATGGAGAAAATATTGACAAGGAAATATAGTACTACTAAATTTAAGCAGCAGTTGTAGCTGAAGCTGAGAAAACAAAATTTTCACACTGCTAATGACTAAATTATTGTGAATCAGCAACATTGATGCAACTCACTGCAAATAATAGTGGAGAAAAAAGTACTTTAATATAAAAAATACTGGCGTGAATGAACACAATTTACTGTTGGTTTTCATGCCAATAACCGATAGATATATAAATCTCATATTATTATGAAATAGGATGAAAATACGAACATAATCAGTTTTTTGCACACTATTAACGAAAAAAATAGAGATCGAGTTCACAACAAGACGCACATATTTAAGTCATATTTCAACTTAAAAGCACTTCATGTAATGAAAAATAACCAATTTACGCTAAATCGAGTCAATTAGGGTGAAATAACCCTGCCTCTGCCCTCAGCTGATTTTTCCAAACCAAAACATAGATCGCTTTGTTTGTATTTTATAATACTATACATAGTAATATGAGACCACATACAGTATTATTGGATTCAGTGAAGCAAAGCATAACTTTTTAAAAGAGCCAAGGAAAAGATGCATATTCATTATGTTTGTATATTTTATGAGGGTCTCTCAGTGCTTTGGCAAGTACTGAAATACGCACCGATAACCAGACAACAGCGCCATCTATTAACGAAAAAAAATAATTAAGTTATAAAACACAACAACAATCAAATGCAATACAGTAACAAAAAATAAAAAAGTCACTTGAGCCAGAGTTCGGTGCGCTGAGTGAGACGGTGGAGAGGAGTAGTGAAGTAAGGGATGGTGGTGGGTTAGGTGGTGAGATAGGTCTGCTTCCTACTGACTTACCAGCTGGGCTGAGATGACTATTCGCCCATTTCTTTCACTTCGCTCAATTTGCCCAAATCACTTTTTTTTTGTTATGGTAAAATACCTATTGAGTGACAATTGCTTTTTATGACTTTTTAGCAATGTGAAAGTAACTCGGCTCCATAATAAACACTATGGCACCACGTTCAGCTTCTGTGTGCCTTCGATTGTTTGTTTAAAAGAGGTTAGTCTATTGTAATTTGGTCTCTCAAAAAAGGACCTTGCATGATACATGAGATACATGATAAAATAATTTTTTAAGGGTGAAAATTTTGGGGTGACACGATTTGCGAGGTCGCACGTTACACGAGTACAAAAATGTTCTGACACACATATTTAGCACTTAATGCATATGCATAGACTATTTTGCTGCACTATGAAGAGAATAGCAAAATTACAGTTCAGGAGATCGAAAAGCGAGTGTGTCAGAACATTTTTGTAATAGTCATCATTGACTCTCATGGAAACTGTAATTTCATTATTTGGGATTCATCACTTTTTGGAGATAGGGGGACATTGAGACTGCTGTCTTAGCTCTTGCATCCATGACTAAGGGCAGAGAGGTCATATGTGTTTGTTCATGAGCGAAAGTAGATGCACTTCCAATCTGTGTCACAAATTCTTCCCATTTAATGAACTCATTACGTGTCAGTGACGTCATCTAAAGGGGAGTGTCTTGTGAGGAAAGTTTGTACATGAGTACGTACGTTGTGTTGACCCTTGGTGAGAGGTATCGATGGAATTTTAAGGCACTGCGATTATAGGGCCAATCCCGGAAAGGTGGTGCGGTGCAGCTGTAGGGACTTTGCAGAATGGACATAGAGGTGAGAGTCGTTGAAAACTTTCACTAATAACTTCCTTTTCAGTACCTCGACTCATTTATAAAATGTATTACTATTTCAGTCATGGTGTATGTTAATGAGGGTCGTGTTTCTTTTTGACAGGAGCTCTTGTTGGCCTTGGTGGGCCGAACTATTACCAGTTCTGATAAGCCCATGTTGTGTATTACGAAATGAAGAGACTGTTTGATACTGTGTGACTTTTTTAAAATTTCTGGACTGAACCTATCTGCATTCGATGAGAAATTATTATTTTCTGTCTTACTAGTGGGTTCACTTCAGTTAGCCAGGTCTTGTTTTAAACAGTCCATGTTCTGTGTATGTAGTTTAATTGAGAAATCTTTATTTCAATTAGTTAAATTAATCTAATTTTTCTCATGGTTAGTCTTTTGCTTTTTCTTTATAAATAAAGTCTGTTTTTTAGTAATTATGGATCTGATTTAATGACCTTAGGCAATTGTGGTTTATGGGTTGCATTGAACTGCCCCCTTATAGCTCATACAGTATTTATTAGGAGCTAAGCCATTTTGCCCCCTGTCCATTTCTTTTTTAAGCTTCTTAAAGGATGAACAGCGACTATGCCATATAAAAAACAAGCTTTGGTGTAGGTAAAACCTATTTTTGGTGGCTGCTGTGAGTCCTCAAACCATCTCGCTTTCCCTGATGTACAAGCATGGGACTAGGGTAAACATTTGGCTTGCACAGACTTGGCGTGTTATGAGAAAAATAGCTGACATACTCATTGTTGCCAACTCTGTGTGAGAAAGATGAAGGGAAAACTGAGGCAGTCACTGTAGACCAGAGACAAGCGTCCTATTGTCTGGAGTCTTACTTTCTGCCATTGTGCCAGCAAGCCCTATTCTGGCTTAAACCAACTGTAAGAGAATTATTTGAGATTGGTTGGTATGTCTTACAGAGCTCTTGGGGAGCTGTGAGAGTAACTCCTTTGAGGATTCACAGCATCTACCAAAAATAGAATTTTCTTATATCAAAACCTGTTTATTACAAATTGTGCATTGAAACCTTGCATATAATGTGCCTTGACCTTTCTTGATGACAACAGTGACTATGACTATTTGCAACCTTAATACGTATACAGTTAATTTATTATTTTTGTGTGCTAAAGATTTTATGGGTACCTCTTAACCCATGGAGTTGATGGTGTGAATTCAAGTTGGAAAAAAGTGTAATTCATAAATTTTCCTCTTGATAGCATATTTTATTGATGGTGTTATTTGTGTTTTGCAATTTTCCATTGGAATAACTTTCTTACTAAACTACAGAGTACTGTAATATGAAAAAATAACATGCACAGTACTAGTGGGTTTTCATTGCACTTGGATTTAAGCAGTGAGTTTCTTTCTCTTTATCTTAATCCTTGTTAAAATGGTACTATTATATTTGAGTTTTACTGTGTATGCATTAAGTTACTAGTTTACAATTATTTATGTTTATCTGGGGGGTTAGACTAAGCCCTGAATTACAAATGTTTTCATTAGTGCTGTTTAACTTGTTAATGTCATAATACCATTGGAAACATAGCTCTCCCATTCATTGGTCCCTCCCTTTCCTTCTGTCAACATCAAATAAGTAACCCAGTCCTTGCTTACTTGCTTCCTATCATCCTTGCTTTATTTTGTATTTTCCTGTTTTAGCTCTAAAGTGGATCATATAAATTGTTGATAATTAATTTTGTTTTTTATGTTCAGTTATGTAATTTTGTATTTCCAAGTTTCACAATGTTTGTCATACTTATCAGAGCATAACAGAATTGTGTGTTTTGGTTATTGCTACAGTATCACTGAATTGCCTGTTATTTCTTTGGCAATTAATAGTCTTGTGCTATCTTTATATTTTATATTGCCTGTAGATTTTCTGATGCTCAGTGATAAAAGTTTACTATTTCAGTGATTCTGGAAGTATACTGTATAAGCTCCCAAAAATTATTTTTAAAAACTAATGCATTGCATTACATACTTATTCATAAATTCATCAGTATCACCTCCAATGCTTTGTGACACAAAGGGCTTTTGTGAAGTTTTGCCACTCATGTTTTTCCTGTGCTTTATTTGCTGTAAATCTCCCTTGATCTTCTGCCTCCCTTCACATAGTTGTCATCCGAGTCAGGTGTGGGCCTTCCATCATTTCTAGTGCCCACAAAAGCCCAGCTGATACAAACTGTTGCTGGGCTTGTGCAAAAGATGTTTTCAAGCCATCTCCATCTCCCTTTCATCAAAATGTAATTGCATAAGGTACTCATGTAGTATTCCTTATAGTACAGGCAGTCCTTGGTTATCGGTGGATTCAGTTATTAGCGATCCGGTTTTATTCTAGCGCCATAAAATTGGCGATTTATGGCGCCATTACTGAAGTGAGAGGGCGAGTCCTACTGCTTATATTGTGGCAGTGCAGCGGCACGAAACCCCCCGCTGCACCGCCACAATTTAAGCAGTAGGACTCGCCCTCTCACTTCAGTCCTTCTCCCACCTCCACCCAAGAGGATGTCTGAGATTTATTCAGACGAAACGTCCGGAAATAATAGAAAAGAAATAGAATTTAACATCAATTCTAGCTGCAATAAACTCTACGGGATATACCCGAAAATTACCCCCACTGGAATTTTTTACCAATAAAAATCCAACCGTTTGACTATTACCTATTTGAGATATGTCAACCTTCGGTGCGTTGCTCACCAGTTTAAGCAACAATGAGAAAGCAATAATTAGAAAAATAGAGAAGAACCTGTATAAAATTAATGCAGCTGAGGCAGCAATCACTTTTGATAAAAAATAATAGTAATAATATTTGCTTGAAAAGGTTATTCCTTTTCATTATCTCTGCCATTTGATGATTGGAATTTTAGTGCTTTGTAGGTACTTCTATAAGCAAAATGTGAAAATACAAATTACTAAGAGATGAGTTTCCCTTCCCTTTATCTTGTTTTTGTCACTAATTCACCATCACACAAGAGATAATTCAACATTCAGGACTTGGTCTAACCTACAAAAACTGACAAAATAGGCATTTATAAGGCAGTGGTTAGGTGTGAGATGATATTGTTTTGGGGACTCCATTTTTTGCATGTACTAGTTGTCACTCTCATTCTTCTCTTAAGAATTCATGACTTTAGCCCCTTTGATTTTCACTTTGGTGACATTTATAGAGTTTGATATTCCATATGAGATGTGGATTTGTTGATCTATATAGTAAACTATATTGTATGACCAGATTTTCATGGGTGTTAATCATAGGTCTTTGTGTTTGTCTCAGTTATGAAAAGGTTCAGTAATGTGTGTATTACATAACATCTTTACCTTCTTTTTGTAAACTGTCTCATTTACTGAAGATACGTACGTCCAATAACATTTTTATTTAGTTTATGTTCACTAATTCAATTACCCTAGGAGTTTGATAAACCTTAATTAACTTAAATGTTTCTTTGTTCATATGCAGAACAAACCCTCGGTCTTAACAATAGGATAACTTTCCAGGCACCAACTGGTAACTGGTTAACACAATCAAAGATTGTAAAGCAAGGAATCTGTGAGATCTGGCAACTCCTGTGCGTACGAGGTGATAGCTGGTCAGAGACTTTCCTTAACCACCTTGGGGAGTAGACATAGGGAAGGAGATTTATCTCCTCCTGCTTCTTCTCCATCACTGCCTCGTCATCATGTAAGACGTTGGAGGATAAAGGACTTTGTGGTTTCGTCTTCTGCGAGTGGAGGGAATGCATCACCTCCTGCCTCTCACGACTGTCTCTCACCCATGCACGTCCATGTTCATGGGAGAGAGGTGCTTCGCCAGCTGCCCCGCAGGTTCATGCTTCTCCATCGCAGGCTCATGAGGCTGACAGTGAAGCTTGTGGAAGGGAGGCATCCTTGTCTTCGTTACATGGCCATGTGTCTCCTGTGTGTGCTGGTAATCCATCGTCGTCTTCTCTTCATGGGTGTGTTTCTCCTCATGGACGTGTTCTTGACAGTATGAGTGTTGAGTCTTCACCTTTCTTAGACGGACGTGTCTCATCCTTGCATGTATGTGTTGATGATTTTGGAGGTACTCCTTCTGTTCCGGTTCCAGTTCGTTGAGGTAAGGATGATAAGGCGCCGATTAAAAGGTTGAAAGTTGCAGAGACGGAAATGGTCCAGCCTGTGTTTAAGGATTCTTTACTCGACAGGATTGTGGTTGACAGTCAGGAACATGAGGCTTCCCTGGCCCATGGACGTGTTATTTGTTCCCTTGGAAGAGGCCATAACCTTAAGTGTCAAACGACTTTGAGTAGCTCTCTTCAGCGATGTTCCTTGTCTCGTGACCATGCTTGGACAGCATCTCATGGACGTGTACTCAACTCGTCACATGGCCACATACTTGCTCATGATAGTTCCAGCGATGGTTGTACATGGTTCTTCACACAAGCCTGTACTCGGAACGAGCTGGGACCATGCGTGAATGTCGTTGCATGATGACACTCTGGAACCTTCGGTTGCAGGGTCTTCGAGTTTTAGAGACTTTTCTCCTACCAATAATGTCCAGAATGTTAAGCTTCCTAGGGAAGCTTCATCAGTGTTGTTGCGAAAGGAGGACGATACTGCCAAGCCTTCTTCACGTTGTTGGTCACCATTGCCGGAGCAGGAGGAGGGAGACACTCAAAAGTTTATGTCTTCCTTCACGGAGGTTCTTGATCTCATTTGTGAGTTCAACAATCTTGAGTGTAGGATGCAAGCTCAATCTTCTATCACCCCTACATGCATAGAGGCCTTGCTTGGTGCCAGTCAGCATCCCAGGACTTTTTGAACTTCCCGTTGGGTCACGCTCAGTCTCATGCAGCGTGTAAACACTGTGGTGTCAGACCGAGATGGCTCTCTGCATTCCCAGGGGTCATCCAGTCTCATGGCTTGACTTGTGGTCCACTGTGATAGCCAAAATTGCTTCGGATAGGGTGGTAGGAGGATTAGTGAGTTCTTCCTCACTCACTAGACTGTTGCAGTCTGGTGGTAAGGCATTTTCTTACCTGTCCACCTTAGTGTGAACTTGTGGGCCAACCATCTCCTAGTGAGGAGAGACACAGCTCTGTCCAAGGTGGTGAGTTCAGTGGACTCCAAGTCTTTATCAGCGCTCAGGAATGGGGATCTCCTGGATTTAGTCAAAGGCACGTTCAGGACACCCCCCTCCTTCTCCTCCTTACTGACAGGAAAGAAAATCTTCACCTGTTAAATCTCCTAAGGGTTCTGCTTCTGCGTTGGTCTCTCAGTTTCCCTCTCAGGCTAAGTCTAACGAGCAGCAGTGTCCCTTTCAGTCTCGCCTCTACAAGCCTGGGAGGGGCTCTAGAGGAAGGGGTCGTCAGTAGAGTGGATGCCTCTCCCTCTCCTTTGCCACGAGTTGGGGGGTGCCTTTCAGGCCAGTGGGCCAAGTGGCAAAGTTATGGAGTGGTGAAATGGGTGGTATATGTTCTGCTGGTGGGATGTCTACTACCATTCAACTTCTCTCCCCCCCTCTCAGACAGACCCTTTCTCAGTCATATTTATGCTCGCGTCTCCCCAAAGTTCTTAGCTCTTCAGGAGGAAGAGTTGAAAATGCTGAACAAAGGTGTGAAAGAGGAAGTAAAGTGTCCTGCTCCGGGGTTTTACAGTCACATTTTCCTAGTACCAAAAGCAACTGGAGACTGGTAATCGACCTTTCCACCTTGAATCATTTTGTCAGGAAGACAAGGTTCAAGATGGAGACGCCTCAGACAGTGTTTGCAGCAGTAAGGGACAATGACTTCTTGCTGTCAGTATACCGAAAGGATGCTTACTTCCAGATCCCTATTCACCCTTTGTCCAGGAAGTTTCTTCGCTTCACTCTGGGAGAGCAGATATACCAGTTCAATGTCCTGTGCTTCAGCAAGCTCCAAGGAGAAACTGCTGCAGGACTGAGATTGTCGTCTTTGGTTTTGTTGGGAGCTAGGCATAATACCAAACCTAGAGAAGTTGAACCTTGTTCCCAGCCAGAAAGCTCTTTATCTGGGTATGGTTATAGATACAGCAGCGTCAAGAGTTTTTCCATCAGACCAGAGGTATGAGAAGTTGCGGTTGGTGGCACGCAAATTCTTATCACAACCAGACCAGCCAGCTCACCAATGGCAGGTCCTTCTGGGGATTTTGTCTTCTCTGGAGAAGTTAGTCCTTCATGGTCGTCTTCATCTTCGGTCTTTGCAATGGAGATTGAAAGACTTCCGGTCCCCAGCAGGGGATTCCCCTCTTCAGGGAGTTCCTCTGTCTGAAGAGGTGAGGCAAGACCTTTGTTGGTGGTTGGACGACCAGAATTTGTCGGTGGGTATCCCTCTATGTTTTCCCCCTCCAGACTTCCTTGTGTTTTCAGATGCCTCTATCACAGGTTGAGAGTGCTCATCTAGGGGACCTCATTGTGTCAGGCATTTGGGGTGCATAAGACAAGCTGCTACACATCAGTGTTTTGGAGCTGAAGGCAGCTGTGCTGGGTCTGAGAGAATTTCGAGAGAAGGTAGAGGGCCATTCATTGGTTCTGATGTCTGACAACACCACGGTGGTCACCTATGTGAACAAACAGGGTTCTAGTGTCTCGTCACCTCCATTCGTTGACGGACGGTCAAGTTACACCAGTGGGTAATCGACAACTCGGTGGAGCTCTCTGCCAGATACATTCCAGGCAAGAGGAATGTGGTCGCTGACAGGCTGAGTTGTCAGGACCAAATCCTGGGCACAGAGTGGTCTCTGCATTAGGTCGTGGTGGATAGGCTCTCTAGGTTTGGGGGGAGACCTATGCTAGACCTCTTCTTGACTCGCTTTAACAAGAAGCTGGAAGTTTACTGTTCGGTGCTTCCAGATCCTCTTGCTCTAGCAGAGGATGCCTTCCAACACTCTTAGGACAACCTTGAGGTGTACACCTTCCCTCCATTTTGCTTGATCCATCAAGTTCTGAACAGGGTAACGAGTTCTCGAAATCTCAGGATGACTTTGGTAGCTCCTCTGTGGTGACAAGTGGAATGGTTCCCGGACCCTCTGTCAGAGGCTCCAAGAGAGATTTCCCCATGACAGCAGCTTCTTTGCCAGCCACATGTCGAAAGGTTTCACCAGTCGGTAGAATTCCTGTCTCTTCACTGATGGAGACTATCAAGTATTTCCTCCAAGCGAGAGGTTTTTCTCAGGGGGCAGCAGGACATAGGTCCAGTTACCTCAGGAAGTCCTCTTCAGCAATTTACCAGGGGAATTGGGCAGTCTACTGTGATTTGTGTTGTCGACGGGTTTCTCCATTCAAAACCTCTGTTCAGCTTATAGCAGATTTTTTTAGCTTCCTCAGGGATGAGAAAGGCCTTTCTGCTTCTGTGGTCAGGGGCTACATAGCAGCATTTAGGTTTGGTATTACGTCTGAAAGGCGTGGACATCTCTTCATCCTGGGAGATCTTGTTGTTCAGGGGTTTCAAGCAGACCTGTCCTCCAAGGGAACTTCAGCCTCCAGAGTGGCATGTTTCGCTTGTCCTCAGAAGTCTCACTCAAGCTCAGTTTGAGCCCTTGCGTCAATCATCAGACAGGGATTTGACGCTAAAGATAGTTTTCCTGTTGGCCTTGGCTTCTTCGAAAAGAGTTGGGGAGCTTCGTGGCCTAAGTTATGATGTGAATTCATGGCCAAGACAGAATTCCTTGGTGCATGACGATAGATTTACCTCTTTTTCCATTCCGTCTGTGAATGACTTTGTAGACAATGACCCGAAGAGCTCTTGCTATGTCCTGTCAGAGCCCTACAATGCTATTTTAAAAGGACTCACCATCCAAGACCTAGGTGTTTTAGGTCCAGAAAAGAGGTTTCCAAGAACACCAATTCTTTCTGGATCTGTGAGGCGATCAAGCAGGCTTACTCGTCTCTTGATGGTTCTGTCGTTGAGTTTGTGCAGGCTAGAGCACATGACATCAGAGATATAATTTCCTCTCTGGCATTTAAGAAAAATATTGCTGTTCATAGGATTTTGAACACTGGTACCTGGTTGCATCAATACACGTTCACTTCTTTTTATCTAAGAGATTTTGCCCACAGGTCTTAGGACACATTTTCCTTGAGTCCTGTGGTGGCTGCCCAACAAGTTGTGTAATTCACCCAGTGCCCTTCACACTGCAACTTTGTATCTTACTTATGATGATTGTGTGGACGAGAGAATGAGTGAGTTGGCGGTCTCTTTCTTTCTCTGTGTTCCTTTCTTCTTCCAATGGGCGGGTTGAGGAATAGACTCATCATATGCTGGACTGGTCTCATACAGGTGAGTAAGGTGGTCATACTGATAGTTGTTTTGCTTTATGTTGAAATAATCAAACCCTCTATTCAGTAGCAAATTCTCCTCTCCCTCTAGCAAGGGGGAGTGAGGAGTGATAACAAACCCCTGTGGCTAATATGGTTTGTTATATTGAACAGTCAAGAGTTTTCTGCGGTTCCCTAGCTGCAATGAATTTGCTCATGTATCATAGTGTTTTAGCCCAGACGGCTGAGTTGTTAGATATTGATTTATCTAGCTTCTCACGGGCATGGAGCCACCATCTTTAGAACTTTCTTCTAGGAAGGGTGGTCAGATGGGTTAACTCCCAGCCAGTTTAGGATACTTGTACCTTCCATCAATTATAAGTCTATCATATTGTCAAGACTGAAGTTTTGTTCTGCATATGAACAAATGACATTTTTAATCAATTTGTATTTTTCATAGCTAACAAACCTGAGGTCTTAACGTTTTACTGCCCACCTCTAATTGCCCCTCTCTCTCTTTTATTATACAGTGGACCCCCTGTATTCGCATTCTCCGGATTCGTGGATTTCTCTGTGGAACATTTCCCTGCGTTATTCATGGTATTTTTCAATGAGAAATATCCACAAATTCCTGGTTTTTGTATCAGTTTCATCATAAAATGCACTTTTTGTGATAAAACTATTTAAAAAACCAGGTATAAACTTTTTTAGTGGGTTTTTCTTGAGTTTTAACTAACAAAATAGGAGGTTTTAAGCATTTTTATAGGGGTTTCAACTGTTCGCGGGTTCTAACTATTCACAGGATGGGGTCTGGTACGCATTCCCCACAAATATGGGGGGACCACTGTATTTCCTGGTTTGGGAAAAAGACTGCAGCATCATGAGGTCTGGTGCACGGTCTCTGACCAGCTATCACATTGTACGCGCAGGAGTTGACAGATCTCATAGATTTCTTGCTTTATAATCTTTGATTGTGTTAACTTGTTACCAGCTGGCGCTTGGAAAGTTATCCAATTGTTAAGACCTCAGGTTTGCTAGCTATGAAAAATACAAATTGATTAAAAATTTGTCATGTTGTAATTTGGTAACAATTGAAGACCATTATATTTTTTACTTTCATTTGAAGTGATATAAACTTTTGTTTGATATCCAACAAATTTTCTTAAACATCTTGTTTTTGGAGCAATCAGCCATGATTGTAATTAATGAATGGTAGAATGTGTGTGATCATGAACTAGGTAGTAACAAATTAGAAGTGATCTACCCCAATGCAGAATTCATCATACCGAAAGGAATGGCGCAAGTAATTTTGACTTGACTCAGCATTGGTCACTCTCGTGAGACCCATGGATATTTGATGAATAGCCCACATGATCTAATCCTTTTATGTGCAGTGTGTAAAGTGACACTAATTGTTAAATATTTTTGTGGGAATGTTCAAATTATAATTGACAATGAATTTCAAGTTTTGTTAACAGATCAGTTAAACAAATTTTGTCAGAATCTTTAACATTTTTTAATTAACCCAATTATATGATTTAAAAAACTATGATTCAGTAAATAAAATCCAAATTTTAAAATAAATCTTTTGTGCTAGGCCTGCAAGAGCTGAATATGTTAGCTCAGTGGTGTGATTAAACTACTAGATGATAATTATAATAATAATAATAATAATTACAACAATGATGATTTTGTATTATATGATTGTAGTAGCAGTAAAGTTGTAGGGTGGAAGAATCATGGAATTTGTAATGTGGAATTGTCATTTTCTGACTTGATTTTATTAAGCTTAGGTGTCATGTATTCCTCAGGACTGGGTAGTAGAAACTCGAAACAGATGTCATCTAAAGGTGAGTTGTATTCATCATTTACAGATTTCATCATTTTAATTTTAAAAACACTTCCTGGTTACATTTCATGTTCTGTATTCACCATCAAAATGATAAGTTTCCCTGATTACATTAGTGTAGTATTATCTTATTATTTGTTCTCCATATCTGTATGTGCAAATTGCTATTTTTTGATGATTTATTTTTAAACTTTTCATCAAGAGTATGGAATGGCCTTATAAGCAATCAGAATTGACTGTAGATTTGAAAATGTCTATTTGATTCATTTTTTATTTGCATAAAGTTTATCAGGAAAAAGGAAAACCAATATTTTTTTATGAATCCTTTGACATTCCATTGGGCTACTGTATGAACCTCCCCAAAAAGGAATAACAGCAATATCTGTGCATCAAGTAAAAAAAATACGTCCTCTTAAAATACTTAATGGTGATTATTTTATTGATATGCTTCCATAGTAAATACTAGTCATGTTTTGAGTAAACATTCCTTTCCTGTCATTAGCAAACTGTGCTCTTTGCCTATTTTGAAAGCATATTTGAAAAACATGTGTCATAAGACTGCAGCATTTATTGGCGCAAGCTTTGTTTTTAGTGTTTATTCTTTTATGATTTGGTGCATTTTATCTTATGGTGGTGATTAATGTCTGGTTTGTTAGTTATTTATACCTGAGTAATGTAAATAGAAGTTTTTCAGTTTTCAGTATTCTGAGTACATATAGAGTTATTTATATACTGTTACTTTGGATGGGTGATTCCACAAGTACTTTTGCCTAAGAGTCATTTTATCTTATTTTGTTAATTTTAAGGTCTTTTCATCATTATATTTGCTCTTGGAGAGAATATTTGGTGGGAGAGTTAGTCCCGTAAATGAGTTAAGGTTTTGAGTGAGAGATGTGCTGTCTCCCCAAGTTTTGTCTTTATTATTAACATTTATTTATTAATTTTATCCAGGTGCCTCAAATTTGAATGAGGCTCTCTCCCAATGCTGGCCATTTTCTACTCAGTAGTATTCCTTTTATGTACACTTGATGTAATTAGTCATGTTATTTTGCATGTGTTGGATGTGTATTAACCTAGAAATATTTTGTATTTAGCTTGTAGTAAGGTTTTTGTTATTTTATCATCATTAGTATGCTATAAGCGCAATTGATTATTGTAGTACAAAGTTCAGCATTTGGTTGGGTATAGATCTTTATGAGTATGGTCAGGTTTCTAGTAAGAATTTACTTATTTTCATTGTGTAAAGATGCTGTTAGTTTCTATCTGTTAGATTTCTGTTTTGATAAGGTCATTGAAATTTCACTGATAATATTGTTCTTCGGTTTATGAAGTCTTCCTTACTACTTTTTAGACCAGTGGTCTTCAACCTTTTGAAGACCATTGCCTCCCACTTCTTGCATTCCAAAATAGTCATGGCTCACTGCCCTTCAGATTTAGACTTTATCCCCATAGGTAAATAAGACTTATGTACAGTGTAGGTAAATAAGACTTATGTACAGTGTTTAAAACTTAAAAATACTTTCAGGGCCAGAAAACAATTACTAGAACATACACATAATCACTGTTGTTTTACATTTAACTACTAACAAGGTCAAGCAGGTACATAATAATATGATGGCTATATACTTACTTCTTATCTACATGCAGTATTAGGCTTCTGCCCTTCAGATTTAGACTGTAAGATATTACAGATTTAGACTTCATTATTTTAATAAGTTCCTGAATAAAACATACTTAAGAATTATGTTATATTACAGTTTACTTTTTATTACAGAGAAATTCACCAATTTACTAATGTAACTATTAATGAAACTTGTATACGTATTGTATTGAAACTTAAAAATACTTTCATGGTCAGAATCCATCAGTGGACCCACATTCTTTCTTGCTTCAGTTTGTCGCGTATTTTTGTGGAATGCTTCTTTCACTTTTACTCGAGAACTTTCACCAATTCGCAAATTTTTCTATGGACTGTATCTCTAAAACATCACTAATTCTGGAAATAAAAATACCAAATTACACTCTACTTCACTGTATTCAATAAAATTTGTACACATTTTCCTAACATACATACATTACTGTACATGTACTGTACAATCAACCTCCGTAATTCGTGTTCTTGAGATTCGCTGACTCGCCCATTCTCAGATTTTTCTTTGGACTACGTCTACCCATTATTCACAGAGAATTCGCCTCTTCGCGGCTTTTTCCGATGATAAATATTCACTAAGTAATGTATTTTGTGTTATTTTCATGAGTAAATACACTTTTATGATATAAAAATGACTAATTTTCAAATATTAATATTGATTAATATTGTATTGGTAAGTTTAATAAGATTAAATATTTGAATAATAAAAATAATTATTCTCTTCTCTCTCTCTCTCTCTCTCTCTCTCTCTCTCTCTCTCTCTCTCTCTCTCTCTCTCACTCTTACAGAGAAGCATACTTTTTGTATGATAGATAAATGATTTACTAATTTTCAAATATTGATATTAATGTAAACAGCAATAATATCAATTCATTAAGAAAAATACTATTGTGAATTAGTAAGGTTTTAGTTTATAAATTTTAAAATTATGTAAGAATGAAGGAAATCCTAGACTTCTCTTTCTAACTCCAGGTACTAAAGCTGTCAAATATATCAAGTAATGTGACAGGAGGGGGAGCGAGCGTGTTGTGTTGCGATGCTACTAAATGTTTATGTAATCTCTCTCTCTCTCTCTCTCTCTCTCTCTCTCTCTCTCTCTCTCTCTCTCTCTCTCTCTGAATAAAAGAAGAATAGAAATAGGCCCTCCAAGAATTGAAGGGAGATTAACGAATGAAAAAAAGGAAATATGCAACATATTGGCAGAACGATATAAGAGAGAATTCACCCCTAGAATTGATAATGAAGATAATGATATAGAAGTAAGGGACAAAAATAGTGAATATTTAGCTGACATAGATATTAATGAACCTGATATTGTGCAGGCTGTTAATGAAATTAAAAATGGAGCTGCTGCAGGGCCTGATGGTGTCCCTGCTATTTTGTTAAAAAAAAGTAGTTCATTCTATCGCAAAGCCACTTGCAATATTATTAAGACAAAGTGTAGATACAGGCAAGATTTATGATGAGCACAAATTAGCATATATTACCCCTACTTTCAAAAGTGGATCAAGACTAGAGGCAAGTAATTATAGGCCTGTGAGTCTAACATCACATATTATGAAAGTGTATGAAAGGGTAATGAAGAAAAATATTATGAAACATTTAATAAAAAATAATTTGTTTAATATAGACAACATGGTTTCGTACCCGGAAAAAGTACACAAACCCAACTGTTAGTCCACTGTGAGAACATAATATAGTGGATAAAGTAGGAAGATGGTTAAAAGAATTTCTACACAACAGAAAACAGATAGTTATTGCAAACGATGAGAAATCGGTTGAAGCTAAGGTAATATCCGGTGTGCCACAAGGTATGGTGTTAGCTGCATTACTGTTTGTTATTATGATTGCAGACATAGACAGTAATGTTAAGGACTCGGTAGTGAGTAGTTTCGCCGATGACACAAGAATAAGTAGAGAAATTACTTGTGATGAAGATAGGAACGCTCTACAAAGAGACCTTAACAAAGTATATGATTGGGCAGAGGTAAATAGGATGGTATTTAACTCTGATAAATTTGAATCAATAAATTATGTAGACAGAGAAGGAAAGCTATATGCATATAGGGGACCTAATAATGAGACAATCACAAATAAGGAAGCAGTTAAAGACCTTGGTGTGATGATGAATAGGAACATGTTATGCAATGATCATGTAGCAGTTCTATTGGCAAAATGTAAAGCAAAAATGGGAATGTTGTTACGGCACTTCAAAACAAGAAAAGCTGAACACGTGATTATGCTTTAAAAAACATATGTTCGTAGTCCACTTGAATATTGCAATATGATATGGTACCCACACTATCAAAAGGATATTGCACAAATAGAGTGTACAAAGGTCCTTTACAGCTAGAATAGAAGAAGTTAAGGACCTTGACTACTGAGAAAGACTACAATCCTTAAAATTATATAGTCTAGAAAGGAGAAGAGAACGCTACATGATAATTCAGGCATGGAAACAGATAGAAGGAATAAAATATTGGAAAGAGCAAGGAGAGGTAGATTAATAGTGCCCAAAACTATACCAGGAAAAATAAGGAAAGCACACAGGACATTAATCCACTACGCACCAGCATCGATAATGCAGCGTCTATTCAATGCGTTGCCTGCTCATCTGAGGAATATATCAGAAGTGAGTGTAGATGTGTTTAAAAATAAGCTCGACAAATATCTAAGCTGCATCCCAGACCATCCAAGATTGGAAGATGCAAAATATACCGGAAGATGTACTAGCAACTCTCTGGGAGACATTAGAGGTACCTCACACTGAGGGACCTGGAACAACCCGAACAAGATGTAAGGTCTGTAAGGTCTCTCTCTCTTCATTATTATTATCTCTGTCTCAGAAATAATTCATAATTTCACTCTTGATGGTCAGATATATGATGTTGCCATTCAGTGCTCTCTCTCTCTCTCTCTCTCTCTCTCTCTCTCTCTCTCTCTCTCTCTCTCTCTCTCTCTCTCTCTCTCTCTCTCTCTCTCTCTCTCCATTATTATTTTCTCTGTCTCAGAAGTAATTCATAATTTCACTCGATGGTCAGATATATGATGTTGTCATTCAATGCTCTCTCTCTCTCTCTCTCTCTCTCTCTCTCTCTCTCTCTCTCTCTCTCTCTCTCTCTCTCTCTCTCTCTCTCTCTCTCTCTCTGCTATGGCTGTACTATATATTTTTAATGGTAAAATGTTTAAGATGACTCTGAAGTTATACTAATAATATAATCTCAAAGATTAATACAGTAATAGGACAGTAATTTAAGGTATATTTGAAGTAGGATGTTATTTAAGGTATACATTTGGCAGTTACAGGCAGTCCCCGGGTTACGACGGGGGTTCCATTCTTGAGACACGTAAGCTGAAAATCGTCGTAAGCCGGAACATCGTCAAAAATCCAAAGAAAACCTTACTTTTAATGCTTTGGTGCATTGAAAACTATGTAAACTGCATTCTTATGGCATTTTTCATCAAAAAAAACCTTGAAATATTGATTATTTTGCATTTTTGGTGTCATATTTCATCTGCCAGATGAGTGTTGTAGGCGTCGTAACCCTGGAAATAATGTCTGATGAATATAATTGAAAAGCGTCGTAACCTCGGAACGTCATAAGCCGAGATCGTCGTAACCCGGGACTGCCTGTATAAGCATTTTTAGAGGGGTTTTTAATTATTTGTAGGGGGGACAGTTTCTGGTAAACATCCCCGAGAATACAGGTGGAACACTGTATTCAGTTTACAAGTAAATTACTACGGTTCTTTATGCTACCTTCAGTACAGTACATACTGTATGATACTGTACTTGAAGTTTTGATCCATGTTCTAGCTTTCTTGGTATGAACAGATATTTGCAGAACATGCCACAGTTACACACAATCTAGAATAAAAAAAATTTAAACAAATTGAAAAGTTTATAACTGCCTATTTTGATAGTTTGGTGCCTATTTAATAGTTCAAACAAAGATATGCTTTGGGCTGTCACCCTGCATCACTTTAATATTGTATCTTGTTCATTCGCGGAACAAACCTTTGGTCTTAACAATAGGATGATAATCTAGCGTCAGCTGGAAACCAGTTAAAAAACAATCAAAGATTGTAAAACAAGGAATCTGTGGCATCTGGCATCTCATGCATATACGAGGTGGATGCTGGTCACTGATGGGGCTTGGAACCTCATGACGTACCAGTCTTTCTTTAACCGCCCTGGAGAGTTGACTTTTTTTTTTTGCTCTCCTCCCCCCCAAGCTGGTTTTTTTTTTTTACCTCAGCCTGTGGTTTGATTCATATTTATCCTGCCCAGAAGTCCCGTGGACACCTTCCTTGATTCCTGTGTTGACCTTCCTTTGGGACAGATGCAAATTCCAGATGTGCCTCATGCCTTTTCCACTGCTTCGTCATCGGCTGTTATGTGTAATGCTGGTCCATCTCCCAAGGGAATATTGCCCCTTCAGGGAGAGAGGGATCAATTACATTTTGTTCTTTAGCATTTTACATTTGTTATATTGAAGATATTTTGGAAACATTTGTATTATGATATTAAAATTTTATGTATCTTTGATTTTATCTAGTTAACTTTTTCTGATGTGGATGTCGTCTCCCTATAACGTTCGATTTGGTAATCATTTCAAAGTTGAAGATTGAGAGGTAATCATTTCAGTTTGAGATTAAGATTAAATCATATGGGTACTCACCAACTATGAATGTTAATTAAAGATGATGAATGATGATGATGATGATATTGTATAACTGCACAACAAAGCAGAGGAGTTAATCTCCTTTGAGGGTGCCTCTTCCTTCTTCAGGAGGTGCTTCCTCCCCAAATTCCACCATTTGCACTTCAGGGGTTCAAGAGGGTTTATAGGGACCTTTTTCTGCTCAGTAATTAGGTGAGAGGCAGCTGCTGTCACTACTTTTTTCATGTTACAAGGAGATTATTGTAAGGCTGAACTTTAGAGTGCATTCCATTTGAGTAGCAAGGGTTAAAAAATTATCCCTCACCTCCTTGAGCGTCTTCAAAAGTTTGGACAGAAGTTCCAAAGACTCACTTTGCCCCCTGAACCTGGAATAGATATACATATATTGATGAAAACTTACGGTGGTAAATGTACATAAAACTTACTTTTCTGATAACTACTAAAATATGTAATGTTCTGTTTATAAAAGTAAGTGGTCCATGTAAGAAGAAAAATTATCATTGTATGTAAGGTAATGTAAATGCTATGGAATAACTGTATAAATGAATTTTTGGTTGAGCTGAGATGCAACATTTACTCAAAATTATTTGCTGAAATCCGATTGTTTTGAGTTCTAATACAATCGAGGTCTGGGTCTCTACTGTACCTGAGATCGACAGTCATTTGTAGGGTCAGAAGCCCTGATTTCTCCTCAGTGCGCTGGTTTGAATCCACGAGAGGAAATTATTATCAACAAAAAAATTTCCCTTCAGTTAACATCTATCATGAAAGTATAATAATTCCAAGGTAGAGTGAATTAGATATTGAAGGACATTTGAAGCTTAATACATGTATATATGAATCGCAGTGATGTGATAGAAATTCATAATATGGCTATGTGTGGCAAACGTACGACTTTGCTAACATGGCAGAGGTGGGTGGATATCAATTCTAATTACAATTACCTGAATTCGACAGTGATTTGTAAATGTTGGAATTGGTATTAACTAATACCTCACTTGTTGGCTGAGTCGGTAACATCACTGAAGTCCTGATTTCTCCTCAGTGTGCTGGTTTGAATTCACAAGAGGACGAAATTATTATCAACTAAAATATTCCTCTTGTCTTGTGCCTATTTCTCTGTAAAAAGAAAAAAAAACACCATCTCCATCATCCACTAACATGACTATAAATTATTAACATGTCAGCAGAGTTACATTTTTCTAAACACCAGGATGATATTTGACTTTTACAATCATGACTTAAGCCATACTTTCAGTTGTATTTGGCACCTTAACTTTTAACATAATAATCTGTTGAAGAGAGGAATAATTCATTTGCATACTTTGGTAGTTGGTGTATACATGTTGCCATTAACCCTTAAGAACCAGGCTAAAAAATCAATATGCAGCACCCCAAGCTGGGTAAACTTTGAGGTCAGCCAATTTGATAAAAAAAACACATCTATGGAAAGAGGAAGATATGCAAATGCACAAGGTCTAAGAAAAAAAATTATAAAAAAATTTTCCCTATCTTCTACGAGAAATTGAAAATGCCTACTTAATTTTAGCCAGTCTAAAATTTGCCATTGGTGAATTTATGGGCTATAGAAGTTAAGGAAACTCTTTCCCCGCCTGATTCCTTCAAATCGATAGCGCATAATATTGATACTCATTTGAGTGGATCCGTCTACCACTTAAAACTTGTTATTGCTCTCATATGAAGGGATCCATCCATTAAGGGTTAAAGAAGTATTTTTTTAAGCCAATTTTAAATTTTCATCAGTGTTAAGGAAAACTATGTCTGTGGTTCTAAAAACAAATACATACTATTTTAATATGTAACTGACTTACTAACATAAAAAAAATGCAGCTTTTTTATTACATCTTTAAACACAGGTTAGATATCTCCTGAATTACAACTTGGAATTTAGAATAGGTTAAGTTTGTGAAATGCTGGTCAAGCTAATTTTATATTGCATACAGAACAGACTAAAGATTTTGATAGGTTGGCTGACGTTCTGTTGTTTTGATCTATTCAGTGTGTAATATACTCTAGAAGGGCGTTAATAATCGAGGATAAAAAATCTTGCTTGTCAGGTATTTAGGGAATTTATTTTCTCTACTGGGTTGGATAATACAGTGAATTGGGTTTGTCTAACATTGTCAGTATGTTTTAAAGAAAGACCAAATCTGATTACATTCATACAAGTTATTAAGTGTTTTTTTCAATTTGGTAAGGTGTGTTATTCTTTATTATCACAGATAATTGTTGTGCATTTTGCATTTATTTGGAATTTTATAAACATTTTATTGCTCATTTGATTTTTAGCTTGAAATATTAACTTAGAATTTAGAAAACACTTTATTTGGTGCTAGCACGAAGGCTAATCAAGTGACAACCTTTTCAGCGTTCACAGCAGTGATTGCAGATTGCAGTTTATCCACGTTTATCCAGATGTACAAAAGGCTCTTTGTGTATGTTAGAAAGTTGGTTTTGTTAGTTAATTTCATTATTTCCCTCTAAAACAGATATGTTCTTAGGATGACTTTTTGAAATCTAATTTAATTAAGAATTTTATGCAAAGATTCTCTGCAATCATTATACCCAGTGTTTTCATTAAAGCTATCTTTGATCTTATCCATTGTCAGTTCTTCCATCCAGGCTCAGAAATCTAATACAGATCATTGCCGGACATCATAATGATTGTTCCTTCTGATATGTCTGGTGCTTTAGCAGTATGTCGCAATGCTTTACCAGCATCAGTTAAATGACCATTGTGTAATTTTCTTTGGAAAAGTGTGCCTCAGTAAACTTTGAACAATCCTTCTACCCTGTGGATGCAAATTTCGGTTTGGAGTTTCTTCCATGGTGCTTGTTTGATGACCTTCATGTAAGGAGGCATCTCTGCATACCCTAAGGGGGGCTTCACTTGATTGTGAATTATATAAGAGAACTAGCAGATTTCATACTCCCTGGGTTTCGTATGATTCGGTTTTTGTTGACTTTTTCCAACAAAATTTTTACTTAGATACTGTACATATCCTCGGATTTCGTACACCCGGAAACGCTCCTTCCAGTGTCCACCTTGTGACTAGGCCCTGTATCGAGCACCTAATCAAACCATCCTCTGTTCTCTGGTGACCCTTTCTGCTTTTGTGTTCATTGTTTTTTTTTTGCTTTTTTATGTAAGTGCAACTGCTAAATAAGCCATCATAGTGCCAAAGAAAGTTCCAAGTTCCCTTCTGTAAAAATGGCGAGAAAAACTATAGAATTTAAGAAAGAACTTGTAGCAAAGTGTTAGAGAAAGTTGCATGCTGATATCAGTAAGAAAATGCCTACAAGTGCTCCTGTTAGTGAATTTTAGGCCAGCAGAGGCCGGTTTGAAAAATTCAGAAAGCAAACGGGCATATATAATGTGCCTACTTCAGTGATTAAGGACATGTTTGCAAAGTAGAGTGAGGTAAAAAATTTTGTGGAGATTTATCATCCCAACAAAGATGTAATCTGTGTCTCCAACATTCGCATTAGGCAAATTTTAAAGACGCGTCAGAAAAAAATGTCTGGACAGCTTTGTTGTGCGACATGGGTCCGATGACTCTCAAGCTTGTCCTAGTGCCAGTAAAAAAGAAAGAGGGGAAGTAACCCCAGATAGGTCTTCGATACCTGAAGGCCTTCTGGAGGGGAATTCACCTTCCAAACAATAACCTCTCCTCCTCCCTCTCCATCTTCCATACGTAACAATAGTCTTCCATAAAGGTAAGAGAGATGTTAAATGTTTATTCATCAATTTTATGAGTCATTTATATTTATTTCTCATTGTTTTCTGTATCTAAAACTGTTTATTCTCTATAAAATGTATTTATTAATATTTTTGGGTGTCTGGCATGCATTAATTGTATTTACATTATGCCTTATGGAAATTATTGTTCCGGATTTCCTAAGTTTCGGACTTCGTGAGACATTCTGGAATGGATTACATACGAAAACCAAGGTTCCACTGTAACTTGAAAATATTACACATGGTTTAGTTTTTTATTGCATTCAGAGCCCTGCATATTGGTTGGGAAATTTGGTATGACAGTGCTGTGCACCACCCTTGGCCTGCCTAAAATGCAAGGAAAGTTGGGAAAAAGTAATTGCAAATTCTTTACATTAACACCATAATAAGAGATCAGTCAGTCACATTTAACATGAAGCAGTAGTGACTTGTTTTCATACAAGGCTTGTCTTTATTAAGGAACACGGGACTGCAGTCTGTACTGGTATGGGGATATGTGATTTACTGATTGTTAGGATATAACAGTCTTCCCTCTCTTGTAAGTCACACTTTTCAGTGCATTATTATATGAATAAATGGAGTATGACATCCCTGTGTGTATATACATATTAATGAGAGAGAATGGAAGCACTGCAATGAATATATCAGGCAAAAAGCACAAGGATTTATAAAATAAGGAAGAGTTAGTAAACTTTGCCAAAAAGTTAAAGTTCTATAGGTAACTCTAATGCTAAGGCTACCTATGGACCTCAGCAGTAAAGTCTTTAGGTCGTTTTACTGCTAAGTCATTAAATGAGTGAGGTATGAAACTGGAAAGCGAATTCACTATATTTTCAAGAAAAATTAAGTTTTATTATAAATTATTTTGCAGCATCTTCTTAAAATATGATTAAGTCCATCTGACAAGTGATTTTAGAGGGTATACGTACTAGTGTCGTTATCCAACCAAAGACAAGGTGAATTAGAGTAGCGTTAAAACTTGGGTGCAGCCTATTAGTAAATAAACCTCTTTTGGCATTAGTAAAAAAGTTTTGAATTAACAGAAAATTTTGTGTGAAAATTTGTAAAATAAGGGTAACAGATGAATGTGTACTGTTTAACAATGCTATCATAAATTCAGAATAAAGAAGTAGCAGTGAAAATAGAGAAGTTCACAGCTTCTACCCTAGACATAAAGAGTTCTAAATTACAATTGTGACATTTGTTCTAGTTATGAGAAATATAGTACCATAATGGTAGGTATAAGAATTATCTCTTACACATCCAAGCTATTGGAATCTTGTTTGGTTGTTTAATTGCTCATACAGTATTTTGAGTTGTTACAATTTTTTTAATGTCCTTTAAATGTAATACTTTTGTCCTGCTAGTTAGTCTCAAGTTTTCCTTCAATGCTGGAATTATATCCTGTAAGATGAGCATCCAGTAAATGCATTGTCACATTAAACTAACCTTATTTGTTATGGAAACATATTTAACAATATCCTGAAATTTGTTACGAAAAAATTATCATTTGATTAATCGGGGCCATTTATTTGGAAGGCAAATGATGAACTTTTCTAATAAATAACTTTCTAATAATGGGAAAGTATATTAGTGTTCTTTGACCTTGTGTATTTTGAATAGTTATGTGACTGTTTAGTTGCCAGATATCATATTTTAGTATAGGTTTTTTTTTAAGAAAAATGAATTTTGAACTTTTTGTCTTGAAATATTTTTTGTTCTTTTCTTCAGTGAAAATTTCTTATTGAGTGGCCTGTAGTTTATTCTGCTTCATTTATGTGGCTGTATTGATTAAGATTATATTTTATAGGAAGTAGATTATGGAGCAGTGATTTAGTCTTTTGTTGCTGTGTTACAGTAAATTTAAATTACTCGTTGATCCAACTTTTGATGTGTTGAAGGTTTTCATGTTTTTTCCACCAGGTTTATTTTTTAATTTGACTAATATCTTACTTTCTTAGGGATTGTCCTAGGGTATTTTTATTTTGCAAACTTTGAAAGCATTACTGCATGGTAAATTTATCACTTGATTCTTGCATGTGATGAATTTGTAGTTTTGGCCATCCCCTCCCATTTCTTGGTTACCTGGATACACCAACTTTGCCTAAGTTAATGTAAACTGAAGTTTTAATTTTTTGCACTTCATTATTCTTGTACAGGGCTATACAGTATAATGAATGCTCTCAAGATTTTTTCGAGTGTTTCAAAATATTCGGTAATGTGTTTTAGGTTGAGAGGGTTTATGGTACAACTTATGCCTTGTACAGAGATTTCTTTATTTTTGTGTTTCTGAAGGACATACGACATATTAGAAATTGGTCTATCTTTTTTTCTTAGATTCTACACTGTCTACTGTTCTTAAAAGCAATTAAAAGTGCTACATTATGTAAGAAAAGCAATTAAAAGTGCTGCGTTATGTAAGAAGAGTTGTGCAGTATTTGTTTACTGTCATGATCTCTATATTGTGCCTTATTGGGTGGGTATCCATATCTATTTTTGTGATTATGCCCTACCTCTTTTTTGCCAATGGTGTACTAGTTGTGATTGAATACAGCTGTTGTATCCCTAGTGAATCTAAACAAAACTTAGGAGTCTCAGTCCAGGATATTGTATTAGGTATTTAGATAGGACTCTTAAGTAAGTACCATAAGTAAGAATTTTAATGCTAGTATTATGTTAGTGGGCAATGATTGGTAGTTGTTTGGTTTTATGTAAGGTTTTCTTGCTCTTCGATTACTCTTTTGCTCTAGTTTTTATGTGCCATATTATAAATTGATAGTCCCATTTGTGTTATAGCTAAACATTTACTAAACACACCAGCCCCTCTAAGTCCTCCCACATGTGAGTCTCAAGTACTAATGGTGATTTTGTGTAGACCACAACTTAAGACTGATTGGAATTGTTTAGAACATAATGGTAATGGAAAAATAATGGATATATAATTGAATGATTGACATTTCTATTTACTATGGAAGCAAAGTTATTTAATCTTTAATTCCGTTCCTGTAGAAGAGGATCATCTGGAAATTAGTAAGTTATAACTTATTAGAGGAGGTTTTACAACAGTTAATTGATACTTGAGTGTCTTTATTGCCCTCCAAAATGTACTTTTGCAGTGCTTATTTTCTGCTAAACTATTTAAGAAACTTTTTCCTTAAAATTAGTAGATTAAGTGCCAAGTGTACTTGTTCCTTATATTTTAGTATTAAAGTATTGTTTTATAGCCTTGCCTTTTATACTCTTTTGTGAATAAAGTCCTTTAACTAGCTTTGTATGATTGCTTTAATTACTTTGTATGATTTTACTAATGCATGTTGGAGTTACTATAGTTGAGTTGCCTTTGTAAGTAAACTGTTCATATGATTTAGTTGTGGTTTGTGGTGAAGGTTGCAAGAGTGAATACTATCAATCAAAATTATCTTTTAAGATACAAGATTAGACTTGGGAATTAATTGATGTTACATGCATTGGTTATTGCACTTGTTAAAGCTGTACAAGAAAAAACATTTTATGATTATAAATAATTTCTGTGTACATATACTCTACTGTAGTACTATATGTAACCAGTTAAAACAAGAAACACAATAATCACAATGGAGATACTGTAGATGGGTGGGTTGCGAAGAAATCATTTTGTATTTACATATAAACTTGTTAAATTTTACAGGCCAGTAAATTTTATGGATTGAGAATTGTTGTGCTTCATTATTTGCAAGGCAGTTATATTTCAAGATTATAAAATATGAGTATGTTTTGTAAAAGAAAAAAGGTGCCCTTTTATTATTATTTTAGAATCCACTAAAATATCATCCTTATAATTGCAGCACTGTAAGACTCAGTAAGCAGTTTATTTGTGGCCGAGATCCTTAATTTGGAGGAAAAAAGATCGGCAAAATAAATTCATTTGAATTTATTTAAAGAGAAATATTATCAGTACAAATAGAAAAGGAAAATGAAAGATTATATCCTGTTTTAACTGAATGGCTGAAGTGTATTTGTAGAATTAGGACATGTATGGTATATGGTTGAAAAGATCATTATGATATTATAGTAAAATATGGAAGTTATTGCAAGTGCCTGTACCAGCTTTTTATCAGTGTTCATTCATTCCATACAGTGTTAATTCTGAAATGAAAGTTTCCTGATATTTGATGATGAAGTGGCATTATCCTTACAGGGATGGTTATAAGAGTATGGTACATAAGGGGTGGAAATACTCTGATATCCATCATATTTTCTGCATTCATTCCATTTTTTGTTCAGGTCAAAGAAAATTCATAATAAAAAAATATGAAAGTTTTTCATTTTATTGACTGGTTTAATGCACTATAGCATGCTGAAGAAAATTTATTTTGTTCCCATACAGATATTGCTAATGTGCTATTCATTGTTGAAAAATCTGATACTTCCTCTGCGTAGGCTTGGGTGTCTTTCTTCAAGATAACAAAGAGGAATAAAAAAGTTCACATTGGATAATTGGAAATTTGAAGGAATTTAGGGATGGAAAGACATACCCATCCATGAGGATAGATAACATTCAACTGGAATGTGCAATAAGTCACATGTTAAAAGGATTGCCGTGTCCTTGAGGAACGGAATCTGAGGTATTGTTTTTGGATGAAGAACATGAAACTTAAGCCCCTGTGTTTATTCTAAATTGAGTAAAGATCATGATTATTTTTAACTGTATATGCATGAAAGTAGAAGTGTGAAGTGAACTTGCATCGTGCATTGTTAAAACAGTAACCTTGTATTTATATAAATTATGTATATTTAAAAAAAATTAATTTTTATAAAGTGGTAAATTTTATTTATAGCCTGTTATAGGTTTTTTCATAAATTTGCAATTGAATACAATATTAAATACTGTATTACTGTCTGAGGAAGAAATATATTTATATTCAGTATTGAAATTCTATTATTTGACAGAAATAAAAAGTTTGATTGAAAGAAAACCTGATATATATATTTATAGGTTAATTGGAGCTGCTTTCACATTAATGCCACTCCTTGATGGTTGAGGATTCAGTGCCACAGATTCTATGCATCTCTTTGCCTTAAATGTGTTTACTTACCTTACACAACAGAATTGTAATCACCCAGAAACCATGATATGAACAACCTACTTTTATTTTGGAAATTTATGAATGTTCAAAAGTTTCTTATATACATTATAGGCAAAAATCTTCTGGCACAGGACTGCTTATAATCAAACCATTATGGTGTGACTGCTAAGAGTTATGTCCATTTGGTATTCCTGCTCTGACCAAACTCTCACTACTTGCCCTGTAAAGAACACACAGTGAACTTACTTTGGTCCAAGCTTACCCAGCCTTTCTCACCACTGGCCTGCCCATAAATTATGCAGCATGAAGTTACCTGGCTCTTGCAAGTCCAAGAGGGGAGTATACTCTGTATACTATTGACATAACTCTCTTAAATCTTCTAAAACCTTTGGTGACAGGACTTACTAATGATATGTAATATATTGTTCTCATCAGTTTTAGGAAGTGAGTAAATACTTTTTTTAGTGTACCATACTGTTTTGCAATGAATAGGAAAGGTTTATTGAACAAATGAGAGGAGAATTGTTGATAGTTATTTTAGTTAAAAATAACCTGTTTCTCTTGTTTTCAGCAAATGTTTGGATGGAAACCTTTGATCTGGCTTTTTGTTTCATCAAGAAAGAGCGAAGCAAAACAGTAGTCACGGGTTACTAAGGTGGTAAGCAAAGCCTTGTAAGGCAGTCCCCGGTTATCAGCGGACTTGCTTAATGGCGATCTGGTTTTATGGCGTTTGTCTAGTGAGATAAAATCGGCTATTTGTGGCGCCATAATGCATCGAGTTCTGGGTATCGACACCATAATGTGTCAATGATAGAGTTATGCGCCATAACATACCTAAAGGAGGCGCCATTAACCAGATTAAGGCGCCACAAGCCCTATAAATCACCAAGTTTTGGTTAATTGCAGTTTTTGCTTCTCAGCACCCTACCAAGAATGAAACCCCTACCAATAACTGGAGACTGCCTCTATAGAGGCTGAGATAAGCTTTCAGTCTTTGAAATGTCACAGACCCAGCTTAGGATTTATGCAGTGGAAGTGTCATCTGGAACACACAGGTCCTTCCCAGGTTCTTCATCTAAATCTTCACAAACACAAGACTGTCCTTGGTTGAGTCAACTCTAGCCCTTATAGGTGTCCAAGGATTGCCAAATGAACCAACAGATTTTCCAAGCCTTGAAGGTTAAAGGTAAAGAACAGGTGAAGGAAAATTCCATGATCTATGAGAAGTATCAATGGAGGAAACTGTTAAAGAAAAAAATGATAGAATGGTGCCTCAACTCTAGGTCGTAAGCAGCCAAGGGAGATGGTAGTGGGCAGAGAAAACCCAGAGGGGTGTTGAGCGGGAAGTCTTGTCTAGAACTTCAGTGATCAGAGGCAGAGTAATTTCGAGACCTTTGCTGAGTCAGAGAGGACTCAGAAAACCTTCTCCTATGGCAAATGACAACTCAACATTTGGTTATGCTGTAGAGAAAGATTAGTCTCATACAAGAGAAAGCTGACAGTCAGACAACAGAAGGCTTCACTATATATATAGGAATAATGTTCAGTGCTGGTCTGCCTACTCATGGGTTAAAAAGGAATAAACTTGTGGCAACACTTCAGAATACTCTTTAGAAGGGGAGGACTCTCATTTCATTTCTTAAATGCCGATAGTCACACCACAGGGTGATGCAGCAGGGGGAGGAATGTCTTCTAAATGAGACCCTTGAGTAGCAGTAGAAGAAAGAGGCACTATATAAGTCACAGGAACAGAACTGGAATCAGAGACTGCTTGCACATCTAAGGTCATTTAGCAGTGGTGGTCACTATTGATAATGTAGATTATATAGCAGATAAGATGGGCGTACCAGGGGGCAAAGGAAAGGCTAAAGACTATGTTGAAGTTTAGGATCTGCAGTCAACTTGTCCAAAGACAAACCAGCACTACTATAAACTGATCATGAATCACTGAAAGCATTCTCTTCTTCAAGTGATGTACGAGAAATGCAGCAGCAGATCTCAGGAGCCACATTGGAGCAGTAGGAGCAAAGCTGAGAGATGAGCAGGCAGCACAAAGCTGGAGGCTGAAGATGAGAATGGTGAGGAAGCAGGAAAATCCCTCACGGGAGAAGCTCCTGGAGAAACACACTTCTAAGGAGATGAATGTTCAACAAATTGAAAAATGGTTGCAGTCAGCATATCAGACAAAAGGTCTGCACTTCATACCTTTCATGCTCTTGTTATGAGGATTAGGCTTCATCTGCAAAAACTCAATCAATAACTGTAGGAGTAGTACCATGGGTTTATAAAGAAAATTCTTGGTTGACATCTGTTGAGGTCATGGAGCACTTTGCACTTAAAAGTCTTCTCATATGCATAGGGAAACCAGTGGTCAGTAGACACCAGTTCACATACATACTAAGCATGTCTTCTGGAGGAATGCTTTTGTCCTGTATGAAGAGCACTTCAAATTTTAATTCATACCTAAAGAGAACTCAGTAGCTGTAAGCATGTTTATCAGCCTACTCACAAGTGATTGAAATCACTACTAAACTTCCCCATGTTGAGTGAAAATTTATAAACGCACTGGTGTTAATGAAAAGATAATAACCATAAGTTGATATTGACAATTCATGGTAAAAAGCAATTAAGCAGTAAAATATGCTGGTAACAGAAAATAGAGACTCAGCAACAACCATTAATGTAAATCTAGAAAGAACAACAAATGCATTAAACTGAAAAATTAGTTAATGGAATTTATTATTGAAAATTTTTACAGAAATTAAGGTTAGAATAACTTAATGAAACAAACATTCCTCAGAAACCAAAGAATGTTGGGAAGTACTTACCGAAAAAAAAATTAACCATTTTAGTAATAGTTAACAAAACTTTTTACTGAAAAGTTTTACAGAAATTAAGGCTAAAATAACAATGAAACAAACACTCCCCAGAAACCAAAGAATGTTGGAAAGTATTTATTGAAAAAAAAGGACAGTGCCAACAATAATACTTGGAGACAAGTGATGCCACTGATGAGGAAGAAAAAAAATTAAAAATTCACCAGTTATTTACAAAACACCATCAGAATGAAGGAATGGTAAATGAATGACAGCACACACCCAAAAGATGTTAATTCTGGAAGAGCAGCTTGTAATACGTCTGCACACAGTGAAGCTGAGTGGAAGAGGCTTTGTGGGATGGAAGAGCATGGTCTGGCATGCAGTGGGTTCATTGGTTTTCAAGATATGCTGCAGCTAGGAAAGCCATTGCTATTCAAATACTTTTCAACTTATTACTAGGAAATAAGACCAAGACCCAGTCCAGGATTCCAAAATCCAACTGACTAAGACATGGCTTTGAGAATGTTTCCACTTGCTCATTTGTGTGCTTTTTACATGGTCTTCACTGAACAAGGCCGCCTAGACTTTTAGCCCGTTGTCATTGAGTGGTGGGCTTTAGGAAATTGGTCCTTAACTAAATTAGCAAAGCTTTCTCTTTTACCTACTCCAATTTTTCCCTAACTTTGTTAGGATGGAGCTTTTGTTTATGACCTTGCATAATTCAGCACGGATTGGATTCCCTGTAGATCTCAAAAGAGCGTGAGGATGGACAGCATGCCTCCTTACCTATTGGATCTGAGCACCTGACTTTGTTGCGTGGGGTGAAAGTCTGATGATGTCAAGTTCTGATCCTTTAGCTGGGTCAGAATTTGATTGACTGATGACCAAGGTACTAGAGCATTGCATATATATGGATGTAAACCCTGGATGGTCTGTAAGTAAGAACATCATTCATACTTTAAATGTAGCTCCATGGCTGGTGTGGAGAAATACATGGAGGATTTAAAATAACCCACATAATCTCGCTCAACATTGATCTTCAAAATTGAAATCATGTGGATTTGCTTCAAATAAGATATTAAGATCATTTGAATTATAACAGAAAAAGTTCTGACAAGGTTCAAGCTTATTGAATCATTTTAATTCCCTTTTTAGATATTAAAACTCATTTCCAGTATTTTAAATGGATAAGAATGTAGAGTAGGTTTTAACATAGGAAAAAACTTATTTTTGGTAGTCGAGTCCTCAAGGATTACCCTTTCCAGGGTCTATCCATACCTCCATGGTGACCAGACTTAATGTCAGCGAATTCTCTTAATTGGTCTTATGGCCTGGTATTGTGTCATAATGATAAACACTATAACACATGATAGAGTAGAAATGGACTCAGGATAAGAGGGCACTTTCTATTATCCTCAGTGAACGCTAATACCTAGTTTACCTACTACGTCAAAACCGCAAGAAGTGGTATGCGCATACGCACCATCATATTGTTTATATACGACCAAAATCTGACCAAGACACCATTCCTTTCTGTTGGTCAATGTAGGATCATGCCTTACCCAAAACCTATGTCTTTTTGTCAGGGAAGTTGGAGGGTTTTGAGGACTCAACAGTTACTACCAAAAATAGGGTTTTGCCTACGTTAAAACCTGGTTTTTGATAGCGTAGTCACTGTTTCGTCCTCAAGGAGCTTTACTGAGAAATTGACAGGTGACAAAAAGCTCTTGGATTCTAATCATAACCCAAAAACATTTTTGGTCTAGGGGTCAAGCCACTTGTTTCAAGGCCCCATTCCTTATTCCAAATACTTTAAGGTTTGGTAGCAAAGAACAAGAAACTATGTGCAAACTTAGGTTACTTTTTTAGGGTGAAGTTCAGTGCTGACTTGCCTAAGCATGCTGGGTACGGTTGCAGTACTATTGTCAAACCCTCCCCAGTAATAATTATCATAATCGCTTGTTGGGAAGACCAGTGGATTGCCGCTGTAGTGCCTATGGGTCAAGAATGTAAAAAAATGGACCTTTTGGGATGTCTGCCATGACTTCTAGGTTAACCTTAAGTACATGAACTGGGCATAATGTTATGTCTACTAATTCTAGTTTACTTGAAACTGGAGATTTCCTTCTTAAAGGGATCCCATTCTTGGCCAGGAATGACAGGCCAGAGGACAATAATAATTGATTGTTAGCCCTTTGCTTGATGTATTGTCCCTGTCTACGAGAGCCCAGTTTGCTAATACGAATTCCTGATGCTAATGCAATCAAGAATATTGCATACTGTAGCTTGTGAATTGTGGTTATCCCCGTCTAAGAGGAAGACCCATGGTTTGTATCATGTCCACTGAATTGAGGGACTAATCAAAGTCCAAGCACCTTGTTGAGGGACCAAGTAACTGGAACCCTTCTAGAACGGATCTTTGTAGTGCAAAGGACCGCAGAAGGGAAGTGAAATAAATCAATGATTCTGTTAATGCTGCCTTGTATTCCATGATGGCTGTAACTGCAAGGTGTTTGTCTTCAAAAGGGATAAGAGATTTTAAAATTTGTTTCCTTAGAAGTTTTGACTGGGCTCTCTGTATGAATATTGTGTAATTATATCTTGCGTACATACTGGTATTGCCAGATATATGAAGTCTGTAACTTTTGCACTAGGTACCCAGCAATGTTGGGCAAGTAATTTTTATGGTATAGATAATATTTAAGAGAATCCACTCATGAAAGTCTTGGCTTAAAAAGGAGGATCCTTAAACTACTTTCCCTCCTACTGGCTGGAATAAAACAGGGGAGAGTTTTGGAATTTATCTCTTTGCCCGTTATTAAAGTAATAGGAACCAATGCCTGTTTGGCCAATTTATGACTATTAAGTAAGCTGTTCCTTAGTAGGGTAGGAGTTTGTTCAACACCCTCGAAATCTGGAACTATGAAGGAAAGGGTATATCGTCCTCCATTTGTTCCAGTCTTGTAGGAAGGCGTCTCTTGCTGTTGCTTGCCTGAAGGTCCACTTCCATTTGTGGAAGCATGTTGGCTATTTTCTGAAAGAATGGTTGTCTAATTCCACTGTGTTGATACTGTCAATGTCCTTGATAGGGAGCCTACTATCACACTGAGAGACCCTGTAAGGTGAATTGCTGACAAGTACCACTACCTTTCTTGCCCCATTGAAGGATGGCTAGCATTACCATATTGAGAGGAGGTGAGTATCATCCCGACCTCTTAATGAAGGACATTGGTGTCATGTTGTCTAGAACCAACTAAATGTCTCTCTTCTGGAGGTTTGAGTTTTTTGAGACAAAAAGACAGCCATCAGCTCCAGGAAATTGATACATCAATTCCATAGAGTAGCTAAACACCTCCCTGCCACCTGACGCTCCTCCCAACCTGTCAACAAGGCATCTGTGTGTATTGGTGTATTGTCATTCATACAGGCTGAGGAGTCAGGGTGACCTGTATCACCAGAGATTCTTCTCGGGATCAAGGCTGAAGTATCTCCCCAACTTTTTCAATCTTTCGGTCAGGTCGGTCTCGCATCTTGTTGGTTGCATGCGATAGCTAGAATTTGTTCACATTCATTTATTGTAATCCAAGTATTGGATCTATTATTGATGAAAATTGCAACAAGCTCATCATACATTCCCCCGTAGGGGGGCTAGTGCCGTCAGTGCACCTCATTCGGTGCAATGTAGGCATTACTTAAGGTTCTTTGCAGCGTCCCCTCAGCCCCTAGCTGCAACTGCTTTCATTCCTTTTACTTTACCTCCGTTCATATTCTCTTTCTACCATCTTTCTGTTCACCCTCTCCTAACAATTGTTTCTTAGTGCAACTGCGAGGTTTTCCTTCTGTTACACCTTTCAAACCTTTACTGTCAATTTCCGTTTCAGCGCTGAATGGCCTTAGTTGCCCCAGTGCTTGGCATAATGGCAAAAATCTATGTAAATAAAAAATTTTAAAAATCGTACATTCTAATTGCTGTTTGGAAACTCGGGACTGTGCTAGGCATATTTTGAGGACTTGCCTCATTCTGTTTCAAGTATGATGGGGAAGGACAACAAGCTATGAAAAGTATCCCAATGTAGTCCCAGCTACTGAAAGTGTCTGTTGGGTCTGAGGTGGGATTTTGCCAACTTACCATAAAACCTTTTGATTGTAGTCAGTTGACCACTGCTCTTAGGTTTTTCAAGCACTTTTCTTGTGGGCCCCCAGATCGAGCAGTTGTCTAGGTGGGCTGTTATAGTTGTATTTCCGATTTCTCAAAGAACTACCATTACTAACTTTCTCAAATCTTATGGCAATGTTCAGCCCACAGGGCATGGCTTTGAACCTGTACTTATCTTTTCCTATCCGGAGCCATAGGAAGGGACAGAAGGGAATGATGACAGAGACGTGTCAGTATGCACTGTCAGATCTAAGTCCCTTTTAGAACAATTGAACACACTAGGGCAATGGTAGTTACTCGGAAAATATGGCAGACAGTGCGCTTGTTCAATGCTGATAGGTCTAAGATCACTTTGTTTGGAGGAATCCTTTTTGGGAACATTTAGAGACGTGCTTGATGACAGATATCCACGTTTCTATATGGCTCCCATTAACAGGGACTTTCTGCATATAGCATTCCAAGGAGGGGTCTGGTTTTTGGAAGCACCCTTGCACAGTGTGGGGAGGGATGAGACTGTTCTCACCTCTAGCCCATTTAAAATTAATGCTGTGTCTCCCTAGGGAAGACCTCAGTTGCCTGTGGTGTCATTGAAGTCGACCCCCAAATATACCATTCCCATTGGTATCCACCTCTTCATCTACCCCTACCCTTGATAGGCATTCCATTTGTTGCTTTTATACTTCCTATAAGAGGGTCTTTGGAATCGTGCTGTTGTTGTCCTTTTGTGAAGCATATCCTAGCTGAACACCTATGTGTTCTTTGAGGAAAAAACCTTTTTGGGGGGACTGAAGGCTTACCTTTTTAAGCAAACCTTTTTTGGTTGGGTAAGGGGAATTTTTGGATTGTTCTTTTGTAAATTCCCCTTTTCCCAAAAGAGAGTACTTTCTTACAATTCTATTGGCGGGCTTGTTCGTTAAGTTTTTAACCACAATAGACTCCTCTACGTGTCATTACAAAAAGGGTTATGATGTAATAAAGAAGTTACATTGGGAAGTAACTAGTTGGAGCCCTCCAATGTTCTATTTGCACTTTTATAGGCCACTCTAGCAAGTCATAGGGTGCTTGCCACAGGGTTCTTTTAAGAGTTTTAACCACAACAGCAACAATTGTTTTGGAACATTTTGGAAGACTTTTGATGGCAACTTCCAGCAAGGTGGTAGAGGTTACAATACTAAAGAGGTGGATCCTAGTACAAAATTCTGCTGAGGCTGTCACCTCTAAAATTCTTCTCATAGGGGTCCTGAATTGCTGTGTAGCTATAAATAAAGGAAGCTTTTCCCCTTCGGAATGGGGCTGAAGCATTGCCCATTCCTTGGTGGAGTTTTCTAAAACTGGGATGACCGAGGCAAATGACTACAATGCTTCCATTGTCCCTAGTCTTTTAATCACTACAAAATTCTGAAAAATCTGTCTTACAAGATTAATAATTTTGAAAATGAAGGGACAGAAGGCTAGAACTCTTTGGGGAGCAACCTTGGTCTCGATAAAGTGTCTTCTATAGCTTTTAATGTTAATGACACATGTAAGAAGACCGTTTTATAGTTTTTCTCTCATTAATTAAATATTTACTAAAGGGAGAGAAAATGCGCACTGATGCGTCTAACCAAGGATTATATGTATCATCAAGGATGAGTATTGGAGTATTGAAGCCCCTATCATGTTTTGATTTGAAGTTTTGAATTCAGAACTGACTGATAGGGATTTTCAGTCGTAATTCCTACACTAGACCTTATTTGGGCAGCATCTGCATCCCCTCTCACTTTTGGGTTGCAGAATACAGTACTTTTACACTTTGGAGTGTACTGGACTAACTTAAATTCCTTTTCGGAATCATGCATCATGTCGCTCATACATTGCCATTCTGTGGCAATGACATTTTCGGATGTTATATCATAATTTCCTTACAGAATTGATCGAATACTGCAAATTGTGCATCCTTTCTGGGGGAGCTTGCGTAACTTGACTGAGCATCTACAGCTGAGCTGCAACTGCCTGCTCCCCAGGGGCAGAGGTCCTGGGTGAATTACCATAACCCTCAGAAACTGTTGTCATTTCCATTGGGTTCAGGTGGATCCTTGTATCCCTTTCAGGGGATCCTTATTTCCTTACGGAACTGGTCAAATGCCACAAGCTGTGTATCCCATTTGGGGAAGCTTGCACATTTTGACTGAACTTCAGCAACTGAACTGTAACTGCCTGTTACTAAAGGGGCAGAAGTCCTGGGTAAATTACAATACCCCTACGGAAATACTTATAGTAATATCAGTCGGAATCAGATGGATCCTAGGACTCCGTTTGGAGGAAAAGATCCTCTTCAGCATCGATAGATGTAAATGTTATAGAATTCCTTCTATAAGGTTTCTCCTATGGCTACCTGAAATTTGTGTCCCTGATCCATCTGGATTCAGCAGGGTCATTTCTGTGGCAATCCCCCCTTCATATTCCATAGTGAGAATGCCTCCCCCGTGTACAAATTCCTTTATTCCCCTCTGTGGGTTAAATCTGGGACAGTGGGGACTGATGTTATTGGGCGTTTGCCCAAACATAAAACACCTAGAAGGTACTGGGGACTGATGTCACTGGGTTTTGACCCAAACATAAATCTTGATCGGAGAAAAAGGGTTACATATCTGCTGCCTGACTTTTGCCGGAATGGTATAATTTCCCCTTTCTTTAGTCCTACTGAACCCTAGGAATCACAGAACAGTTTAATATGAGCAGTTCCATCCTTAAAACTTGCTGCCAGTAGCATACTACGAGTTTGATACATATATGTCGACCAAGCAAAGTTTAATTGTTTTTTACAAGACTGTACCCATGCAGGTGGTATGTGCCATATCCACTGGCACAAAATGACCCAAACAATTTGATACGGAACACTTGAACTGAGGGTCCTGCATAATGGTAGCCCTGTAGTGATTTAAAGCAAGTTGTTATTAGAAGTCAGTGATTATTGAATTATTGAGGGCCACCTGTAGTTATCCATAGTTTCTATATTTGTAATACTATTAGAAATCTGTGTTGACTTAAGATCTTTGAGGTCCAAGTTAGTTTTGACAACCATATATGGCTGTGCAGTATTAGTCTTTAAGCACTAGCTATGGAAAATTTTAATTTGAATTATCATACCATTTGGACTTATATCCTATGTAGGTACTAATTTGTTTAGTTAGCCCAAGCCACTGTTTTAAATGGCTTTAGGTTATTTAATTATGCCTAGGATACCATTTATATCTGGTCCTAGGCTGTTTAGGCTAAACTACCCCTTAGCACAGTAAGTTCCAGAAATGAAGCGACAAATTTCACAATTGATCGTATTTCTGTAGAAAATCTCGTGGGGTTGCCAGGTACTATATTTTATTCCAATTATTGTCATTCTCTTTGTCTGATAATACGTATCAGTGATTAACTGTAGAAGCACAGAAAGTATTTCCTCAGTGAATGATCAATGTTAGTTCAATAATTGTTTATATCTTTATAAAAAATATTCCCCATAGAAACACCTGTGGCTCTCAATGTGATATCAAGTGTTCACCATTGAGTGGCAGCAGGAACTGAGTGCATAACCATTGGCCTAATAACTTTCTAATTTTATAGAGTTATATCGAAAGTCATAATGATTTCTTTTGATAAAGCTCAAAGAAGTTTAGCATCTGATTAAATGAAATATAAATAAGACAAGTTGGAGTGAAAAAAAAAATGAAATCCAAGTTATATGCACGTTTAGCATTGGCTACATGGTTAGGCATATTCAAGAATCAAGGAAATATATTTTCCAGCTTATTAGTTAATAATTTCATAGAATTCCTCGGTTGTGCAAATTTTTGCATGTGGAATTGCGTTCAGGGTCGCATTAAGCAAGTATTTACGTAGGTTTCCACTTTTTTTTCAAGTACATAAGTGAGAATTATTCTTGTCCATACGATCTGGAGTGTGAATATGCTTGGCGAGCACTAATTCGAGTATCTCCTGTTATGCTCTCTCTCTCTCTCAGGACCTTTTCATCTATACTCTGTTTTTTTCCATCTGTCCATCCACCTGTGGTGGTCGCGCATGGTAACACTGCGTCACGGGCTTTAAATAGGTACGCTATGTCTAAACTTTAGGTAAATAAAAGGATATTTGGGTGTCCATTTGCAACTGAAAAGTGTTTTAATAATTTACTGTATGCAAATTACACTGTTAATATTCAAAATAGGATATTATTTAAAGCCCGGGACGCAGTGTTACCATGCGCAAATACCGAAGGTGGATGGACAGATGGAACAAAAAACCGTATAGTCAAGAATAACCAGAGGCCTGTTTTAAGAATCGAGCACTAGGCCTATTGTTCATGCTTCGGTAGGGTGCTTCTTTATCATCTTATACTAATATATATATATATATGATATATATATAAATATATATATATACTATAGTATATATATAATATATATATTATATATATATTTATATAATATATTATATATAATTAAATAATATATAATATATAGATATATGTATATACTATATATATATATATATATATATATATATATATATAATATATATATATATAAATATAAATCCCCAGAAAACTCATAAATTCCTGTTATACAATAATGCATGACTTGATCGAACTGATTACTGGTTGCCTGTGGAAATATGAATTTGGGTGATATCACTCCCTTATGATACGCCCACCTACGCAAATTCAGTCTTAAATTGCACGGTTGGAAGATGGTTAGAAGGTTTGAGGTAAAAGGTTGAAGTGAAAAGGGTGGAGTTGGATTGTGGGTAAAGGAAGAGGTAGAGGGGCGGGGAGGGTAGTTAGGGTCTGTCGTCTCCCTACTTAACCAGGTGGTGATTTTACAGGTGTTCTGGTTGCTTGCGACCGTCTTTCTTATTTTTTTTTATATAGCGAGTCTGTTTCCCAGGTCAAGGACAGGTCCTGGTGTTGGTCTTAATGGTTCTATCTTTCCCTAAATAACAGACAATGGCCCTGCATTGTAAGTCTTGCTATGCCTGGAACTAGGCCTATAGTCACCTGAAGGTATCAGCAGCAGCAGTAGAGCCTTTCTCGAAGATGGTGTTTTATGCTCGATCCCTGAAGATAAAATCAGAACTACCAACCAGTAGTTGGTAGTTGAATCTAGGTGTATTCATGGTTGATTATGTTTAAAATTGCGGAGATTTTCCCTTTGCATTCTATTGATACTTGCATCGTTTTATGCATCTTTGCTAAAATAATTGATAATACACTAAGATATTAAATATTTGCTTCCACATTGCTCGAAATATACATTGGTAATGTTGGTAATTCTGTGTTTAACGAAAATTTCAAATTGTTTCGTTTCTCTAGTTTGAAGTTATTACCATACTTTAAAATAATTACTATTACCGTAATTTTTTCATATGATTGTTATACATATCGTAGATTTGATATTTGTGCATCATATGTTAGTTTTATTTTGCTTGATAGAGCTTTAACTGTAGAAAAATAAGTTTGTCAGCTATGTGTTGTAGTTTCCAGTTAGTGAATTTCGAACGAAATCCTCTGAAATTTGTTGCTTCACTTCTGGAACTTACTGTACACTAACAATAGGATGTTTCCTAAATTGTTCTCTCTTAGCCTAGTATGTATAGGGTATTGCTTAATCCAGATTATCCTAGGTCAAATGTAAAGGCTATATAAACACAAAGTTACTACATGTAAATTCATAGTTAGGCTAACATCTTTTGTCCAATGCAGATTATTTATATCTAGCCCTAGGCTATTTGGTGTACTATATAAAACAATAACTCACTGATGTGAAATTTTAGTTAGGCTATTGCTTAGTATTATGTTTAGGTTATTGTCTAATCCTGCTTAATTTGCCTTTAAAAGTATGGGATTGACCAGGTGTAATCTGTAGCCTTCAAGATAGGCTACTACCGCATAGCCCATTTGGTCTATGTACTGTTTTGGGTCTACTATAGCGAGGAAAGCCTATCACCTCGCCCAGGTTATTGTCTAATCATTCTAGATTATTTAATTCCCTTGTAAGGGTATGCACATGATAGCCTACAGTATTAAGACTATGCTTAAGTATACAGGCTATATAAAAAGGGAAAATGCCTATAGCCTTTTATCTAACCCTAAGGTCTTTGGTGTAAACTTATAGACTAGACTACTGCTAAGTCCCATAGCCTAACAGGATATGTCTTTAAATCTTACCTTAATTTAGATTACTTACCTATTCCAGGTTATTTTTGTTCACCCTTAAGGATTATGACCCTGACCTGGATCGCTTGGTTCTCTTAAGATACTGTGGGACATGCAGAAATCAAACGCTCAGTGATTAACTTAACACCGGTCTTATATTCTAATGAAGTTACACAAGGACCTGAATGAAATTGAACTTAATATCTACAGTACCGGCTAGTTTGCGACCGAGCAAGGAAACCGGCAGAGGGCACCAGGGGGAACTGCATGTCCACCCTATTGCTTGACTGACGGCTAACTGCCTCCTTCAAGGGGAAACCTTAGCATTCTTTCCCTTTCCTCTACTCCCCACAGCCCCCGATATTTTCCCTCTAGGATGTGATTGGCTCCGGCACCTCCTTAGGTCTATTGACCAATGGGTGCCAATATAGGTGATGGTAAACACTAACGAACTTTTGGTGGGATGCTGGGGGGGAGGAGACGCTCTTCTCAACCTGAGAGAGAATGACCGTTATAACACACTCACGGAGTCCTGTGAGGCATTCAGGAATTCTTGGGAGCTCCTTATAAGCCCTCTACAATGGTTTATATATAATCCTAGGTTATAGGCTTCAGACAATATTTGCTGCAGTCTAGCTAACATAGCCTGGTAGACTATTGCTGACATTGTTATCTAAAAGGATTATCTATGCTTATAGTAATTGTGGAATATTTCTTTAGAAAAAATTTCTAAATAGAATGGTAAATTCTTCAAAATCATTGCTTCTACAAACAGCTAACTATCACAAAATGTAAGAAGCACCAACGTTTAGTGACGAAAAAAACAATTTACGGCTTTTAACGCACAATAAAATCATTGTTCCACAGTCTAATATAACAATTTTTTAACTGGAATTTGAAATTATGGACTCAGTTTTCAAGTTTGATGTTTCCATGAACTTCAGTAATGAAATCAATAAGCGAAGGAACAAAATTCTCGGGGTTAATGAGCCTAAATAGCTGGCGCCGACGTTTATTGGCAAAAATGGACAGTTTACGGCTTTTCACACAATAAAACTATTATAAACTAACAAAATTTTTGCAATGAAACTTAAAATTGTACACTTAGCTTTTAACTTATTCTAATAAGTGCCAATGTGTGCTGGCGAAATAAGCCAAATACAGGCAGTCCCCAGGTTACGATGGGGGTTCCGTTTTTGAGACGCGTTGTAAACCGAAAATCGTCGTAAGCCGGAACATCGTCAAAAATCCTAAGAAAACCTTACTTTTAATGCTTTGGGTGCATTAAAAACTATGTAAACTGCATTCTTATTACATTTTTTCATAAAAAAACCTTCAAATATTGATTATTTTGCATTTTTGGTGTCATATTTCTTGTGCCAGATGAGCATTGTAGGCGCCATAACCCAGGAACTTGCGTCGTAACCCTGGAAATAATTTCTGATTAATATAATTAAAAAGCGCCTTAACCTCAGAACGTCGTAAGCCAAACCCGTCGTAACCTGGGGACTGCTGTAAGGCTTTTCACTCACAAAAAGTCATTGCTCCACAGTAAAAAAAAAAAAAAAAAACTTAAAATTATGCACTTAGCTGAATCAATAAGCTAAAAACGGACTTCTCTGAGCCTTGGACCAGAAAAGGAATGGCATCTCGATCAGATTTCGGTTGTATGTAAACAACATGATGGTTTATATGTGCATTACCACTTCTTCTTGCGGTTTTGATGATAATAGAAAGTGCCCTCTTATTATAATACATTATACTCATGTATTATAATGTTTATCATTACAACACAATGCCTAGCCAGAAGACCAGTTAAGAGAATTCTTCGACATTAGTCTGGTCACTACGAAGTTCTGGATAGACCATGGAAAGGGCCCTCTTATTATAATACATTATACTCATGTATTATAATGTTTATCATTACAACACAATGCCTAGCCAGAAGACCAGTTAAGAGAATTCTTCGACATTAGTCTGGTCACTACGAAGTTCTGGATAGACCATGGAAAGGATAATACTTGAGGACGAGAGACTACGCTATCAAAAATCACCATTGAAATATTAAGAAATTTTATTAACAAAATATTCAGGAAGAGAAACATTATTTAGATAGATAAAAAAAACATGTTGCAAACATCAGAAAAACCAAAGGCAGAATCAATGTCTGATAACTAAATGTAACCCAGTTTAAATTACCAAGCAATGAAGATAGCTAAAAAAAGACCATATTTTGACTCTTCACAAAGCAGAAGATTGTGAAATCTACATCATCTTTGGCAAGAAAAAAAGAATTATTGAAAGTTGCAAAGATTACCCTATATTCACTGGACAGTTTTCCTGTGAAAGTCACATTCTAAACCAGAAAGTAAAGCAGAAATCACATACAAATCAGTCCATTCAAAGAAAAAAATTGGATTATATATGTACACACATTGTAACAATGACAGTAAATGTGTATATTGAGGATCTCGAGGTGATGCAATGCCAGCCAACACATGGGAAAAAATATGAGGAACAATTAAGTAATGTAATGAACTGGTAATTCCAGGGAAAATAATTTACAAAGAAAGTTTTGATAGAGTAGCCGATGTTTGTCCTCAGAGGAGTGACACTCTCTTGATCCCACAGGGCTTCATAAGCCCCTGTCCACACTGGCAGGCACTGTTTTCCATAACCCGTTCCACTATACTGACCAACCAAGTATATAGCCAAAACAATGTGATTGTCTGGTAACACTGCTTCAGAAGCGAGAGGAAATATAAATAGCTAGAAGTGCCTGACGGCCATGCCCGCTAGTGTGGACAGGCCATAAGACAGACCAAGCAATCTCAAAGAACTCTCTTACAGTTGATCTTGGCCAGAATAGTGCTTGGTGCATTATGATAGAATATTAAGGACTCGGGACAAGAGGGCTCTATCTCCTCTCCACAGTGATGCTTCAGTTTTCACCCTCTCCCTCATTTTGGGACCACTTGACATGCTGAGGAGGCTATCGAACCTCAGGAATTTCTTCCTAAGAGTCCCATATAACATTACATCTTATGGGGTTAATATTTGTGGATTTTTCCACTTTTGTCAAAATTTACCAACATTAATAAACAAGAAAACATATCACAGCTTGGAGTGAAGTTAAATCCGAACTAAATAGTGAGAACTGTGATGGATCCATCATCTACCTGATGTTCAGACCTGTTTTTTCAGGCGGGACTATTCCATGGAGCTGGACCACAGAATCCAGGGGGCACTGGTTCTAGGAAAAGAACTCTTGGAATTCTGTCCTGTTCGGCCATAATTTGATTAGGATGGGGATAATTGTATTATCATAATACTCTTAGTCCTAGCAAGCAGGTTTTGCTTACATTTGGGTCATACCAATCATGTTATGTTATCCCCTTTTTGGGGTAGGGTAGGGATGCGGACATTTGGAGTCATTTCTCACTTGTGCCATTGGCGAAAGATTTAACTTCATGAAAAGCCAGTGAAATCTTTTCAAGATATTAAGTTTTTTCCCAATCCTTTATGATAAGTAAACTTAAAGATTAAAGTACCCCTGGGTCCCTTAAGGGACAAATTCTGGCACAGGTGATGACCATTGGAACTTTATCCTCGAATCTCCCTCAGCCAGTTCCAGACAATAAAGCCTGGGTCACACATTGGCGATTTCAGACTGTGACTTTCATAAAGGCTGGGTTTGGCGATCAATTTCATATATTCGCGGGGCTTGGGCTCAACAAAAAAAGAAAAGTCAGCTGATACCGACTCCATGACGACTTTCGCAATGAACTATTACAACATCAATGCACAAGTTGAGATGAGATTGCGTATTTACGTAGTCTCACGCGCAAGTCACCGATGATTTAGGCCACACCCATATTTAACAGTTTGTACAGGACGGCGAGTTTCGTGACGGCACGAAGATTTTTGACAATTTATTTGCGATTTAGTTACGTAATATTCCAACTTACGTAAGGGGATTGTACCGAGTTGTGAACATGGATGCCATCAAATACATAGAAAGTCTAATAACTAAATCAAAATTTTCCATTTATCTCTTATAGACTCAGTGTGTTTCAGACCCCCATAAATCTTCTTCATGATCGTATCGAGTCATTGGTGTTGGCCGCATGTGTGTAGCACAACTTAATTTAATCCTACTATCAGGAGTGAGCCAAGTCAAGAGGACTGACACATGAGGTCGTCTTCGTGATTATGTAAACTCCCCTACAGACTTCGTTCATTGGCAGGAATCAATGATATACTAATGAAACTATAAAAAATGCCTTCTCATGCTTCTGGAAACATGTTGAAAAACTATGTAAATTTCCTGAATAAAACTTAAAATTAAAAGAGATTGATATAATTACCAAATATATTTTCTTTTAAGTAGTATTCAGTGTCATATTTATCTATATCTGAAGTTCTCAAATTATATCAAGAATACCTACTGAGTCTATAATGCAATATCTATTTTACTCAAAATAGAAAATGCCTTTTCATTTCTTATACTTCAGAACATGCTAATAAATTGACTTTGATTGCAATGAACTCACTAAAGAAAATCATGTTGAAATATACTGCTACCAAAAAATTCAGAATAGCACCTGCTCTCTCCCTGACCCAGACTCGTTCACGTCTCCCGACGGTCGCCACTGATAGTCTGATACACGCACCCCACCAATGGCTCGACACTTGATGTGGTGGTGGGGCTTGTGAGGTGCGAGGAAGAGGTGGACGATGGTAGCCGGGCAGTTTTCTACCATTGCAGGTGCAACCATGCTACTATGGCCATTTCTGAGCACTCAGACTAAGTTCGATCCTCTTTAGAACCTTCTATTTTTTCAGTCTTTCACTTCTTCCCCTGTCACGATGAACCAAAAGTTGATGACCTTAATATGTTAATGGATGATGGCTGTGACAACTGTAATGTGATGGAGGGTAGGGATGGGCGGCATTCCTCCTCACCCGTGAAATTCGAGTACCTGACGTGTGCGAGCGATGGGAAAGTCTTATGTCAAACTTGGTCCCCAGTGGGTCGGATCTCGACGGACTGACGACGCCTTAAGTGCTGGGATCAGAATGATCAGATGTATAACCAGGAAGTAGCCTCTAGGGGTGGCCTCTCAACTTGGCATTCCACACCCCTCCCTTGTTGGGCTCCATGGTCGGTGGAGGACTGCCTGGCTGAAAACTACACTTTCGTGTTTATGTATTCATTATTAGGCCTTAATGTTGATGACCCCAGCGTGGAATTAGACTTGGCTACTGAATTCACCCAAGAAAATAAACCTACCATAACAAGGATGGCACCTTACGAGCCATTATTAATAAAAGAAAAATGTACACCCAACCCAACATAATTCATGACATAATGAATGGCTGATTGAAGCCACAACAAAAGCCCAGTCAGAAACATTTCAGAACCTAAAAGAAATTCAAGGGGTTAATGTAACAGTGAAAAGCCATGACATGCTTAACTATGTCCAGGGTACACTTGTACTACCTCAAATTGAAAATGAAGAGGAATTGCCAGAAAAGAATATTATATTAGAATCACTCAAATTAAGATACGATAACATTCATGACCTGGAGTGATATCAAATTCCAAGCAAAAGAAACAAGGAAGTTTCCATCAAAATAACAAAAATCAAATTTACAGGCCAAAATTTACCCGCAAAGATTAAAGTACTTGGTCAAAATAGAGAAGTACGCCCTCACGTACCGAAACCAATGCAATGCAAAAAATGTTGTAAAGTCTGGGAAAAATTTAGGAAAATTAATGGATCTCAGAGACATGCACTAATACATAATGGCCAACAAGTACATGATAGTACCGCAATTTCGAATATTTTAGGGCGTAACATCGAAACAATCAGTAGTATAATCAATATAGATGACCACTTTCGAACCATTAAAGCCCGGGAAGAAGCTGTCCCACTGAATTTTGAAACATTAGAGGATATATATTATAACCAGATTTTCACAGAAGAGGAATTTGAATATGCTTTATCTAACTGTAACTCTTCTGCTCCGGGCCAAGACAACGTAAATTTTGAGATGATAAAAAACCTGGTTCTTTTAGCAAAAACATACTTATTGAAGCTTTATAATCATTTATGGGTAAATCACCTGTTTCCCAAAGCATGGAAACATGCTATAATCATACCAGCTGTCAAACCAGGGAAAGATCCAAGCAATTCAAATAACTATAGACCAATATCCCTGGCAAGTTGCTTTTGCAAATTACTAGAAAAAATGGTAAATTACAGATTAAATTGGTGCCTACGTAAGAATAACGCTGTCTTCAAGTCAATTTGGCTCACAATCTGAAAGATCTACTTTAGATTCACTTTCCCATCTAGAAAATTATATACGGAGAGGGTTTGAACGTAAGCAAATTACAGTTGCCATATTCTTTGATATCCAAAAAGCATATGATACGACCTGGAGATACTAAATTTTAAAGTCCTACACGAAAATTCTTTTAGAGGACACTTACCAATTTTTATCGAGAATTTTATCCATCAAATAACTTTTCAAACACGAATAAATAATGTATATTCTGACTCCTTCAATTTAGACTGTGGAGTCCCCAAGGGAGTGTTTTGAGTGGAACACTTTTTGCTCTAGCTATTAATAACATCGTAAAGCAGTTACCACAGGAAATACAAAATAGCTTGTTATGTAGATGACTTTGCTATATATTATTCCTCAAGCAGTCTTCGTCATCTACAAAGAATTCTAAATAAAGCTATTAAAAACATCCACCTACAAAGAATTCTAAATAAAGCTATCAAAAACATCCACAACTGGACTTTGTCAGTTGGCTTTAAGCTCTCTGTAGAGAAAACCCAAGCAATTATGTTCTACAAAACTAGTAGATGGAAACAGAATCAAGACAGATCTTAAATTAGGTGATAGCCTCATTCAGTTTAGTAATACTGTAAAATTTTTAGGCTTGGTGTTTGACACTCATCTTAACTTTGATCACAAAATTGTCTCGTATTACTTGGGGAGCTAAGAGACAAGCATTACTTATGATATACAAAGCACTAGTTTTATCCAAAGTAGATTATGGAAGTCCAATTTACGGGTCAGCATCACAAAGTACCTTGAAGTCCTTAGACTCGATCCACACTCGAGGCCTGAGACTTTGTAGTGGAGCCTTTAAATCTTCTCCAAACACTTCAGTTTGTTGTGAAAGTGGCGAACCCCCATTATCCTTACATCGTGACCTTGTAACAATGAGAAATGCTTTAAAGATAATGTCCACTGATTCCCCCCACAAAAAAACTGTTTGCCATGCGAGACATATTTATTAGTAATCACAAACCACCTTTTCCAGTAAGAGCTAATAGGTTATTGGAATCTAATGGTGTTAGAGTAAATATACTCCCACCCTCAAATTCTCTACCTCCATGGATTATGAAGAAAATCAAAGTGTGTTCTAACCTACATCATTTGTCAAAAAAGCCAGATTATGCTTCAGATCGCTATAAACAGTATACATTAGAACACATTCGAAGTAAAGGCCCACATAAAGCAACATACACTGATGGATCCAAATCTTCTGGGGGAGTTGGTTGTGCAGCAGTGTCATCATGCAAAGTAAGTCAGAATTCATTGCCAATTGAAACAACTGTCTTTACTGCTGAATTAACAGCAATTAAATTGGCAATCAATCAGATAAAATTGTCAAATAATAAACTGAATACCAAATTTGTAATCTATTCTGACTCAAGAAGCGCAATTGAATCCCTCAAAAGTTACTCATATAAGAATCCTTTAGTAAAGGAAATTAAACAAATAATCAATAAATTATATTCACGTGGTGTTAATAATGAAATCTGCTGGATTCCTGCCCATGTAGGAATCCAAGGTAATGAAAAGGCCAAGTCTGGGGATAAATTCACCAATTTTGGACAATAAATTGCCTGCTACAGATTATATAAACTCAGTGAAGCAGCGCATAAAAACAAAATGGCAAAAAATGTGGCATAGTGAAGTAGACACCAATAAATCAAAGTGCATCAAGCAGAATGTAGACATGTGGAATACATAAGTACAAAATTAAAAACGAGCTGCAGTAATATTAACAAGATTACGAATAGGCCACACAAGACTAACTCACGAGTATTTAATGATAACTCCACAAGGGTACATCCCTCATTGCAATGTCTGCAATACAATTTTAAGTCAAGCATATTTTATGTGATTGCCTAATTTTTAATATAGAAAGAAATTTATATTTTTTGGCAAATCATTATCAAAAATACTATCAGAGTCAGACAATTTTCCTTATGTAGAGTATTAATATTTAAAAAAAGAGGCTAATTTGATTAATGTAGAGTATTAATATTTAAAAAAAGAGTAATTTGATTAATAAGATTTAACATATTTATACCCTACTAAAATAGATGACTTTTGTCTTTTTTATCTATTTCAGTCTTTTATAAGTTCAATTCATATTATTCCAACCTCATCTATCATTCAACAATCAATCCTCATTTATCATTAATTTACTGTAATTCATTAACTACCATTCCACTTTGTAGACATGCATTTCATGTGCGTATTTTTTTTTAATAATAATTTCCTCCCGAATGTTTTCGGGCCAGCACTGTAAGAGTCTAGTTACACTCATTGGGCTAGTAAATCTTAACTTTATAATAATAAAAACTGATATACACAGCGAGCGCCACAACAGACACACGCTTACGACGGCCATTAAACCGCTCCCATTTATTCCTCCACCAATCTCTCTCTCTTTCTCTCTTTCACGCAACCCTCAGAGACATTGTCAAATATAAACTACCATTATCACTCCTCCATAGCGAGTCTGGAGCAAAGGCAAATATTTTTTCCTCCAACGGGACCAGAAAATGCCAGCTAAGGCTTGAACTCACCTCCATTCTGCTTTGTACAAGTCCCTGTCATTGAATTCTCCCAAGGAATCAGCAGTGAATTCATAATCAGTTTTCTGAGTTAACAGCACTGATGGTGTGAGAATCAGTGGACATTCTGGATCAGAAGAGACAGGTACGAGAATTCTCAAGTTGATGATTGGACAGACTTCAGCCATAAAGGTGTTTAATACATTATGCGTTAATGTCTTTCCAGTATTGCTAACTAACATGGAATCTAATATCTGTTTGGTGATGCCAACCATATGTTCCCATGCTCCTCCCATGTGCAATGAGTGTGGTGGGTTGAAGATCCATACTGTGTTGCAGTCGAAAAGATACTTCTGTACTGGTCCGTCTTCAACATTGATGGCACCAATTTGCAAATCGTCCACTGCTCCAACAAAGTTTGTTCCACAGTTGGATCGGAATATTTTTACTGGTCCTCTGATGGCGGTGAATCTCCTGACAGCGTTGACAAAGGCAGATGAGCTCATTTCATCAACGAGTTCTATGTGAACTGTTCTTGTAAAGACAACGGCCCAAAGGTGTTCACTCCCACATTAGTGAACGGTGGTGATGCCTCCAGATGATCTTCTGGAAGATCAGACATGATCTGGAATTCAGTTTTACCTCTCAGTTTACAGTAGGTCACACACCTGTGAATGACGGATAAGGTCGGTCGTTTAGCACCTGTAATACACAATCCTGCAGATCTGATAGCTCCCTCTGTGAAATGTCGACCTTGTTGTGTAATCTTGTCGTGATGTCGACCTTGATGTGTAATCTTGTCGTGATAATGTCTAACGAGCAGTGTAGCCAAATGGTGATGTCCTGGAATTATGATGGGTTTCTTCTCTTGTAAGCATAGATCAGAATTAGAGATGCGTCCACCTACCCGCATCATTCCTAGCTCATCCAAGAATGGGTTTGGGTTAGCAATGGAACTTCGTTTGCTGATGGCGTTCCACTGTAGGATGTGGTTCTTTTCCTCTCTAAAGGCTGTTGATTGAATGGATCTCATGATGAAGTGCTCAGTGTCGAGATAGTCATCAATGGTTAAAGTGCTCGTTAGCTGTTTCTTGCTTCTGTAAGTGCGTGCGAACCGTTTAAAAAAAGATATAGCTTTAACAAGTCTTTTCCAATATGAAAACCTTTCAAATCTATGGGTTTCTAAGCCACTTTCAAATGCAGCACAAGTTTTCAGTACAGTGACTGCAGGCCAGTTCTCACAGTCTTCATCCGGATCCACAAGTTGATGTCCTTGGTTGCAAGACTTCTCACAATTACTGGCTAAAAATTGTTGTGGTCCACAAAGCCAGATGCTGTCCTGTAGATCTTTAGGATTGTGATCTGTAGGTATGTAACCCCACTGACTAGGATTTGAGAATTTCCTGATAAGCTCCACTCTATTAGTGACATATATGAAGATCCTCCTTGTTTCATTGAAGATGTAACCCTAGACTATTTTGCTGTCTGTGTAGTATTTCACATAATTGATGTGTATATCGAGTTGGTCTACGGCACATTGTGCGATGTCGACACCAAGCACAGCTGCACACAGTTCCAGATGTGGAATGGTGTGCCCTCTAGTAGGTGCGTCTTTTGCCTTTCCAAGAACGAATCCAAGTTGGGGAGTCCTATTCGAGTCTGTAGTGCAAAGATAAACGACAGCTGTGATGGCTTTTTCTGTTGCATCGGAGAAAACGTGTAGTTCTCGAGTTATTCTGCTGAGGTAAGGTACATATGTGCGTGGAATTCTTAGTGCTTTGAGTGGTTTGAGAGTTTCCTTCCATGACTCCCATTCAAGAGCTAACTCATCAGAGATGGGATGATCCCATCCTGAGTAAGAGTTTTCCATATATATTTACAAGTGCTAAAAATCCAAGTGGATCGTATATGCTGTTGATTGTAGATAGTATTCCTCTGCGGGTGATTGGTTTGTCCTCAAAAGACAACTGAAACAAGAAATAGTCAGTGTTTAAGTCCCAGCTTAATCCAAGACTGCACTGTAGAGGTTTGTTGTTATGCGTCCAAGTCCAGAACCTTCGGATTCGTGGCGAGATCACAAGCAGAAAATGCTGACATTATGTTGGGACTGTTAGAAGCAAACTAGCATAGATGAAGGTTTCCATAATCTCTCAAGGCACTCTGATTGTCTTTCAGGATCTTAATGGCCTCTTCTGTTGTTGGGCACAACGTCAAACCATCTTCATGACAAAGTTAGTGACAAGTTTAACATACTCCAGTTCTGCACTCTGAACAATCTTGCATAATCTTAAGGTTGCGACGGCCAGTGGACTGTTGTCAAATATATGTACGGTCATTCTGTACTCGATGATTTCCATGTCCAGGCTGTTGTTCTTGTGCCAAAGATATGGCAGATAATTCTTGTGATCCTCTCTAATGATGAAGCAGTGAAACATGTGTTGTATATCTGCTGTAATGGCAATCATTTCTCTACGAAATCGTCGCAGCACTCCACTTTGCTGAAGAGTCAAATACTCCCTGGATTTGATATGGTTTCTTCGGGTGGTAGACTCCAAATAATGGCAAGTACCAACATTCTTCGTTGTCATGCAAAGGTGGAGCAACTTCCTCGTGGTTGTTGTCCAAAATCTTGCCCATGAATGTGAGAAAGTGTTCTTTCTTTACGGGGTTCCTCCTCAAACTTGCATCTAACAACTTAGCCCATTGAACAGCTTGTTCCCAGCTGTTTGGCAACTGTTGTCATTGTGTACAGAATGGTAAAGGAGCTACCCAACTTCCTGAGGCATCTTGGGTGAATTCTCTATCCATTTGTACTCGTAAGGCATTGCTGGCTTGTCGTCTTCCTTGGTTTTAACGAAAAGTGAGTTGTCGTCGGCTTGTCGTCTTCCTTGGTTTTAACAAAAAGTGAGTTGTCGTCATGTGGAAAGGGCCTATCCTAAACTGATTAGTACATGGTTTCAGTGCAGTGGGCTGCCCAGACGGTAGTAGATATGTCTTGAAGACATTTAGTGGAAGAGGTGCATGTTGCTTGTTCAAATGAGTCTCCCCAACAATCAGGGCCGTTTCTAGCTTTGTGGGGGCCCTAGGCAAGATGCTGTTTTGGGGGCCCTAGATAGATAGGTAGGCAGGTACTTCATTTATTCCTGAGGGGTTTGTCAAACTGTGATGAAGTTATTCCTAGCCCTTTAGATAGTCTACTAAGATGCAAGAAACTATTATACTTTACATTTATTTATTTCATATCTATTTCAAAGTGCAAAGATTATAAAAAAAACAACACTTAAAATAATGCTTAATTAACATCACAGTCACACACTTCCAAAAAAACAACTAATAATATACATTATTCACAGTAACAATGTATTGTCCTCAAAATGTCTGCTTCCTGGCTTTTTTTACTTGCAAAGTCATCAATGATGTCCTCATATGACACCTGCTTGCCCACCTCATGGTTGATGCAGATTATTGCAAGACCAGTGAATCGATCCTGTCCCATGGAAGACCTTAGATAGGTCTTGATGAGCTTCAGCTTTGAAAGCTCCTCTCTGCTGAGGAGGCCACAGTCACAGGCAGAGTACAGGCATGATTCCTAGGGCAACCCACAGATTGGGATACAGTTCCTCCAAATGTTTTTTTGTGGATAAAGGTAAGGAGCTCAAGAGCAGTCATGTCATCTGAGGGTAAGCTTGGCAAGTTTTTTTACTTCCACAGCCAGCTCCTTTCCATCAATGTTACTTTCATTTCCAGTGCTTAATGTCATGGAGAGGTGGTCACAATGGTTGCTCAGTGCCTGATCATCCAGTTTTTGTTAATTGAACAGCACTCCAAGTCTCTCACTTCACCCAGTGTTTCAAACCTATCAGTCAAGGATTCAGTGGCTGTGTCAACAACAATATTAAAGAATGTTACCTCTAGCCTCTTCATGGCATCTGCAATGGGCTCATCTGGGAGTTCATAAGCAAAGTACTTTTTGTGCTTCTTAATCTTTTCTCTAAGTACAGCCTTTACATTCATTTCCTCACACATGTCTTTAGCAGAGTACTGAGCTGAAGCAAAGCCAGTTCTTCTGTAGTTAGTCAGAGATGTTTTTGCTTTAGTGAGGAGGTCAACTGCCACAGCAAACTGACATGGTTCAAAGGGAAACTTCAACTTTTCATCGGGGGCCCCCGGATGGCTTGGGAAATTTAAATTTTCCAAGCTACCCTGGGGGCCACTGGTGGCTTGGGGGCCCTAGGCAACCACCTAGTCCGCCTATAGCTAGAAACAGCCCTGCCAACAATGACCCAACCTGGCTTAAGCTGTTGGGTGTGCAGAGCTTTCAGCGGTCCATAGACCTGGCGTATCATATGATGTGCTTCTAAAAGATCTCTACCAGTCAAGATGAGATTATGACAGTCATTGTTGACAGGCATTATGTTCCTACTGATCTGGTTGAGATGTGGGTAGTGTAATGCAATTTCTGGTGAGGGAATTTCTCCCGTTGTTAGGAATGTGGTCACATTCTATTAATGAGGGTAACTGCAAGCCCATGCTCCCATCAACTGATCTGATCACAAATCCTTTTGCTCATCTCCCTGAAGTCACAATTTTGCCAGTGCATGTTAACAGGATGTATGTCTCTGGAGATACTTCAATCCCAAATAACTGGAAGAATTCAGGTGACGCCAATGACCGGTTACTTTGGTCATCTATGATTGCGTACATACGGACTACTTCATCTGCCTTGTTCTTGTGGAAAACATTGACAGGTAGGATCTTTGCACAAGATTTCCCACTATACAAGCCTCCACATATTTCAGTGCAAGTTGAACCAAGTGATGGAACAGTAGGGTGGTTACATGGGTTCTTCGTCTCCCTGCCATACTCCGTCATGGAGGAGGCTGTTGTAGAGTTGGTGGCTTATCCCTCTTAGTGATATGCAGAGCAGTAGTATGTTGCTTACTTCCACATTCCTTACAGGTAATACTGGTAGTACACTCATGGCTCTTTTGGTAGTTTGATGCGCAACACTTGAAACAGATGTTATGTTTTCTCAGTAGTTTCTTTCTTTCATCAAGGGATTTCGCCCTGAATCCTCTACAGTCATTCAAAGAGTGTCAGTTTCATGACGTATGCATCGTTCCAATGGCATGTTCTCGACGTTGGTACCTCCAGTGTCTTCCGGTTTCCTGCTGACGTTCGTTTTCTTAGCGAAAACCTTATCGTCAGTGTTCTGCCTTCCAGTGGTCTTAGAAGTAAGAGAAGCATCTGCTCATAGTTGAAAGCTGGGTCATTCTTTATCCTACTCATTTCTTTGATGAAAGTGCAGAACTCTAAAAAGGGGGGAAAGGCAACATCATGTTTAATCTTGTACTTGGATGCTCTCATGATCCACTTCTCTTGAAGTACATGTGGTAATTTGGTAACTATAGGTTTCACCCCAGAAGATGAGTCAAAGTAACCAAGAAGGTTTCTGAACTTGAGATTCTCCTTGATGGAACTGATTTCTGGCAAAATGTCGGACAGCTTGTAAAGGTGCTTGCTATCCTTGTTTGAGAGTCGGGGAAATTTGACCAGCCTCTCCTTTAACAAAGCTTCTATCATTTCCGGTGAACCATATCTTTCATTAAGACGTTCCCATAACAGTCGTAGACCTCCATTGGTGTTGTCTACATTGAAGTTTTTAATGCTGACAGCATGCCTGCAGGATTTGGGTCCAAGCCATTTTATGAGTAAATCTAACTTTTCAGAGTCTGAAACTTGGAGTTAATTCATAATGCATTTAAATGTCTCTTTCCATACAGTATGACTTGGGCCGGTCATTGAAGCTGGTGAGTCTTGAAAACAAGAGTTCCTTCCTGAGCAGGAATCTCGTGATTTCAGAAGTTACATTAGTATCTGATGGGCTGCAACTAGTTCCAGTTGACATGACTTGTGGCACTATGTGCAAACACGATTGCTGTACTGCAGGAACAAATACTGGTGTATGTTGACTCAGTTGAGGCGGTATGAGTCTGGACATGTCGTATCTAGGCTGAGACGAAGTGAACACATTTGTGTGCGAGAGGCTGCTCACGAGGACAGCATTGCTCGCTCTTTCCCGTCGGATCTCCGTCGCGCGTAAAGTTATCTCCGAGCATCGGCGTAGTGTTTGCATTTTTTACGTGTTTTTTGCATTAATCAGTGCAGAATTAAGTGAATAAGCAATGGGTCCAAAGCAAGCGAGTGCAAAAAGGGGTAGTGAAAAGAAAAAGCGTATGATGACAATTGAGATAAAGCATGAAATAATCGAAAAACATGAGAGTGGTGTATGAGTGACTGAGCTGGCTTGCCAATATGAGAGGAGTACATCAACAATATGTACCATCCTCAACCAGAAGGATGCTATAAAGAACTCCATAATAATGTCACATTTTATTGTAGATCATAACCAGTACATAGGTATCTGTTATTTTGTGGGAGTAGGTTGTGAATTAGAACAATTAAAAACATGTTTTCCCACTGTAATATACTGCTTTTAGGTGTTTTTTCAGAGGGTGGGAACGGATTAATTTTTTTTAGTTATTTTATATGGGAAAAATTTATCCGAGATACGAGCGAATTGACATACGAGCTCAGGTTCCGGAATGCATTAAGCTCGTATCTCAAGGTATAACTGAATATATATATATATATATATATATATATATATATATTATATATATATATATATATATATATATATATATATATATATATATATATATATATATATATATATATATATATATATATATATATATATATATATATATATATATACGTAAATATATAGATATTTATATATATATATATATATATATATATATATATATATATATATATAAATCTATATATATATATATCTATATATCTATATATATATATATAGATATAGATATAGATATATATATATATATATATATATATATATATATATATATATATCTAAAATAGCTAAATGATATCTATATATATATATATATATATATATATATATATATATATCTATAGATATATATATATATATATAGATATATATATATATATATATATATATATATATATTTTTCTCTGTTGTTGAGTACATAGTTGGAGTAATTGTGAATGCACTTGTCCTCGTTGTTACGGTTTAGGTCGAATGATCCTCCCCAGTTGGACAAACTTCCCTTCTGGTGAACACTTGTTACCTGTTCATTATACCTCAGGATGGAGTTTTGAATAACATTTTTCACATGAGTAAAATCAAGATTGCTAAGAGCATTCCTGACCCTGTCCTCAATGGCGGCGATGTCCTGCTTCAGTCGGGCAGACAGTCTCCGTTTGTGGTCGATTTCTTGCAATAAAAGAGTGTGTTGGCAATCCTCATAAGCGGGCGATTGGATGATGTTCATTCTATACACTTTAAATCTTAAAATTTCGGCATAATATTCTGTGAAAAGCATCTTTTCAGAAAGTCCACGTCCAATGAAGCCTTTGACTCTTGCTTTGCCAGCTTTTCCCATTTCCGTACGTCTCTGGTAGTCTGGGCATCATATCTTCTTCGGATTACAGTGAAAGTAGACAGATGTTTGGAAATCTCAATCTTCAGTAGGAAAAGAAGAGCGTAGGTTAAGAGACACTACATTTTTATTGCGACGCGTTTCCTTGTTTCTTCATAACAACATTTTCAAGCCTAAAAGAGACATTACAGTATTTTAATGGTAGTTACAAGATTATGTAATCATTGGCTGACAAAGCTGAGTAAAAGTAACAACAATAAGATAATGGTTAAAATCTTTAAAATAAATTGCACCAGTATACTAAAAATAAATTATATAAGATCTTTAAAATAAATTACAATCGTATACTAAAAACAGAATGGTATACGATTGTAATTTATTTTAAAGATCTTATATAATTTATTTTTTTAGTATACTGGTGCAATTTATTTTAAAGATTTTAACCATTATCTTATTGTTGTTACTTTTACTCAGCTTTGTTAGCCAATAATTACATATTCTTGTAACTACCATTAAAATACTGTAATGTCTCTTTTAGGCTTGAAAATGTTGTTATGAAGAAACAACGAAACGCGTCGCAATAAAAATGTGGTGTCTCTTAACCTACGCTCTTCTTTTCCTACTGAGATTGAGATTTCCAAAACATCTGTCTACTTTCACTGTAATCCGAAGAAGATATGATGCCCAGACTACCAGAGACGTACGGAAATGGGAAAAGCTGGCAAAGCAAGAGTCAAAGGCTTCATAGGACGTGGACTTTCTGAAAAGGTGCTTTTCACAGAATATTATGCCGAAATATTTAAGATTTAAAGTGTATAGAAGGAACCTCATCCAATCGCCCGCTTATGAGGATTGCCAACACACTCTTTTATTGCAAGAAATCGACCACAAACGGAGACTGTCTGCCCGACTGAAGCAGGACATCGCCGCCATTGAGGACAGGGTCAGGAATGCTCTGAGCAATCTTGATTTTACTCATGTGAAAAATGTTATTCAAAACTCCATCCTGAGGTATAATGAACAGGTAACAAGTGTTCACAGAAGGAAGTTTGTCAACTGGGGAGGATCATTCGACCTAAACCGTAACAACGAGGACAAGTGCATTCACAATTACTCCAACTATATATATATTATGACGGAACGTCACACTTATTTGTAATAATTATTTGTAACTATGAAATTATCGGGTGTTTAATGTTCAACGCCATCTATTATCAGTTATGTTAACTATTCTACATTATCCTTGGTTTCTTTTCCTTAACTTAGTCATACAGATGTTTGCATTCCTTAGTTTTTCGTTACACTTGTTATTTGTATTTTTCTTTAGAGAACTATTCATGCAGTGTTGAAAACATCTTTTTCTTTTGCTTATCATTACTAGTGTTTTTGTGATATTACGTGTGAAAGTAATTATATTGGAATTTAAGTTTTTTTTATTTAAGTATTAAATTAACGATAGTCTTTAGTGTTTAATTAAGATCCTGCTGGATTGGAGAGGTAATTAAAAGTGGTTAAAATAGAGGTGAAAATAAATAATACGTGAAGCAGACAAAAAGAATATTTTTGTTGGTGGTGATATTGTAAATTTATGAGGGATAATTGAGTGATTACAGACCAGCAACATCCCCACACCTAGCCACCAGTAAGATTCACTCAAGTCCCGTCATAAGTGGGGGCCCTGACCGGGATTGATCTAGTCTTTTTGTTTGTGACTATTTAAAGTGCAAAGAAACTTAGGTGCGTTGTTTATATAAGTGATAGTTATTTGTATTGACTGTTTTCTTTGTTTATTTTCTTAACCATCCAATCCAGCATTTCATATCTTCACACGTACGCTGAATGGTTCTCTCACTCAAAATCGGTATCTGTAAAATAAAGGATAGACCAGTAATTAAATATTAATTGGTTGGGTTCTGTGCTATGTAGCCCTTCTACTCCGCCTTATTTTACGAGCCAAAATCAAGGTTCTCTTCTGCCATAAACTACTTCTTACATGCATATTGTGCTAATCTAGATATCATGTTGTGCGCTATCGTGAGACCTTCGATCACTAATTGATCTCGGCCTTTATGTTGGCCATCCAATTTCGGTTAATCTATTTTCAGACTGTGTATTCTATTTGCGGTCTCATTAAATTTGTCTTGAGAAATTGTTGTAAAATTCATTGAGTTATATCTTGGTGTCAAATGTCTATATTTAAATTAATGGCATAACCTAGTGTGAATATAATACCTTGATATAATATCGCTCTATTAACATTACTTGGGGTAATCCTTCAGAATGTCGTTTAATTTGGAGAAATTTATGAACGAGATAAAAGGGGAAATTTTGAGTTTACGTTATGCCAAGAAACAGGAATTATTGTCTGTAGCCCAGAGATGTTGGTCTTGAGGTCGATCCAAAACATGTGAAAGCTGTTCACTTATTGGTAATATCCTGCAATTCTTAATAGATAAGGGAATCATCGAAGATGATGATGAGGACGTCGATGAATTGCGATCCCTTACTGGAGCATATGCCACCCCTGGAATAGATCCAAATATTGAAAAGTTGCGTCTTCAAATACATTTGCAACAAGAACAACAGAAAACTGCTGCACTAGAACTTCAAAAGCATCAGGAATTATTGGCGTTGGAGTATGAACACAAGTGTAAAGTGGCTGAACTAGAGATACAAAAGGAACAAAAGTCGGCAAATATACAGATTAAGCTGAAAACTGATGGAGAGATACCCAGTAAGTTCGACATACTCAAAGCTAAAAAGCTACTTCCGGATTTTGATGAAAAGGACCCAGAGGTATTCTTTACAACGTTCGAAGACACTGCTAAAACCTTGAAGTGGCCTCAGGAGCAATGGGTAATGGTTGTCAGAAATCAGTTCAAAGCATATTGTTCCTATTGTAAGCAGGAAGGGCATCCCATAGAGAACTGTCCTAATCCTTCGTGCAAGAAGTCTGATGTTGGAAAGAATTCTCCGAACCCTAATAGGAAGGATAATAAGAAAACATTTCATGTTGCTGCTCAAGAATTAGATGAGGACGTCTTCAAACCTTTCACATTGTAAAGGCACCGTCAATGGTTTATTCCAGTGACTTGCTTACGGGATACAGGATCCTCCCAAACTGTGGTAGCTCTGCCCTCAACAGACTTCAAACTGAGACATGAGTATGTTACCGTTTCTGACCTCAGTACCACCAAATCCATGCCTTTGGCAGAGGTGAATTTACAGTGTCCTTACTATCAAGGTAATGTTTTAATTGCAGTTTCACGAGATCCTTTGCCTTGTTCATCTATCCAGCTTTTAATTGGTAATGATCTTGCAGGGGCCATTGTTAATCCAGTAGTATCTGATATGATATTCTTATAGAAAATGAGTCCAATAAATTAATAATGCTGTTATTCAAATGGCATCAATTAAACCAATTGTTATAGATAATGGCAATAGAGTAGAGAAGACATTAGACCTTATAAATATGACCAAATCAAACTTCAAGGACTTGCAGAATAAAGATCCTGTCCTTAAGGCTCTTTGGAAGAAAGTTGCAGACCCAGATGATAATCCCAAAACTCCTTACTTTTATCTTGATAAAGATTTGCTTTTTCGACATTTTAGGTCCTCCAAAGCACCAGCAACCACAACATGGTTTGACTGTCATCAACTTGTTGTGCCACTCACTCTAGTTCCAGCTCTTCTTGAATTAGCCCATCTCATGTGAACCACTTTGGAGTCAACAAGACTTACTCTACCTTGGCTGACGACTTCTTCTGGCCTGGGATGAAGAAGGACATTCAACAGTTTTATTAAGCATGTCATCATTGCCAGACTACAGGCAAACCCAATGAGAGACTTCCACCAGCTCCTCTTCAGCCCATATCCGTACCAAGTTTCCATTTGAGAGGATTATCATAGATTGTGTTGGCCCATGCCTAGGGGACTAAGCAAGGTAATGAGTATTTACTTACTGTTCTTTGCCCAACAACTAGATATCCCATAGCAGTGCCAGTAAAGAATATAAATGCTAAAACTATAATTGGTCAACTTGTCAAATTTTCACAACCTATGGATTTCCAAAGACATTGCAATGTGATAGAGGCACAAACTCACTAGTAAGATTTTTCAACAAGCTATGAGAGAATTCAATATTCATAACATATATGCTTCTGCTTATCATCCCCAAAGTAATGGTGCACTAGAAAGGGTTCACCAAACTATTAAAAATCTACTTCGGAAGTACATGCAGGAAACTTCAGAACAGTGGGATAAAGACATTGATCTTCTGATGTATATTATACGAAGTGTACCACAAGAGTCCATTGGAGTGTCCCCTTTCGAATTAATGTTCGGAAGAAAGCCCCGTACCACTCTCAGTATGTGAAGGAAAATCTAATTCACAACAAGGAAGAGGAGATTACAAACATTTTGTCATATCTACAGGACTTAAAAGATAAAATTGTATCACTTCATGTATTTGCTAATACTAATCTTTTGCATTCCCAGGAGAAGATGTCCCGCTTATATGATAAAAAGGCAAAGCTTCGTGTTTTTCAGCCAGGAGAATGAGGTGCTTGTCTATCATCCAATACCCGGTTCCCCTTTACGTGAAAAATTTATGGGACCTTACAAAGTGCTTCAAAGAATTTCTAAGGTAAACTATGTTTCTCTCTACTCCTGATCGTAGCCGATCAAAGCAACTAGTGCATGTGAATTTGTTGAAGGCATATCAAGCACCTACTCAAATGGTAAGTCATCTCTCAATTTCTTCTGAGGCGAAATACTACCACTAGAGGAAACTTCCACAGAATGCTCCTAGATCTTCCTGAAGATGATCAACTAATTAACTTGAAAGACAACACCAACAGTCAGATTCTAAAATCCTTGCCCCGTTATTTTACAGGAATACCATCTCCTCAGAAAATTACTATCTCAATTGCTCTCCAGGTTTCATGATGTATGTTCTGACAACTTGCAGGGAAGTCAAACCATTCAACATGACATCGTCATCGAGTCAGGTGTTACTCCCATACGCCAGACGTACTACCGTATGGTGGGCAAGAAGTTGGACTCGTTGAAACAAGAGGTACAGTATTTACTAGATAATGACCTTGCAGAACCAAGCACTTCACCATGGGCTTCACCCTGTCTCCTAGTACCTAAACCTAATAATCAACAAAGACTCTGTACTGATTATCGTAAGTTAAATAAGGTAACCGTAAAAGATTCATTCCCATTACCTAGAATCAATGATATCCTTGATAGCATTGGTAATAAGAAAATTCTTACACGGATAGACTTAATGAAAGGCTATTACCAAGTACCTCTAACTCATTCAGCTAAAGAAATCTCATCATTTATAACTCCATTTGGGTTATTCTCTTATAAGGTCATGCCATTTGGTTTAACTAATGCGCCTGCCACCTTTCAAAGGATGATGTCAGAGGTAATAAGAAATATGAAAGACACTTACGTATATATGGATGATGTGGTGGTAGCTAGTGACGACTGGGACGAACACCTGCAGACCCTCGAAGAACTCTTCCATCGCTTCAGATCTTCAAGGTTAACAGTTAATTTGGCCAAGAGTGCCTTTGGGAGAGCTAAGGTAACTTATCTAGGGCATACCATCGGAGGTGGAAGTATAATGCCCAAAGACGCCAACATTGCAAGTATACTTGATTATCCAATTCCAACAAACAAGAAAGAGTTAAAATCATTTCTAGGAATGACTTCATACTATTCTCGCTTTATTAAGAACTACTCTGAAATCACAGCTGCTTTATATAATTTAACATCTCCAAAGATCTTTTTATTGGGAAGAAAAAAGCATCAACAGCTCTTTAATAATCTTAAAAGAGTATTTATATCTAAACCTATTCTTAAAGCCCCAAACTTCAATCAAGATTTTTTACTCCAGGTAGATGCAAGCAATTCGGGATACGGTGCAGTACTACTACAGATGTCATCAGCTTGCAAATCTGGAGATGAGCGCCACTGGACTACTTGTTTCCAGTATCTTATTTCTCAGGCTCATTCAAAGGTTCACAAATTAGATGGGCAACCATAGAAAAGGAGCTTTTTGCCATCATAGCTGCTCTTCGTCACTTTGCTCCATATTTAGAATGCAACCACAAGGTCATCGTCTATACAGATCATCGACCTTTAACCTTCCTGGATAGATCTCGACTACTGAACGACAAATTGTTACGCTGGTCGTACTATCTAACAAGATATAATCTTGAGCTCCGAGCGATCCCAGGACATCAAAACAAAATTGCAGACGCATTATCCAGACGTCCCGCTGTCCCTCATCCCAGCCATCCTAAGTAGGATGCTCTTTGGGGGGAGGATCTATGACGGAACGTCACACTTATTTGTAATAATTATTTTGTAACTATGAAATTATCGGGTGTTTAATGTTCAACGCCATCTATTATCAGTTATGTTAACTATTCTACTTATCCTTGGTTCCTTTTCCTTAACTTAGTCATACAGATGTTTGCATTCCTTAGTTTTCGTTACACTTGTTATTTGTATTTTTCTTTAGAGAACTATTCAGTGCAGTGTTGAAAACATCTTTTTCTTTTGCTTATCACTAGTGTTTTGTGATATTACGTGTGAAAGTAATTATATTGGAATTTAAGTTTTTTTTATTTAAGTATTAAATTAACGATAGTCTTTTAGTGTTTTAACTTAAGATCACCTGCTGGGATTGGAGAGGGTAATTAAAAGTGGTTAAAATAGATGTGCAAAATAAATAATACGTGAAGCAGACAAAAAGAATATTTTTGTTGGTGTGATATTGTAAATTTATGAGGGATAATTGAGTGATTACAGACCAGCAACATCCCCACACCTAGCCACCAGGTAAGATTTCACTCAAGTCCCGTCATAATATAATATATATATATATATATATATATATATATATATATATATCTATAGATAATATATATATATATCTATAGATATATATATATATATCTAGATATATATATATATATCTATAGAATATATATATATATATAGATATATATATATATATAGATATATATATATATATTAGATATATATATATATAGATATATATAATATATATATATTATATATATATATATATATATCTATAGATATATATATATATCTATAGATATATATATATATCTATAGATATATATATATATTATATATATCTATAGATATATATATATATATATATATATATAATATATATATAATATATATCTATATATACATATATATTATAGATAGATAATTATATAATAATAGATTATATAAATAAAAGTAAATAGATAGATTATTATATTATATTATCTATATTATATAATAATAATATTAATATATAAATCTATATATTATCATATAGATATCTTACTTATAATAACATATATATATATAAATTCTATATATATCTCTTATATCATTATATATATATATACTATATATATAATCTCTATTATTATATTAATTATTCATATATATTATCATCTATAGTATATATAAATACTATATCTCTATATAATCTATTCCTATATATTATCTATTATATATTTCTATATCTATATCTTATATCTAATATCCTATATCTATATCTTATCTATAGCTATATCTATATATCTATCTATATTCTATATTCTATATCTATATATCTATAATTTATATATCTACTATATCTATTTTTTTAAATATCTTAATATCTATATATCATAATCTATATATCTATATATCTATATATCTATATATCTTATAATCATATATATAATATAATTAGTCAATATATATAATATTAGTTAATATGATATTAAATATTATATAATTATTATATATACTCATATATGTACTCAGTATATGTATATATATATATAATAATTATTATAAGGATATATTATATAATATATATATTATGTATAAAAATATATATAACTATATAGATATTATTATATATATAAATTATAATCTAAATTGATTATATAATAATAATCTATAGATATAATATATCTTATAATAAACTATCGTTAATATAATTATTAATCGATAGAGTATATATCCAATATAAATATATCTAATAGATGTATAATTAATATATATCTATAGACATGTATTAATTTTTAATATAATTTTTAATATCTATTAGATATAATTACTATATATAATAGATTTATTCTATATATAATATCTATAGATATCATAATATTAACTCTATAGATTAAATAATATAGTCTATATATATTAAATATCATTAATATATAACGATAGATATATCAAAATAATTATATTATAATTGATAAGATATACTTTATAAATACCTATATATATATATCATATTAATTAGATATATATTATATATATAGATATCAAGATAGTATAATTATAGATATACTCTAATTAGATATATATATAACGAAACATGTAACATTTATAGCTATAGATATATATATATATTCTATAGATATATATATATATCCTATAGAGTAATATATATGATATATCTAATAGATTATATATATATTAATGCTATTAGATATATATATAGTATCTATAGATATATATAATATATCTGATAGATATATAGCTATATATCTGCATAAGGATATTTATATATCATATCTTATAAGATTATATTATTATATATTGATATAATAGATGAACATATTATTAGGATATAGATTAGTATGATATAGACTATATTATATACTCAATAAGTAATATAGATAACTATAATTATTAGAATTTATTACAGATATAGATATAGTAGATAAGACTTATAGTAATGAAGAATCAATATATCTATATTCAGATATTATAATCTATATATAATATCAAGGATTATTATGATATTATATACGTTCATATCTATTATATATATAATCTTAGATAATATTATTATAATATATATATCACGAAGCTATAGATATAGAAATAGATAGATAGTATATACGATATTATAGATAGAAGATAGATACTATAGTATTAATATAGATTATCATATATTAGACTATATATACAGTTATGATATATTACAAGTAGTATTCATACTCTAATAAGATATATCGTAGATGATTATAAAGAATATATAATAATCTATAAGTATTCTTAATTATACTATAATATGATATATTAATTTATATATTATTAATATATATATATTATAAATAATCTAGAGATATAACTATATATAATCTTATAGATATATCATATATATAATCTTAGAGATATATGATATATATATCTATAGATATATTAATATATCTATCTATAGATATATATATATATATCCTATAGATATATATATATATTATCTATAAGATATATGTATAGATAATCTATATGATCTATATATATAATAATATATAGAGATATATATATATATCTATAGAGATATATATATATATCTATAGATATAGATTATATATAATCTACTCAGTATTGATATATAGAGATTATCTATAGATATTATATATATATCTATAGATATATAATATAGTATTATCATATAGATCTATTAGATATATATACTATAATAGACTATATATCATTATACTACATATACTATATATATTATACATATATATATATAGTAAAATTTACATACATAATATATTGATTTATTATTCCAACACGTTCAAAACAGCATATGTACATCATAATACGTCTGACTTTATCTTGTAATTGCTTTATGTCTGATGCAATTGCCTTTACGTCGGTACTCGTATTCCTTAAAACATCGGCCGTGGTTTATTGTTTGGCAAAAGGGTGTTAACGACCGCATGCCCTTGCTGTCATCAACCACAGTTAAGCTGGTATCACACTAGTCATTTCTTCCTCGCGGTTTTGGCCAGCATCCAGCCGATGCTAGCGAGCAAAAGTATTGTATCATCACACTAGGACCTCGACTGTGGTTTCGAGGAGCAGTAGGAAAAGTAAACAAAACTGATCAGCTGATATCAACATGGCACCCAGAAATTGTCGGACTGTTGCAAGATGTGCTGCAGTGATGTGTTTTCTCGGAATCTTACGTGAATGCAAGAGTAACAAAAAACATTTGTGGGTTTGAGAGTGGCTCAGAAGAGAAACCAAAGGTCTGAGAGCACGTCCTATCAGCAGCAGCCATCTTGTTTGTTTACAATATGCAGTCGCTCGCGGTTCATGCTCGCTGCTTTCCGTCCAGATGGGAAGCTAAAAGCTTCCGGTTTTCCATTTTCGGCAGCAACGGCTCGCTGCTGGAGAAAAAAAGGCCTAGTGTGAGGCCACCTTTACTGGCAGTGGCCTAGCCTTTGACTAAAACCTCTACCTGCAAGGCAGCAGTTTCCACAGTTATTGGCAGTTGGCATAGCCTTTTACTAAAAAGTAAGACTACAAGGCAGCAGCTACCCTTTTAGTCACCTTTTACGACCCACAGAACCTATGGTGGTAGTATTCTTACAACCCTACCACAGGGTATTATTGCCTTTACGTCAGTCACCGTTCCCAAAAAACTGTTAAAAGTGGGTGCGGCTGAGATCATCGGCAACATATATGTATGACTACATACATCGTGAATCTTATATCAACATATGTAATACTGTCGTAATTGTAGTACAGTGTATTTTGTACTGTTGTCATAATCAGCTGATTTTTTTTTGTAGCTCAAGGCCTGCGACTGACGACCAAACCAGGCCATTACAACAGTCGCAGGCTTGACTCATGGAAGCATTATCCTACCTTAAGTAGCAATTTCGATATACAATACCCATTACACTTACTCAATGTAATGGCAACCCCTCAAATTGTGCAGAAATGGTGTGCAGTAGCCTCCTCGTGACACATACATTCCCAGCTATAAAAAAAAAAAATTCAAGAGCAGAATTTAGTAGATAAAGCTGCCTTTATTTTTATTTTTTGATTAACATATAATTGGGATTCAAGATTTTCATATACTCTAAGAATGTCTCATATAAATTAATAAGACAAAAAAACAACTTTCAAGGAAATATATATAAGCAATATAAATATTTCTGATTTTTATTCTGGACTTTCACTGAATTTATTTATATATATTTTATATAATATATATATATATATGTATATATATATATATATATATATATATATATATATATATATATATATATCTATATAGACATATATATATATGTCTATATAGATATATATATATATATATATATATATATATATATATATATATATATCTATATAGACATATATATATGTCTATATATATATATATATATATATATATATATATATATATATATATCTATATATATATATATATAATATATATATATATATCTATATGACATATATATATGTCTATATATATATATATATATATATATATATATATATATATATATATATATATATATATATATATATATATATATATATATCTATATATATATATATATATATATATATATATATATATATATATATATAGACATATATATATGTCTATATAGATATATATATATATATATTGTTCTGACCTGCTCGTTCCCTCCTTGGAAATGTAGTCTAACACTCTTAAAATTGGCCTTGACTGGAGGGACGAAGTGATAACAAACAAACAAAAATGCTACAGCAGAAACCCGGTATTACTGAAAAAGGAGGAATTTACATAAACTCTGGACTTTAGTTTAAAATTAACTATATTTACATTTAAGTTACAGTAGCTCCAGGAACTAATGAGGTGGTTGATTGTCGATCCACCGGAAACACGTGGCTGGGAAATGAACCAGACATGGAGATCATAATAAGCGCGCACTCGGGTTATTTCAGTGCAAGCCTTATTCCAAAGGGTTCCCAATTTCTCCCACAATCAGGCACGGTGTTTGTCTGCAAAGAGATTGGATTCTGGCATCAGTACTGAGGTGAGGAACACGTGGGGAATGTTACACACTACTTGCTCTTAGCTTAAAGTATTACAACCCACTCAAGGGGCACAAAATGACTGGGAGTTTGCACAGAAATGACTAGTACATTGCTTGAATTAACTAGGGGATGTTTACTAGCATCACAAGGGAATTAATCACAGCATTGAACCAAAATTGGGGGAGTGAGAAGCTGAACAAAGGAGGAAAGTTGCCTTGGAAGAATGGAAATGAAATATAGACAAGAGGCAAAACAATTCCCTGACCACACTAAATTTACGTCTCACAGTACCTGGAAATCCTGGGCTTGGCTGATATTTCTATGCACTATGGAGGTATAAGAACACTTGTGGGATCCCCCAGGGGGTGGGGGAAAGGGGAGCAGAAGGGGTGAAGTGGAGTCTGCAGAGCTTGCAAAAGTCTGAGGAAGTTCTGCTTCTGAGCAGTTCTGAGGCAGAGCTGCTGTGGCTCCGCTCTTTTAAAATCTCGCCTGGGTAGGCTCCACCCCGCATCCAAGGTCACCTGTGGAGAGCAAATCCAGAGCAGCCAATGGGAGCAAAGAGGGTTTTTCGTGAGAATGGAGGCTTTCAGTTCACAGGGGCAACTTGCATTTAGGCAAGGATGAATGAGTCTTGTTATAAAGAGGTCTGAACTTTCCTTAGTTCTGGTTTAAAATCCTGAACACTTCCCCATTCTAGAGGACATTTCAACCTTAGATGGGTTGGAATGGACTAGACAACCAGAAACAAGGACAAATGACAAATATAAATTACTGAGCCTTCCATACTCCCTTGAGTGGACTTATAATATAAACGAGATTCAAGCTCTGCCGATGACAATATTCATGAAGGTTTACTCAACAGGCAGAGAATTTAAAATAATGTAATTCTTGTAAGTTATTGATCAAGAATATTAGAGAATAAAGTGTGACGTGACTAAAAGACTAACAACTTGCTATATTCCAATAAAGAAAAATCAAATTCGATAACTCTTAAAATTTAACGTCGCATTGATAATGACTAAAAATGAACAACAAATAATGATAAGAAAAACTTAACCTACAGGGTTAATATTATACTTAATTCTATCACGTATAATACTGCCAGCCTAATTGTTTTAGGCAACACATACTATCAGTTTGCCCTGATGGGGCAATATGGCACGTTCGGAGGTGTGTTAATAGCCCTACGATTTCGTTAAGTGACTTTGTCTCGTAATGTGAAGATGTCTAACAGTATTAATTTCATCATAGTAAACATTAGTGCAAACTAACAAGGATAGAATTAATGAAGTAATTCTCCGTAGAGAGGAAATAAGATTACACAAAATGTGTAAGTCTCACTCGAGACAATGGCAATTTCACAAAATATAGAGACTAGGAAGTAACACTAAATCAGCAATTAAATCAAAATAAAGTATAAACAAGATAGGCTTTGAAAATATCTAAAACTATAGCAATATTTTGCTGCTAAAATTTTCCTAGTCGAATGGAATGCTAAGTGCCTAGAATAGGGCACTGTGCCAATTGTGGCACTTTTATTACAGTAGTGCATGACGAAGTACTAATTTATAAGGCTAGAATAGCTGGTGGATGTGGCTCTGCCTAAGCAGAGAATACAATAGGAATAAATGCCTAAAGGCGGTGAAGAAAAGGAAAGGAAACTATGGAAGAGAAGATATAGACAGTACAAAAAATAGTTTCAAAATGATAAGAAGGAAGTAAGAGTAGCAGAATCTGGCACTCTCCTCTGGATGGAGAGGTTCAGAATTCTCTATAAGAGGGTGGCACTGTGCCAGGCACTAGTGTGGAGAGACTATTGACTCTCATAAGATTTCTGAAAATCTTGACGCCCTGTTCCCTTCTTCCTTCGACCTCTCTGAGGTTGGTTTTTGACGATGCCATAGGGGGCCTTAAAATACTAAAGCACTTTGAAGATGTCGGAGGGGCATCAGCTCCGGCTGCTGCAACAACCGGGGCACTGGCACTCGTCCCCGTGCCTAATGCTGCGTGGCTTGGTTCTCTGAGCTCTTCAGCCAAATAGGATTCGGCAGAGTCATTACTCCAGGACCGGTTAGCTGCTGATGGAGGGGGAGTGAATGAGGTAACAGTATTTGGAGTGGGCTTACCTGGTGGGATGACCGACTCCAGGGAAAGTTGCAATTTGCAATGCTGCACCGTTGGTGGAGTGTCCGCTGTGATCATGGGTGTCCTGTATGATCCCTATTGGAATTGGCTCTTCCTCGACTGCCAGCATGGGTAGCAAGGCCAAGCCAGTAGAGGGAAAGCGACCAGGACTTAGAGCTCCAGGAGGGAGACTCGAGTTTTGCCTTGGCACTGGCACTGAGGCCGTTCCTGGCTTGGTGAGAGGACTCAAATGTGGCTCAACATCCATGGGGGACAGAGCCTGGCACTGCCTGGCATCTTCAAGTGGCACAGACTGAGCAGAGGTAGTCCTTGGAGGCCCATGGAATGGGTCTGGAGCTATGTTTGGTCGGGGGCCCTGATACAGTACAAAGGTAGGAGGAGACTTGAAATCTTGTCCTAGCAGGAGGTCATAACCTCTTGGTATATAGGTTGTTACTGCCATGGTACATATCTTAGAACGGTGAGGTCGTGTGAATCTCAACTGGACAGTAAGCAAGAACATCTTGACGTGGTTGAGGCTCTCTATTGTGATGAATTGGTGCCTATCAACCTGAGCTCCATAAGGAATTTTATCCTCTCAAATGATGGATACTTGCGCACCAGTGTCGTCAAAAGCTCGGATCTGGTGGGCAGGATAGAGACCTCTGGGAGGTGTGACAAATATTGGGCCCTGAGCAGGAGGGCCTAGAGCTGAAGGATTCGTCACTGCCATAGCAATGGCAGAAACAGGAGCTTTCCTGGGGCATCCCGCCTAGGCAGCAGTGTGCCCATGCTCTTTGCATGAGTCACAGAAATTCTTGCTAAAATCAGGCCTGGGCCTGTTGTTTCTGTTCCAATGGCCATTATTCTTATTATTAGGATGATGGGGTGGTCCATTCTGAGTAGTAGCGGCAGCTTGCTTAGGAGGATCCACCTTTGAGAGGCACTGCTCCGTGGTGTGACCTGGCTTATTGCAACGCCCACACACAGGTTTCCGTGGAGGAACATTGGGGCACTGGGTAGGCTGAGAGGTGGCAGCGGGAGTGAGAGGGAGAGCAGGGCTTATTTTCTTCTCTTAAAGAACACTGCAGCAGATGGTGGGTGTCATAGACGTCTGCTTGCCAAGAAGGAAGGCCACTTCCTGAGGGGTTGGATTGAAGTTCTCGAACACCTGCTCGACATGATTGAGCCAGGTGTTAGGTTCATTATCATCCCAAGTCCTAATGAAAGTGCCCATGCTGTGGAGGTGAGAGTGTGAAGGAGGGGGTCTGGCACTTGGGGTGCCAGGGTGGCATTCTGGACTGCCATAGGTAGTTGATGGGCTCTTTCTGCAGCTTCTCTTCTCTCCTGGGCTTCTATTTCTTTCTCCCTTTCGGCTGCTTGAATTCCTTCTCAGCTGCTTGGAATACTTTCTCAGCTGCTTAGAATGCTCTTTCAGCTGCTTCTCTTCCTCTTGTGCTTCTCTCTCCTTCTCCCTTTCGGCTGCCTGGTAGGCTCTCTCTGCAGCTTCTTTCATTTTATCATTCACCCAATTGATCAGTTTTGCACCCTCCAGCACTATGACTCTTCCGGCTTTGGTGAAGGCCCTGACCTCCTCCAGTGCTGCATTACTGGCCATCTTCTCAGCGGTAGAATGCTAGTAGTCTAGCCTGAGAATAATAGGATGGTAGGCAGTTGCAAAACTGCAAATGTCGCCAGGGCTATGCGGAATACTCAATGCCGATACTTAGCAAGATGACCGTAAAATCCCTGTAAATACAGTTACTAATGGCGCGCAGCGCAACGGAAAACTCATGGCATAAAATCTCTGTAATTTACAGTTCAGTGGAAGACTCAACGCCGATAATGGATTTAGCAACAAATTTCATAAATGCGGAAACCTCAAAGTGAGCACTGGCTTGTAAATAAAAAAAGGAATCTTGACACGAATTCACTGAAAACTCAAAGTGAAAAGTCGTGGTGTAGCAAGTCGATCGACTTCGTAAATGCGGAAACCTCAACGAGAGTACTGGTTCATAAAATGAATAAAAGGAATCTGAGAATCGGAAAACTCAACGTGAAAAGTTGTGGTGTAGCAAGTGACTTCGTAAATAAAACCTCAACGCGAGTACTAGTTCAAAAAATGAATAAAAGGAATCTTGCCTCGGATTCATGGAGAACTTAAAATGAAAAGTCGTGGTGTTGCAAATGAACGTCGTAAACGCAGAAACCTCAGCACGCGTACTGGTTCGAAATAATAATAATAATGAAAAAGGAATCTTGCCACGAATTCATGGAAAACTCTACATGAAAATTCGTGGTGTAGCAAATGAACTTTGTAAATGCAGAAACTTCAACGCGAGTACTGGTTCGTAAAAAAAAAAAAAATCAAATAAATAAAAAAAAAAATAAATAAATAAAAAGAATCTTGCCACAAATTCACGGAAAACTCAATGTGAAAAGTCGTGGGGTAGCAAATGAATTTTGTAAATGCTGAAATGCGATTACGGCTTTGTAATGAGATCTGTAAATGCCAGTTCAATTGGGTTGTGAATAACAGCAAATAAAGGTTTCGGTGCCACACGTTCACAGAAAACTCAACGTGAAAAAACGTGGCCCAGACAGTTGATAAAATAAAATGTATATATGGGGTCTTTTTTTTATTGTCTCGAGGACGAAGACGAAAATGGAATAATTTTTTTTTTTCTTTTTTACCAACACAGATCCCTGGTCTATCTTACCCTTTCAACCTAGCTATGCTTAGAATTCGTATTTTTATGCTAGCATCATAAACACTAAAGGGAAGAGGAAGAACCAGAATAAAAATTCTCTTGACGCCGCATAATTTACCGCCTCCACACAACTCCCTACATACCCTTTTTACCCTAGCTATCTCTCGCAAACCTAAGACCTTCCAATTCCACCAATTTAAATTCCTGGAGACTTTGGCCTTCACACGGGTCGGGAAGATAAGGAGGTTTGGGGGGGGCGGGTGGGGAGGGGGGGGGGGGCGGGGGGGGAGGGGGGGATATTCGCACCTGACTTTTCAAGGGCGCATTAGGGAAAGTAGGAAAAGGGAACCATATGCCCTTTGTGTAAAGCAATAAGTATTTGCCCCCATTAGTTCTCTCTGCACAGAAATAAAAAATGCTTACCGTTGATTTTCCTTATCCTAACATTAAATGAGTTTATGCTAACACTTTGTTTTTCTTTTTTACGTATTGACTCTTCTGTTCTTGTTTATAAACGGGGCAATGGATAGGGCTCGAGTAGACACATGGCCAAGGATTTAAATTCTATCCTGTTTACACCTGCAAGTGACCAGTGAGAGAGAGAGGGATAGTGCACTTCAGGCACAATCAGCAGCGCACTGATTCATGTTAAAAAATCCTAACGACGAAATCTTTTTACACTAGATTCGACGATTTACACTTGGAATTCACGAAATATGGCACTTATTTTCGTTTTGAATTGTCTCCCTAAATACCCATATGTTTTATGCAATGGCACATAAAAAGGAAGCTAATGGTTGAATTTCTTTCTCACTAGTCTATCGGCGTGCACGTGGTTCTATCTTCCTATTGCTATAATGGCAGTCAGGTTTTATATACCCCTATCTAGAATTCCTAGTTCTACAGAAATAACTAGAAAATAATATATATATATATATATTATATATATATTATATATTATATATATATATATTATATATATATATATATATAATTACTGCTGGACTGGAGTGCAATTGCAAGGTAGGACATTTGTTTGGAGTTATGTACACTGCTAGTGGGAATAAAGTGGAGCCAGGCAGTGAAAGTGCTGAATTATTCCTTCCTGTTCGTGTGGCCATACCTAATGCCTGAACTAATGCTTTTAGATGGCGCTTCTGGCGTCTCTAGGTCTTATTAATCTAGGGATGCTTTCCAGCGATCTTCTACAAAATTCCGACATTCTGCGTAGGTAATACTCCGTCACTGCACCATATGGATACTCTATGGGTAAGTAAGAGGCACTATTCCCGTGTTGATGGTTTATTACAGAGGCATCTTAATCCTAAGGTGGGTACGTACAGCTCAACTGGCGTTCGCACCAAAGTTTTGGCGCGACGGAGTTAGGTAGTGCGTTACTAACCACACACTCGGTTCAGTAGTATTGATATCAGTAAAATGCGTTACACATTCCACATTTTATTATACAGTTATGTTTCATGTTATATATTTTGTCTGATTGTTTCCACTTTGTATACCATTTTCTATTGTCCTTTCGAAGTAGTTGTTCCTATCTTTAAACTCCTTGCTTTACTCTACCCAACCTATATTTCTTTGACTACTGTTTTTTTCATTTATCGTCAGTCTCCACGCAGCTAACCAGGACCTGGTATCCGACAGGGAAGCAGTCTACCTACTTTGGTAAGTCAGTAGTCTAAGTTTTGTATCGTAAGGGTTGAATAACAAATTGCACTTTGTTCTAAGTTTCCAATTCAAATAATAAATTACTTTTCTGATGTGTGGTTGTCAATTTCATTTGTTTCCTTGTCTTAAGTATGTTGTTTGTTTGTATGTAATTTGCTGTAATTAATTGTTTTACATAATATTTGAAACTTGTATTCTCGTATTACCATTCATGTCGCGAAAAAGGGACGGATCCCCCTTTTAGCGACCTGAATGTCCGTTTCCACCAAGCAACTGTACCTGTGAGTACTTATAGAGAAATATTTAATATTTAGCTAGGGAATTTGTTTAACTTGTTGTTTAATTATCAGTGATCTCTGTGCCAAGGAGATTTGCGTGTTATTGTCAATGATGAACTAGATTTCAAGTGATAAATTTCGTGTTACCTGTGCGACCTCTTTCAGTCCTGATACCATTCTGGCCGAAGCTGCCTGAATTATGTAAATATTTAGATATGAGTGTAGTAATGAGAGTAGGTATATTTATCTAATAAAATTTGTAAATTAACTTTAGTTTTGTCCTTGTGTACAGACTGGTGACTTATCTTCTTGGTAAATCCATTGCCCCTAACATCGGGGCAGAGAATTAACCCGTCCTTAACAGTCGCCGAATTAAGATACTTCGCAACCTGAACGAAACGAAGTGATAAAAAACGTCATATCACAACCACTGACAACATTACTAAGAAGATAAGAGACACCTATCACTATACTCTGTTTTTTTCCATCTGTCCATCCGCCTTGGTGGTCGCGCATAGTAACACTGCGTTCCGGGCTTTAAATAGTTACGCTATGTCAAGTTTTAGGTAAATAAAAGGATATCTGGGTGTAACATCTGCAACTTGAAAAGTGTTTTAATATTTACTGTATTGCGAATTTACACCCTTAATATTCGAAATAGGATAATATTTAAAGCCCGGAAGGCAGTGTTACCATGCGCGACCACCAAGGCGGATGGATAGATGGAAAAAAACAGAGTATAGTAGTATTGCATAAACATAGTCCTTACATTGTTATCATTTCAATATTGGTTGAAGGTAGCCGTACGATCCCATTTGCTAAATTTTACAGAAAACATTGGAAACTCACAAAAAGCTATCAAAGCTAAAAAGAAAATGATAACCTAACAGTGTGAACCATGCGACCTCACTCTGCTTTCGATGTCGTTATGTGCGCGAAAATCTAATGTTAATGTGCCATTTATCGGTCTAGGAAACATCCCTCACTGAGTGAGAGACAATTATTGCACTGCATTCCGTGCAAGTTGCTGTTAGAGAGACATCAAGAAAGCTTAATATAATGGAGGGAATCATACATAGATAAAATTGTTTAGGGAACGGCAAAGCTTAGAACATGGGTCTAGAGGTGGAACTCCTTGAAGAACCACAAAAGAGCAAGACAATACATGTAGTGTAAATGTTGCGGAGCAACATTCATTTGTGAATTTTAAATTCTAGCGCCTCGTAACGATATTGTCGAACCAAGAATCTGACTAGGTCTATGCCTATGACTGGTGTCTGATTTTAAAAAATACACTTGAAATATTTGATAGGTGTCTATAATAAGTCTAGTGAATAAGCAAACTTACCTTCGATGGATGAGAAATTCAGTTAGGCTTACTTTTTTTTTTTATCGGTGTCCAGTGAGTACCATGGATAGGGAGGGGAAACAAGATTCAATGATGCATGCATTTTTTCTTCTTCAAAAACCTAAATAATACATTTTATTGGAAGATACCTTATTAACATCGGTCTAATTCCTCCATCACTCCTATACTGCACCACCGCTCCACCCCAACATCTTGCTACGAACTCCGTCGCGCAAAAGCATCATTAATGATAACGGTTATTTTAAAATTCCCCTCATCGACAAACGAAGCCGTAAAATGCATGTTTATAAAATATTTTCTGCTCAAAATTACTTTATCTTTCTTTCCCCACTCGTGTTACACTGTATGATTGTTGCACCTGTCAAAGGACAATCCCTGATTACAATAGTAGGTTTTTATTGTAAAAATAAATATCTGAAATAGAATGAAACGAAAGTCACCATTCATATTTCTTATCCTTTTAGCTACTTATAATATGCTTATAGTAGTAGGTCTAGCCATGCATGTGAAACTAATTTTATTAATTCATATTTAGAAGAAATGAATAGCAACAGAGAAATCAACCGAAGAAAGCTTTTATGAAAGTAAGCCTTTCTTAATGTATTCGTCACTTTTGACTCCCACAGCTTTCCGTGTCCAGATGAAAACATGACCACCGAGATAGTCATGACCTGAAGACGTCGACTGTGGTGGTCAGACTCTCCGAGGCTGGCGAGTGACTGGCGACTCACTCGACTTTATCTTCCTTCCCTTACGTCACTTGGACACGAGGATTTTTCATGGTTCCATTGTTTTATTTATGAACTGGAACATAAAACTTATATGGCATAATGAGGTAGTGAGCCATGGATACATCTTGTGTCCTTTACTGGATGAACTTACTGTGGTAAGCAGATAAACTCAGCAATAAGTTCAGTGCAACAGGTACTACTAATTTGACTTTTGTCTCTGGATGACTTTCGACTGCAATATAAATACAGTCATCTGCATTTTAGGTAGTTGTGAGCAACAAGGTCAGGTGCAATATAAAGAAAGACTGGGGTAACTACATTGAATTTTAGTAAGAATTCATGTCAACCAATGCTTAGCCGAGTCGAATATAGGCTAGCGTAAGTCAAAGAACTCCCAGTGTTGCCTATACCAAACAACACCTAGTGTAGCCTCTGCCAACAACACCCAGTGTAGCCTGTGTCCAACAGCTCCCAGTGTAGCCTGTGTCCAACAACTCCCAGAGTAGCCTATGTCAAACAACTCCCAGTTCTGGACTTATAAAGCTTTGGAAAAAGCAATTTAAATGTCATAATAGACAAGACGAATAATGGTAGCAGAAGTCAGGTAAGGCAAGCAGCATATAAAAAGTTACCAACAAGCAAAAAACAGGGCAAACACCTCAAAAAAGTAAACATATAAAAGGTAAACCTACGTACTGCAAGTGCAGAGAAACCCCAGAAGAAATTTTGCAAAGCATGCTGTAGCCTATACATATGTGGTAAAGAGCATTATTGCAATGTCTGGTGTCAGATAAGAAGGTTGTTAACATGATGCCTAACTGTAATAGAACCTTCAGACAAGGTACTCAAGCGTAACATTAACACACACACAGAAGTTATAGATTCATCGCAACTTGAGTACAGTATAGTGATGGGGAAATAAGCAAGTTACCATTGACAGTAGTCAAAGGTAAGGGGACAAACATTTTGGGCCTAGATGGGTGAAGCTGAAGGTGCATAAAATTAGACTACCATAGTATTTTAAGGGTTACAGGTTCAAAACAGGAGCCTACATTAGAAATTTCAATAACCTAACCTGGTTTTTTAAGTGATCATTTATACTTTAAAATATTACAAGACCATATTTCTTCTTCCACAGGTAAAACTTTAGTACCGATTAATGAAATACCATACTGTATACCACAATACCCTACCTACAGTTAAAGGCTAACTGTACAGTACATGCATTTTTCATGTCACTGAAGTACGTCACTTAGAGATTTCAAGATTCCTACAAATATCATTAAGCAGATATTCAATAACTCTAGAGAGCTGATACTCCTGAATGTATTTCTAACACTGCAATACCATTGCTGTTATAAAAAAAAAAATCGGCCTTAAGGGCACAGATACCAGCCCGTACTCAAGACAACTGTAAGGTAATAGAAACACGGAGTTTAAAACTTTTTATTACATAAGTAAACCCTAAACATGTTCAACTGAAATCAAACTCCATCAGGACACGAACACGTGACCATTTCAAAGAGATTCGAAAATGAAAAGTTTATCCTCGGCAAATTAATACCTTGCACTCGCAATTTAACACATGATTAACGCGAAACAATACTCTAGAAGGATGTACAATTGCCGATGCAACAAATATTCTATGATTACTTATGTTACTCACAGCTTGGGCACCAGCAACTCCACAAACCCCGCACACGATTCAATGACGTACCCGAGACAGGATTGCTCCCCAAATTAGATGTTACACTTATGATCGTGCCTTAATTCTTAATCTATTTTTTCGGATTCTGTTTGTTGACCACGTGTGTCTGGCTGCATTAAATCTCTAATCTTGCCCATGGGAGTTTTTTCCTTTCTGTAGAGCGAATTGGTCCTTGTACTAATCTTGTAATGTCAGTTTGAATACTAAGCCTACTTGTACAATGTTTTCGCTCTGTTATGATCAGTTGTGCCAAAGTAAAGGGTCGTGTAGACTGAAAGATCTTGGCTTTCTCGTCTTTCCATTTTCCTCCGTGGCATCACCTTTTATATATATATATATATATATATATATATATATATATATATTATAATATATATATATATATATAATATATATATATATATATATATATAGGATATATATATGGCAATCCAAGGAAGATACAACTCGCAGCAGCATTTCTTCTTACATTTTATTGCAAATGTAACAAAAGCCTTCAACCCAGTCATGTTACAGAGTATGCTCAGCTCTTATGTAAGCTTACGTTGTACAGTAGCTATAGAATGAACCTACTCCGTAACATAACTGGTTTGAAAGTTTTTGCTTACATTTGCAATAACATGAAAGAAGAAATGCTGCTGTGAGTTATATCTTCCTGGGATTGCTATATTCGGTAGCAGAGCGTTCACCACGACAACCTTCAATACAGTGGGGTACCAGCACATTCCTGGGAATATTTACTGCTGTACTGGAGTGTAATTGCAAGGTAGGACATTTGTTTGCAGTTATGTACATTGCTAGTGGGAATAAAGTTGGGCAGGCAGTGTAAGTGATGAAAGTAACGTTCTTGACTATATTATGGGAACAGAGACAGGCGCAGGTGATGATAAAATGATGGAACGTGGCAGTGACAAGATTTGTTACCAGAAATACGTGGTGTGGTTAGGGATAAGGATCTTGTTGATGAAGAAGTAAGTATCGTAGTGGGGAATGACAATAATGGAGGGGGTTGCAAGAATTTGGATTTTGGAGCAGGTATTTTTGTTGCTAAAAGTGGTGAAAATGATGAAAATCCTTGGAAAAAGGACAATATAAAATTGTGGTCAGAGGACGTAAATATTCAGAAAGTGGTGGATTTTAACCACTGCGAAAACAGGAATTCTTTTAGCATAGTAGGGGAGTTAATAAATGCATTAAAAGAGAACCAGAAAATTTTGGTGAATTAGGAAAACCAATTTAAGGGTTAAAGAGGCTGGAGATGGTGTTGAAGATTTCTCTGTGGAAAACCAGAAGCCACTTTTTAAAGGGGGTTGTTGCTAAGGAGCTGGGTCGTCTTTTAGCAAAGAATAACAGAGAATGGGAAGATAGGTTAGACAGATTGAATCGTTGGTGGCAAAACAGATTCGCCTTGATAGAAGAGGAGTTGGATAGGGTGTGTAGGAGAGGGGCCTGTAATTACGCATGTTATAATGCTTTTTCAATAGTAAAAAAAAAAAAAAAACTCCACAGCCTGAGAAAATGAGTGGGAGGAAACTGTGGTAGGAAGGAAATCAAGAAATGGTTTGAACAGGCAAAAAGCTGAACCTAGCAGGCACTGATGCCGTAGACTATGTTAACGTTAGTTTGATAGAGCCTGCTTGCACAAGAATACGTCATGCTAAGCCTAAAACGTTGGAGGAAACGGAGACTAAGGTATTAGAAGCGTTATACAGATAATAAGGATGATCTCGAGAGAAGGAAAGAGCTGGGGTGCGCACAACGGAATGCAAGAAGGTGTCTGGGAGTATTTAGACAGAATAATTGACTTGGAAGAAGAAGCCGAGGGCAAAGAAGTCTGCTCTTAAGAGAGGGAAATAATTAAATGTATGATTTTTGAAAAAGGTTTGAGGGACAGGAAAATTGCCTGTGATCTAAAGGATAAGATTGAAAACGGAGTCATAGGCCAAATAGAATATGCTGATAGATTTGTGCAAGATAGAGTGAAGGTTATGAAAGAATTTGGTAATGTTTCTGACAGCCATTGCATAGCAGGAAGAGAGATAAAGTAATCAAGTGTTGGACCTGTGGGGATCAGGGTCATGTATCATACCAGTGCAAAAATGACGGGTTTTCTAGAGACAATATAGTGCAGGATCAGGGGGAAGGACACCAGTATAAGGGAAGGCTAGGTAAAAACAGAATGCAAAATAAACATGTTTTGGAAAATCCGTTTACGGGCACTTGTTGGTTTTGTGGAGAAGATGGTCATCCATTTTATAAGTGTAATCTATACTCTAGTAAGAACAGAGGGTTAAATATTGCAAGAGAGAAACAGGCCGGTGATAATGGCCAGGAAAACTTGTGAGGCCGGGCGTTAACTTGACCGTCCGGCCAAGTGAATGTTTAATTAAATAAGAGGAGTCACTATGAAACTGACACTCAGCATAGAGGGAAAGAAGGCTGTAGGACTTATGGATTCTGTGGCAAACTGTAGTTTGTTGTCAGGAAAAAATTGGTATTTGGGAATCTAAAACCAAAAGGGGTGACATTGTATAATACTAGTGACTACATATGTGACCTGGGTGGTAATGAAAATTTATTAAATAGGTCATGTCGTTGTTGATGTGGAGGTAAGTGGAATGGAACAGAGTGCCTTGTGGGCATGATGATTTGTCTTTGCTATTTGAAAAATGGGGTCACCAAAAATGTAGAAAGAGGGATTAAAAGCTGAATATGGTCAAGTTTTGATTGCTATATATATATATATATATATATATATATATATATATATATATATATATATCTTGCAGGAGCTCATACAGTTATACTTATTCACTTTTTATGTCTTTAATGAAATATATGCATTTGCTCATGCAATTACTTTTTCACTTTTTATGTCTTTAATGAAATATATGCTTTTTCCCATAAAACTTAACTACAGTTGCATGCTATATTTCACGTCTATTTATTTCTGCCGTGCTTCGTAGTCCTGTAATATATTTTTACTTCCTGCTTATTTGGTCACTTTCCCATACCTTATCCATGCCTCCCACTTCGTTTCAGCTGACTTCATGCAATGCGTTCCTTAATATTAGCTGCTCGTTTAGCTCATTATTTGATTTTTAATAATAATAATGTTGCATACTTTTGTTGATCTTCATAACAATACCATCATATCTTATATCTTGTCTTATAGAATACTGTCTTCTTTTCTTTCATCCATCTCGTGTCAATGTCGCAGTTCATCGTTTCGTTTTATCTACTTTTATTAAGGCCAATGACTTCATCTCTAATACTGTGCCATGTATTTTTATTTATCTCTCGAAGAAATAACAAATGGGAACTTTGCGTGTTTATAGAAATGTTCAGAGTCCAGTAAGTGAAATGTCAACCATCTATGAGAATAAGCGCACGAGAGCGCTACCTGATCTCTGCGCTTTCCGCTCGTCTCGTGTTATTCCTTCATCGTAGCGCCGTCATGTCGAAGAGAGGTTGGTACCTTAAAGTCTGTTTTATCTTGAAATATTTGCGTCATCCGTCTGCATTAATCGTTGTGAATCTTGAAAAGTGTTCGCCAGGGTAGTTGTTAACACTTATAGAGTGTTGGTTGTCATATATGATCGTGAAATGAAATGAAGCGAAGAAAAGACTCGTAGGCTGGATGGTCCTTCACTAGTGTTTTGGTAATTGGTCATTGAATCGCGGATAACATTTATGAACTCGCTGGAAATATAATGTGGGCCATATTTAGTGGGAGAAACCCAGTCCTGTGCAAAGTCCAATGTGTTGTGTGTTATTTTAAGACATCAGAGGAAGGTTGGGAGACTGCTTAAACACGAGTGTCACCTGTGTACAGCAGAGGTGGCCTACGCCGAGTTAGTCTCTCTGCCCCCTTAACCTCTTGGGAAAACGAAAAGCGACACTCGTTGTAAGACGAAGGCCAACGGGAATCATCTGTGCTCTTCCTGTTAAAAGTAGGCACCTTTCTGACCCCTCCTGATGGTGGTCTCGGCCATTTCTAACTTTAAACCAGAGTACCGTTCTGGAGTTGGAAATCTGTCCTCTCGAGGGGTTGCAATGTGTTCTAAGCATTTCTGGGGCCTTTTCATGAGCATGTCGGTCAGTACAAGTATTGTGGGGGGGTCATAGCGGGCAATTCCGGCCTCTGGGTTGGGGTAGGAGCTTGAAACCAGCCTAGTGAAATTCAAGGATGATGTAACCTAACCCAAGGTTTGGGACTGAAGACTGACCCCCACACTGCTTTGGGACTGTCTCTTGCTATCCCCGGGTGACCCCCTTCTCGAAACTTGAGGCGTAAGTGAAGATCAAACTAAAGACTGCTGCTATCAGCCTCTTCTGGTATAGGGGAAAAAACCGACTGGACTAGCCGAACCATTGACTACCGCGTTTGTGGCCACCCTCCGAAAAAGTACTTTAATGTGTCCCTGACACCGGAGATGGTCATCAGTCATGAGTTGGTGGGGAGGTCAGCTTGAGACCATCGACTCTCCTTTCGAAGTAACTATTTTCTCCAAAGTTAGAAATTAAGGACAAATTTTAAGATTGAACAGAGGTAATGAAAGTGTGGCCATACGCAGTGTACACTACCTCAATGGCGCTTTCAAAATTTTTACTTACAGCTAACAATATTTCGAAGATTGACACCATCTTGATGGTTGCGGAGTTGCTTGTGTCTAGCTATAAACTTCCCATTTCCTGTGCTAAATCCGCACACCATTTATACCCATAGACGCTGGGGCACTTTCTTCACAATCGTAAACACGGACTGCCAACTAGGGGGAAACATCACAACAGGCCAACCCTCATCACGGTAGACGGGTCTTATTCACTCGATATTTAATTGGTGAAACATGAATACAATTGCAACTCTAAGCATACCATTTAAAAGACTGAAGTTTCGTCAACTATTGTGATATATGAAAGCCCATACGAACTAAAATAAGCATGTGAGCTCTTCGTAAAATATGTTTTCAAGGCAGTTTTGAAATCCAATATGGCGGCTACGTTTTTCATGGACGGTTCTCATCAGTGACGGCCACCATCTTTCCCCAGCCTTCCCAGCACTCATTTGAACAATGTTAGCGTAATGTATGTAACGTTTATTGATCTTACTCAGATTGCAGTTGTAATCAGCACAATAAAAACAACATTTTGTTTTGCCTATATTAGTGAAAGTATGAAACTTGTTATTCCCGGGTGGATGGTTTGGAACTGAATTTCATTCTTACCTTGTAATCGGCGGTTTTTATCCTTACTGCCATCACAACTGAAACTCCACAGTGCTTATTTGATTGTTATTATACACATTTTTGGTCTCAGTTCACTCCACATTGCACTTTAAACCCGTTGCTGTTCCTGGTTTTCTAAGCGCGCGCGCCATAAACACAATTACAAACAGCAGACGACGACAGACGACGAAACTGCAAAGTTTTATTCCCTAAACTGTTACTTACTCGTTATTTAGTTTAAATTTACATTGTTATTTAAAAATTTTGATTTAATTCATGTATATTATCCCTTTTGTTTTTTTTTGCAAACCAAAATTACCCCGAATTACAGATATTTCTAACGTAGATAAAAATCAAATGTTTCTAACGTTTTCGTACATCTGGCTGCTGAAAACCATAGAGGAACGAATACGGAAAAGTGCATAGAGGAACGACTACGTTTTTTTTTTTTTTTTTGCTTTTTGTTTTGCTAGCACTCTTTCATTGATTTCAGTCTTTATTAGTATTTTGAATTTCTTAAATAATCGTATGCCAGAAATAAATGTAACCTTTAATGTTTGCATGCTTTAATGTTTGCATGCTAAGAATGGCAAAATCATCGTTGCCACTTAGTGGAGGCTTCACACATACGCCGTTCCATTATCCTGTTAAGCGTCCGCCCCTGATGAGCTCGCTGCTAACGTACCGTCACGCTTTTTTTGTAATCAGCGATCATAGCACTGATGATAGTTTTTCAAAGTTAATATTGATTTTTAAGCTTGTTATTCATACTGTAATTAACTGTAGGAAATCTCTCTCTCTCTCTCTCTCTCTCTCTCATCTCTCATCTCTCTCTCTCTCTCTCTCTCTCTCTCTCTCTCTCTCTCTCTCTCTCTCTCGAGTCCAGTCACTCGGTAAAGAAAAGTCATCTTCACTCCCGCAATTGGAAGAAAAGTTTGTATCATCACTGGAGGATTCAGAACTAGAGCTCTCATCATCAAATAGGTTATCAATATCACACTCCTCATCTAGTATTTGATTGATCTCACCTGAAGAAATATGCCTCCTCTTTGGGACATTCATTGTGAAAGACGCGAAATCCAATTTGTCTCGATAAACGCCCGAAGCGTATTGAAAGAAAGCCAACAGGGACAGCAGTTTTCTAGCATAAGCGACCACCAGGAAAGAGTTGCCAGGCTGGAAATAAGTTTCCCATGTGCTGAGAGTGTTACCAATGATGTTCCTACACTTTCTATACGGAGTAAACGTATTATTACGGGGCTGACGGCTTGACAAGCACAGTTAAAGTCTTGAACGTAATATCCCGTTGAAGGCGCTACCGAGTAGATCGCGGTAAACGTATTATTACTGGGTGACGCTTAACAGGTTATAAACTGTTTCCATGAATTCTAGTTGTCATAGTAATGCAATAATGATAAAATTGCTTTAATATTTGATGTATATATCTCCAATACATAGCCTAATTTCCACCAATTTCAACGTTTTGTGTGTAGTCTTATACCCAGTTTGGAGGGTCAACACATACCGAATGGCAACAGAGAGAGAGAGAGAGAGAGAGAGAGAGAGAGAGGAGAGAGAGAGAGACAGACAAAGGAAGCGGAGGAACGAAGAAGAAAAGGGATGGCGGTGGAGGGGGGGGGGGGGGGGTTGGGGAGAGGGTAGGGGGTGGAGCTTTATACGCGTGTTCGTATCCATTTCTGCATAATGGAGTTTTTGTCTCTTGGTACAAGGACAAGTGTCGTTATTCTTTACGATTAGTGATTCACGATACCCTTATAAATTACGGCACTGGGTGTAATGCACTATAGCAAAATCTCGTTCTGTTAAGATGTTCGTTACAGAAATAGGTATTGCCCAAAAACCTGCTTGCACTGTCGTCTGAAACCCATAGTAGACATGCTGCTTAGTTGTCAATCAAGTTTTTATAACCAAGTATTTTTTACAAGCTAGCTATTGAATAAATTTGTATTTTTCTCAGTCAAAACATATGCCCCTCAATGCTAACTTTCCTCTTTTAACGACTTTCTGGTCATTGCAAATTCGGCCCCATAATTTCTTATGGTGCGAAAACAGACAGAGGCCCATGGACCGAAAACGATTGCGTCACACTACGGCGATAATCCAGCAGTAAAACATCTTCATATATCCAAAAAGTAAATATAAAGATATATATGCGCATTACGATTATAACAATTACATGTATAGCTGATAACAATCTGCATGAATAACTGTAAACTGTTTCTGCAATGACAGTTGAGTATAGCAATTATTTACAATAGGTACGAAAGTCAAGATGTCGTGACGTCATAATACAGAACTTGAAAGAACGTTCTAATTCAGAAAAATAATTACTTAAATTTGAGTCAGAGTCGAGTTACTTTTCAATAACGAATATTTTCAATTAATCATCATAATTATGTAAAATATTGATGTGTTTTACTAATTTAAAAATTAGCCAAGAGCAACGCTTCTCGTCATCTTCTACCCCAACAGCTGTTTACGCCTGGCTTGTTGTTGATGAGAAATCGTGTTTCGATTGTTGTGATAAAAGTGCTCCAGCGTCTGTGGGGGTACAAGTGGTGTGCGGATTTATCACAGGAAATGGTTAGTTTATTGACACAAGCTACTCGTAAACATCGAGATGGCGTCAATCTTCTAAATACCTCGAGTTGTAAGTAAAAATGTTGAACGCGTTTTGGTGAGATTTGCACTACGTTGAGACCGTTTTCAGTACCCTCTGTTTAAATCTTAAAATTTGGCCTTAATTTCTAACTTTGGAGAAAATACTTACTTCGAAAGGAGAGTAGAGGTCTTTAGCTCCGTTTCTCACCAACAACAAGTCGCAGACTGATGCCCATCTCTGGGTGTCAGGACGCGTTTATAATGTACTTTTTCGGAGGGTGGCTTGCATTGATGGTAGGTGGCCTGCTTGGCCTGCTGTGATGTTCTACCCTACTACTTGTTTTTCAAGAATTTAGTAATTGATGAATTTACCACTACGATTATGTATGTCTTTTAGCATACCATTCAAAAGGTCAAACTTGGGAGCACCTTACAGATTAGCGGGCCCACTCGACCGCCGACCGAAATCGGCGAAGAAAACACCAAAACCAATATGGCGGCGATACCAAAACAACAACAAACAAAGTAGGGAGCTACTACATATCCGCGACGATCGATTTGTGTGTGCTGTCAGTAAGGCCGTGGCGGAACGGCGCTTCGCGCCTTATCCGCATATTTAAAGATTCTTGGCAGGCACGGCATGTTCTGGCAAGAGGTAATGTTGCGCTGCGCGCGCTAACCACAGGGGTTACAGTAAGGCTACTTACCGTGGCGGATGGATTTTGGGTGTCCGCGATACCAAAACAACAAACAAACAAAGTAGGGAGCAACTGGCCCGGTAAAGTGTAAACAACCTAGAAATTTTTACTTACAACTAAAAATGTTTCGAAGATTGACGCCATCTCGATGTTTACGGAGTCGCTTGTGTCAACAAACTTTCCATTTCCTGTGATAAATCCGCACACCACTTGTACCCAGAGCTGGAGCACTTTTATCACAACAATCGAAACACGATTTCTCATCAACAACAAGCCAGGCGTAAACAGCTGTTTGGGTAGAAGATGACGAGAAGCGTGCTCTTGGCTAATTTTTAAATAAGTAGTAAAACATCAATATTTTACATATTTATGATGATTAATTTGAAAATATTCGTTATTGAAAAGTAACTCGACTCTGACTCAAATTTAAGTAATTATTTTTTCTGAATTAGAACGTTCTTTCAAGTTCTGTATTATGACGTCACGACATCTTGACTTTCGTACCCATTGTAAATAATTGCTATACTCAACTGTCATTGCAGAACAGTTTTACCAGTTATTCATGCAGATGGTTATCAGCTATACATGTAATTGTTATAATCGTAATGCGCATATATATCTTTATTATTTACTTTTTGATATATGAAGATGTTTTACTGCTGGATTATCGCCGTAGTGTTGACGCAATCGTTTTCGTCCATGGGCCGGGCTGTCGTTTTCGCACCATAAGAATTATGGGGCCGAATTTGCAAATGACCAGAAAGTCCGTTAAAAGAGGAAAGTTAGCATTGAGGGGCATATGTTTTTTGACTGAGAAAATACAAATTTATTTCAATAGCTAGCTTGTAAAAAATACTTGGTTATAAAAACTTGATTGACAACTAAGCAGCATGTCTACTATGGTTTCAGAGACAGTGCAAGCAGTTTTTGGCAATACCTATTTCTGTAACGAACACTCTAACAGAACGAGTTTTGCTATAGTGCATTACACCCAGTGCCGTAATTTATAAGGGTATCGTGAATCACTAATCGTAAAGAATAACGACACTTGTCCTTGTACCAAGAGACAAAAACTCCATTATGCAGAAATGGATACGAACCAACGCGTATAAAGCTCCACCTACCCTCTCCCCAACCCCCCCCCCCTCCACCGCCATCCCTTTTCTTCTTCGTTCCTCCGCCTTCCTTTCTCTCTCTCTCTCTCTCTCTCTCTCTCTCTCTCTCTCTCTCTCTGTTGCCATTCGGTATGTGTTGACCCTCCAAAACTGGGTATAAGACTACACACAAAACGTTGAAATTGGTGAAATTAGGCTATGTATTGGAAGTATATATACATAAATATTAAAGCAATTTTTATCATTATTGCATTACTATGACAACTAGAATTCATGGAAACAGTTTATAACCTGTTAAGCGTCACCCACGTAATAATACGTTTACCGCGATCTACTCGGTAGCGCCTTCAACGGGATATTACGTTCAAGACTTTTAACTGTGCTTGTCAAGCCGTCAGCCCGTAATAATACGTTTACTCGTATAGAAATGTAGGAACATCATTTGGTAACACACTCAGCACATGGGGAAACTTATTTCCAGCCTGGCAACTCTTTCCTGGTGGTCGCTTATGCTAGAAAACTGCCTGTCCCTGTTGGTTTTCTTTCAATACGCTTCGGGCGTTTATCGAGACAAATTGGATTTCGCGTCTTTCACAATGAATGTCCCAAAGAGGAGGCATATTTCTTTAGGTGAGATCAATCAAATACTATGATGGAGGAGTGATATTGATAACCTATTTGATGATGAGAGCTCTAGTTCTGAATCCTCCAGTGATGATACAACTTTTTCTTCCAATTGCGGGAGCGTGAAGATGACTTTTCTTTGCCGAGTGACTGGACTCCGAGAGAGAGAGAGAGAGAGAGAGAGAGAGAAGAGAGAGAGAGAGGAGAGAGAGAGAGAGAGAATTTCCTACCAGTTAATTACAGTATGATAACAAGCAATAAAAAAATCAATATTAACTTTGAAAAACTATCATCAGTGCTATGATCGCTGATTACAAAAAAGCGTGACGGTACGTTAGCAGCGAGCTCATCAGGGGCGGACGCTTAACAGGATAATAATGGAACGGCGTATGTGTGAAGCCTCCACAATGTGGCAACGATGATTTTGCCATTCTTAGCATGCAAACATTAAAGCATGCAACATTAAAGGTTACATTTATTTCTGGCATACGATTATTAAAGAAATTCAAAATACTAATAAGACTGAAATCATGAAAAGTGCCTAGCAAAAACAAAAAAGCAAAAAAAAAAAAAAACGTAGCGTTCCTCTGCACTTTTCCGTATTCGTTCCTCTATGGTTTTCGGCAGCCAGATGTACGAAAACGTTAGAAACATTTGATTTTATCTACTTTAGAAATATCTGTAATTTTTCGGGGTAATTTGGTTGCAAAAAAGGGATAATATACATGAATTAAATCAAAAATTTTTAAATAACAAAGTAAATTTAAACTAAATAACGAGTAAAGTAAACAGTTTTAGGGAATAAAACTTTGCAGTTTCGTCGTCTGTCGTCGTCTGCTGTTCGAAATTGTGTTTATGGCGCGCGCGCTTAGAAACCAGGAACAGCAACGGGTTTAAAGTGCAATGTGGAGTGAACTGAGACCAAAATGTGATAATAACAATCAAATAAGCACTGTGGAGTTTCAGTTGTGATGGCAGTAAGGATAAAAACCGCCGATTACAAGGTAAGAATGAATTCAGTTCCAACCATAACCCCGGGAATAACAAGTTTCATACTTTCACTAATATAGGCAACAAAATGTTGTTTTATTGTGCTGATTACAACTGCAATCTTGAGTAAGATCAATAAACGTTACATACATACGCTAACATTGTTCAAATGAGTGCTGGGGAAAGGCTGGGGAAAGATGGTGGCCGTCTCTGATGAGAACCGTCCATGCAAAACGTAGCCGACCATATTGGATTTCAAAACTGCCTTGAAAACATATTTTACGAAGAGCTCACTGCTTATTTTAGTTCATATGGGGCTTTCATATATCACATGTTGACGAAACTTCAGTCTTTTAAATGGTATGCTTAGAGTTGCAATTGTATTCATGTTTCAACAATTAAATATCGAGTGAATAAGAAACCCGTCTACCGTGATGAGGGTTGGCCTGTCGTGATGTTTCACCCTAGTTATTTTTTGGGAAAGTGATCGGAACACAGTACAGGTGGTGGTTGCACAGCGGTGTTTTACCCTATTGATATCATGGTCAGTTCACATCTGGGCCTTTTAATTTCTTATGGCAATAATTCTTTGTTGTGGCCCAAGGCCATGCACTCATGTGACCTCTTGATGTCATGACCCAGAATGTTATGGCAAATGGAGTTTATAAAGTGCATTATATATGTAAGATCAAATTATGATTGGAATAAGATATCATTAGTATTGGAAATTCTTAAATTCTCATTCAAAGTATTCAAAATCTTACTTTTAAATAATACAAAAATGTAGCCTAGAGGTCTTCTTTTGACCTAGGTAGATACTAGGTATTCAGTGCACTGGCAACCCCAAAAATGGTTCACCATTGTTGTATGGGAACTACCAGCATCTATGGGTGCAAATGGACAGTTTTTTGATTCAAGTGACTGCAAACATCAAGGTGTTTTAAGTAAAAGTTTTGAATGTCATGACAGTTAGCTAACACTGCTCATGGCTAGACCTTCGTTAACCTCTGTTTAATCGGAAGTTATGCCATTTTGTAATTTAGGAGAAAACTTACTTCGAGTGGAGTGTAGAGGTTTTGGTGTGTTGCCAGGAGGGGCCACAACTCTTGACTGATGCTCATGCAAGGTTATGGCAGAGGATTCAAGTACTTTTCTGGAAAGTTGGCCATGTTCCAGGAGAGGTGGCCGCAATGTTGCTACCCAGTCGTTTACCCATATGCCAGTGGTGCCTTGGACCTGTTTGTGTATTGTTTCCGCCATATCTTTCCATAATGTCCTATCACAATGGCAACCTGATTGTAATAATTCTGTAAGGAGGGTGTTGGTTTTAGTTCGAGCTAGTAAAGTGACTGCAGACCTACTATATATTCAATGCCAAAATGGGAGAGCCACTTAAATGATGGCAGAACTACTTAAGTATGCCATATGCCAACATAAACTTGGGAAACTGATGTTTGGCTGTACTGGTAGAAGATTTTGCCACAGTTCTTGATCTTATGAAAACAATTAGGTTTTCATTGATGAAAGTATCAAAAGTGAGATGTCTTTAATTTCAGCTCTAAATTTAGGGCTGTACATGAGAAAACTACTACTTTGTAGTTTCTGTTGAGCCTTTTTTAATCAGATCTGAGACTTCAACACAGGAATTCTTTATTCACCTCACCCTAGTGATCTTAGTGTTTAACAGACTAAGAAATTCTGTGCTGAATTTGTTAACTTGCTCTCATGGTGGGGACTGAAATTGGGGAAGAAAGCCTGCATTGAGCTCAGTAGGCTATATGTGGGCATATGAATCATACCATTATGATTTGTCTTCATTAGTTGGATAAAAAAAAATTTTTGCCGAGTAATTTTGTTTATGAGAACTTACTGGATTGACTACATACACATTTGCCTTCGGGTCTTTTTGAGCAATTCAAACACTTACTTAGAAGCAGGTGAGATGCCTCCTCTGTTCCTGGCAAAGAGCAAAGCACCTAGTTAGGTTAGGATGGTCAGGATTTTTTTTTTTCTTTCTTATAAGCTGTGTCCATTGTTCTCAATTGGCTCCCTTTCTTTTTCCAAACCCTAATTCTGTCCTTTATTTTGATGAGTCCTTTAACCATAAAAAAATTATTTTTAGTCTGCAAATCCATTGTTATATTCATTGTTTTCTTAAGCCTTAGGGTCTTTACTAGAAAATGAAGTGACCCAAGGATTTTAACACACATTTATCCACCCTTGCGGTGTGGGCCATTACCATATATTATATATATATAAATACATAGATAATGACCCCAAGAAATACTGCCCTAGGTAACGACCCCCAGAAACCCTTGGGATCACTAAGAAAGATCTAAACCATGTACCATATGCGTTTTTAGAATGG